>NW_027142396.1:2223651-2560572 GCF_026170545.1 Melanerpes formicivorus | reverse complement strand
TTGGTTGTATTTTATTTAATTCAAGGATAAAGATATTTGTTATGGCCAGTTCAAGGAGTGTGCTATTTCTTATGACAAGCTAGTATACCATTGTGTCTCAAGTGAAAAATACAAGCTTTATTTACCTCACAAACTATTAATTTGATTTTATGATTGTACTAACATTTGTATGTTGGTGATACCTCACAATTTTCTGTATCACTAGGTAGGTTTCTTTGGTACCACAAACTACTACTTTTTTACTAGGGGAGGGGGGGTGGTTTGGGTAGTGGGGAGTAATACATTGGCAATGTTAAACATACTATAAAGTAGACAGCACAAGCAGACTTTTCAGATCCCATTTAGTATCATTCAAGGTGCATTATTTTTAACAAAATGCTAGTCCACAATGTTGTGGCTAAAGTAGTTTACACATGTAAAGGGCACAAGAATTGGAATTCACATGATCATGGTATACAGAACGTAAACATTTAAGTCTTAGCTTTATTTGCAGTTGAAGGCGAGAAAAAGCTTCCAGAGGTAAAAAGGTAGAAAGGCTCTGCAGAGGGACCTCGACAGACTGGACAGATGGGCAGAGTCCAATGGGATGGCATTCAACAAGTCCAAGTGCCGAGTGCTGCACTTTGGCTATGGCAATCCCATGCAAAGCTACAGGCTGGGGTCAGAGTGGCTGGAAAGCTCCCAAACAGAGAGGGACCTGGGGGTGCTGATCGACAGCTGCCTGAATATGAGCCAGCAGTGTGCCCAGGTGGCCAAGAGGGCCAATAGCATCCTGGCCTGCATTAGGAATAGTGTGGCCAGCAGGAGCAGGGAAGTCATTGTGCCCCTGTACTCTGCTTTGGTAGGCCACACCTTGAGTACTGTGTCCAGTTCTGGGCCCCTCAGTTTAGGAAGGACATCGAGACACTTGAACATGTCCAGAGAAGGGCAACAAGGCTGGTGAGAGGCCTTGAACACAAGCCCTATGAGGAGAGGCTGAGGGGGCTGGGATTGTTTAGCCTGGAGAAGAGGAGGCTCAGGGGTGACCTCATTGCCCTCTACAACTACCTGAAAGGCGGGAAGGGGTTGGTCTCTTCTCCCAGGCAACCAGCACCAGAACAAGGGGACACAGTCTCAAGCTGTGCCAGGGGAGGTTTAGACTCGAGGTGAGGAGGAAGTTCTTTACCAATCGAGTTGTTCGTCATTGGAACAGGCTGCTCAGGGAGGTGGTTGAGTCGTCGTGCCTGGAGGCATTCAAGAGGAGATTGGACATGGCACTTGGTGCCATGGTCTAGTCATGGGATCTGTGTTGATAGGTTGGACTCGATGATCCTCAAGGTCCTTTCCAACCTAAGTTATACTGTGATACTGTGATACTGTGATACTGTGATACCCTAAATGTCTCATTTAAGGTAAAGTGAATTCCTCGCTAAAAGTGTTTACATTTACAAAGGCAACTAACAGAGGTTAATTCAGATATGGTAATTTAACTGCAAAAACTTTATCTGAGAAAAGAGAGTTGTTAAGGCTAGTTGGGAGAAATAATATATCTTGTATCTTCCATTGAAGTTGGAAAAAACATGTCTAACCAGTTAAGTGGACTTTGTGCCTGGAAGTATACATGTGTTCTTTTGAGTCTATAATCTTGCCTAAAAAATAGCCTTACAAACTTTATGCATTCACCAACTCTTAAATTATCTAACAGTATTTCAGCTTCAGAATATTTTTTTGTTTCCACTGGAACCATGCATTCCTCATTGTGTTAGCCAGGTTATGTGGTTGGGGCTTTAAACACTCTGCGCAGGTTATGGCTACTGTGGGAGTTCTCATACTAATCTTAAAGCTTGCTTTCCTCGCATCATTTTGCTTGCTTTCAGATATGTTTTAAAATTAATAATATTTAATATTTATGGGTTTACATCTTAAATTTGCGTGTCTATCCTATCACAGAACCACAGAATTACTCCCAGGGAACCAGCACCAGAACAAGAGGACAGTCTCAAGCTGCACCAGGGGAGGTTTAGGGTGGTTGTTAGGAAGAAGTTCTTCCTAGAAAGAGTGATTGGCTATTGGAATGGGCTGCCCAGGGAGGTGGTAGAGTGACTGTCACTGGAGGTGTTTAAGAAGAGAGTGGATGGGGTGATTGGTGCCATGGTTTAGTTGATAGGTTGGACTCAATTATCTCAAAGGTCTTTTCCAACCCCTTCCCTTCCCTTCCCTTCCCTTCCCTTCCCTTCCCTTCCCTTCCCTTCCCTTCCCTTCCCTTCCCTTCCCTTCCCTTCCCTTCCCTTCCCTTCCCTTCCCTTCCCTTCCCTTCCCTTCCCTTCCCTTCCCTTCCCTTCCCTTCCCTTCCCTTCCCTTCCCTTCCCTTCCCTTCCCTTCCCTTCCCTTCCCTTCCCTTCCCTTCCCTTCCCTTCCCTTCCCTTCCCTTCCCTTCCCTTCCCTTCCCTTCCCTTCCCTTCCTCCCTTCTCTTCTCTTCTCTTCTCTTCTCTTCTCTTCTCTTCTCTTCTCTTCTCTTCTCTTCTCTTCTCTTCTCTTCTCTTCTCTTCTCTTCTCTTCTAAAAACATCCAGTTGGAAGGGACGTCAAAGATCATCCTGTCCAGCCCTTGACAAAGCATTGAAGGGTCAACATTAAACAGTGTCCCTAAGGACCACACTCTGCTTCAAACATCTGCCATGGTGGAGTCCATTCCAATGTTTAATAACCCTCTCTGTGGAGAAATATTTCCTAATATCTAGCCTGGAGCCTTTTTTCTCTAGTCCTGTCACTTGTCATCAAGGAGAAGAGTCTGGGCCCCTTCTCATTCCAACCTCCCTCCAAGAAACTGTAGAGACCCTCCTCTTCTCTAGACTAAACAACCCTAGCTCCCACTGATGTTCCTCATGGAACATGTGCTTGATGAACCTTGTTACCCTTCTCTGGACAGTCTCCAGTACGTCAATGTCCCTCTTGTAGTGAGTGGCCTAGAAGCCCAGAACTGAACACAGTACTCAAGATATGGCCTCACCAGTGCTGAGTACAGGGGGATGATCACCTCCCTGTTCCTGTTGTCCACAGTGTTTCTAGTACAAGCCAGGATGCCATTGGCTTTCTTGGGCACCTGAGCACACTGCTGATTCATGTTAGGTTGATTGTTAGCTAACACTGCCAGGTCCCTCTCCGAGTTACAGCTTTCCAGCCACACATCCCCAAGTCTGTAGCTTACCATGAGGTTGTTGTGATCCAGGTGCAGGACCTGGCACTTGGCCTTGTTGAACTTCATGCAATTAGCCTCATTCCATCAGTCTAACCTGTCCAGGTCCCATCCTAAATCTTCCCTACCCTCCTAACAGATCAAGACAACCACCCAGCTTGATGTCATCTGCAAACTTACTGAGGGTGCATTCAATCTCCTCATCCAGATCACTCACAATGATACTAAAGAGGACTGGCTCCAATGAGAAAATTCCAGTACAGCTTAGGCATATTTTACTGAAGGAGCCAAAAGCCAAAGGAGCCAATATTGTCACAGTCCTGATTTAATATTCTTTAGCGACTTTTTTCTGACTCAACAAAATTAACAGCTTCATAATATGTTCACATTAAATGCTAATGCAGAGGAGGAGGGATCTGAAAATAATGTGCATATCCCTTGGGGATGTGTGGTTATCACTGCTCTGCACCAGCCTCTGATGGAAAAGCACATATGTCAGGCCCACAGGTCTCACCACAGCTAAGCCTGTCAAACCTGCTGCTTAATCACTGGCTAGCTGTGTTGCAGCACAGTCATCAATGACCTCTAGGTTCACCAATATCTGAAGCTGGTACAGTGCAGTGGAAACTGCACATTCTTATCACAATGAGCCCCGAATGCCAGAAGAATAAACAACAGTTATGAGCCTTTTCTGATATACTTGTAGTCTCAAACAATAAGGAAACTGAAAAATATTAGTATAAGTGAAGAAAAGCCATGCAGCATGAGATACAGCAACTGAGAAAAGCTTTGCTTAAAGTACATGTCATGACATAATGTCCAAAGAACACTTTTCACTGAGTGAAAGCACATTACATTATGCTAGTACTGTCTTCTTTTCCATGTGGTTGCTGACAGATGTTTGGAAAAGAAAATCTTCCTTTCTGCTTGACCTTAAAAGCTACATATTGTGTATTTATAATGCTAAGCAGCAAAACAGTAAAATAAAAAGGGGAGTTCTTCTTCTGTAACAGAAATAAAACACTTTTGATTTGTTACTCAATATTAAATTTGTTTCTCCCAATAATATTAATAACAACAACAATGACAATAATAATACCACTTATCTTTTCAAATACCTAAATTGAGTGGAAAATAAGTCAATGACTGCAATTTGTTTTGCCATATGTCAGTGAAAAGTCCTTACAATGGAAAGAATACACTGCAGATAAGTTGTGGTAAAAAGAGATCTAATTTCTTGTATTTATCACCACATTTATGCCATTCTTCCCAAAGAGCTTTGTAAAATGTGTATATTTCAAATAGGGGTAATAATCCCTCAGGATTAGACTGAGTAAAAACACTAGGAATAAATTACATGAAAGTGATTCACGTAATGGGAAAAGTTCATGGAGGGATCTGGGGAAGAGAAGGGGTGGAACAATAGAAGACAGGAAACAGGACAAAGGAAACAAACTGACTTAAATACTTTAGAGTGACTAGTTATTTTTGCACCAGGAAAACTGCCTTGAAGAGGAAGAGTGATTAAGTTTTAAACAATAACAGACAGCAAAACACAAGTAGCCTCAACAGGAACAGGGCCCTACAGTGCAAGACAAGGGCCTCTGGGTTACCTCCATGAGGAGCTTAATGTCTTGGCATTGGTGCAGAAGCAAATGGTATTTTCCTATATTTTCTCAAGTTCAAGTGGGCACCTGGACTTTTCCACATTAGAAGACAAAGTCAGAGGGCCATGAAATTGTTCATGTTTCTCGGCCATGTGAAACACATAGTAGGGTTACAACTGCACTAAGTAACGCAAGCACAGAATCCAGTGGTGAATTCAGGAAAGGTAGAACTATAAAGCATGAGGGTTTTGTCAGAATACAATTGTCTACTGCAGAAGATTTTCTTTTTCTTCTTCTTAGCTCTAAATTTCAAAGAATAAACGGCTTCATTATTTTCATTATTTTGCCAATATTCACGTATTTGTGCGGAAGGAATTACTTTCCAGACTGTTTAAATCCAAGAAAGGGACTATCACTTTATTAGACCAAAGTTTCCTTAAATAGTCTAATTATAGCCAGACAGGGTGGAAGAATTACATCAAAGTATTTTTTACTCCATTTGTCTTACAGCAAATATTTGATATGTAGTTTACGAAGTAGCATACTGAGACGTTATAAAGGTAATGAAGTTTGTTCCTGGATATAAGTACTGACTAATAAATTTTGCCCTAGATGTTAGTCAAGAATTGAAAGGAAGAAACACAAGTGCAAGTAAAACGAGAGGGTAAAGATCTCTGAAGCTGAGCACTAAGTCTGTAAATACGATAGGTTAAGTTTACATCTAATGAAATTTCGTTGCATATTCAGTGGTCTAGTGGTTTAATCCCACCCAGACGGGCAACAAAGCACCAGGCAATGCAGACACTCTTGCTTCTACCCCTCTCCAGAGATATGAGGAGGAGAAAATAAACAAAAGGCAGAATAGAATAGAATAGAATAGAATAGAATAGAATAGAATAGAATAGAATAGAATAGAATAGAATAGAATAGAATTAACCAGTTTGGAAAAGACATTTGAGATCATCGAGTCCAACCTATCATCCAACACTATCTAATCAACTAAACCATGGCACCAAGCACCCCATCAAGTCTCTTCCTAAACACCTCCAGTGATGGTGACTCCACCACCTCCCTGGGCAGCCCATTCCAATGGTCAGTCACTCTTTCTAGGAAAAACTTCTTCCTAATCTCCAGCCTAAACCTCCCCTGGTGCAGCTTGAGACTGTGTCCTCTTGTTCTGGTGCTGGTTGCCTGGGAGAAGAGACCAACCCTCACCTGGCTACAACCTCCCTTCAGGCAGTTGTGGAGAGTAATAAGGTCTCTCCTGAGCCTCCTCTTCTCCAGGCTAAGCAACCCCAGGCAACTGAAGGCTTGGAAAAGGACAAGTAAGGCTCATTCAGCAATTATGGTAACAGGCAAAAGGCAGACTCAACTCAAGGAAACAAATTCAATTCAATTTCAATAAAACCACCATCCATCCACCCACCAAATCAGAGCAGGACCATGATACATAAAATCAAATCTTAAAATCAAATTCCCGCCCACTCCTTCCTCTTCCCAAGCCCAGCTCTGCTGCCTCCAGCCCTGCAGGAATACAGGGAGGGCAGGGAATTGGGTTGCAGTCAGTGTCAGTCTGTTTAATATTGTTTCTGCCATTCCTTTCTCTCCAGGAGAAAAGCTACTTACAGTTTTTCCCTGCAATAGTGTGGCCTCCCTCCCACAGGGGACAGTCCTCCACAAACTCCTCCCACAAACGTGGGTCCCTTCTATGGGCTGCAATCCTCCCGGTGAGGGAGACTGGATCCTGCTCCAGAGCAGGCTTTCCTCAGCCTTCTTGAAAATCAGTTTCCTACTCCATCTTGTGGTCTTCTATGGGCTACAGATGGAATTTTTCTCCACCATTGATCTCTAAGGGCTGCAAGGGTTCAGCCTGCCATCTCACCTCAGGCCAAATGGGAGCAGCTTCTTCAGCATGCCTCCTCTGCTCCTGTTTCACTGACCCTGCTGTCTACTCTCGTGTCCCATTCCTCTCCAAAACAATTGGGCTCCTAAGAAAAACAAAACCAAAACCCACAAACAACTAACCCAGCAAGTTTTTCCCTATTAAAATCTATTATCCAAAAGGTGCTGATGGGCTTGGCCTTGGCCAACTTGGAACTTGGAGCTTCTTGAAGCTTCTTACAGAAGCCATGCCAGTAGCACATTTCCTTGCTACCAAAACCCTACAAGGCACAAATCCAACACAACAGGATAAACTATTAAAATATTTTCACACGTGCTTAAAACATTGCAATTCTTAAAGAATGTTCTGTGATTATCATCACAAAGTCTAAATTTCAAAGAGAAATTAAAATGTACATATTTTAATTTGGTCCAGTAGATAAGTATGGTTAAGTAGTCTATATAAAAAGATATCTGATGACTTTAAATGTCATCTTGGGTTTTTGATATATAGCAGTCTCTTTAATTCAAGAACACATAATTTGTTATACTTTGAATAGGAATCAATATAAAAGAAAAAGGTTTTTTGCTTAAAAATGTAGTGGAAACTTATCATTGAAAATGCACATCTGGGTGAAGCAGGGAACTCTGGTTTCATGGAAGCCTCATTTAAATGCATGCAGAGCTATAGGCTGGGGTCGGAGTGGCTGGAGAGCTCCCAAACAGAGAGGGACCTGGGGGTGCTGATTGACAGCTGCCTGAATATTAGCCAGCAGTGTGCCCAGGTGGCCAGGAGGGCCAATAGCATCCTGGCCTGCATTAGGAATAGTGTGGCCAGCAGGAGCAGGGAGGTCATAGTGCCCCTGTACTCTGCTCTGGTTAGGCCGCACCTTGAGTACTGTGTCCAGTTCTGGGCCCCTCAGTTTAAGAAGGACATCGAAACACTTGAGCGTGTCCAGAGAAGGGCAACAAGGCTGGTGAGAGGCCTTGAGCACAAGCCCTATGAGGAGAGGCTGAGGGAGCTGGGATTGTTTAGCCTGGAGAAGAGGAGGCTCAGGGGTGACCTCATTGCCCTCTACAACTACCTGAAGGGTGGTTGTAGCCAGGAGGGGGTTGGTCTCTTCTCCCAGGCAACCAGCACCAGAACAAGGAGACACAGTCTCAAGCTGCACCAGGGGAGGTTCAGACTCGAGGTGAGGAGGAAGTTCTTCACCGAGCGAGTCATTCGGCATTGGAACGGGTTGCCCAGGGAGGTGGTTGAGTCATCGACCCTGAAGGCGTTCAAGGGGAGATTGGACGTGGCACTTGGTGCCATGGTCTAGTCATGGGGTCTGTGTTGATAGGTTGGACTCGATGATCCCCGAGGTCCTTTCCAACCTAAGTGATACTGTGATACTGTGATACTGTGAAAGAGAATCAGGCTACAATCAGACAGTGTAAGCCCTCCCTCCCTCTGCCTGCCTTCCAGCTGCCAGCAGCTCACTGCACTGCTACCCAAGAAATATCACTGTCATAGAGTGCTGCTGGAAAAGTCACTAATGTATTACCATGGCCAGCCAGTAAAGCTCTCGAGAATGTATTCATTGTTAATGAATTAGCAATACTTAGAGACCGTTTATATGGTTTTTTTCACACACAAGAAAAAAGCCATAGCAAACCAAAATAAACCTCAAAACCAAACAAGAAAAACCTCATCAGTTTCATTACACTGATGGGTATTTGTACCTTTGGCAATCTTCTTGGCAACTATTATAAAAGCCATGTGTTTGAAAAAAAAACTTTCACAAGAGGTCAGCTTATTAAATTTCGTAAATCACAAGGCTTGCCTGCAAATACAGAGTACTGAGGCTGATTTAGTTGTTGGCCTAGAAACTCTACTGTTAGGGCCATTAAACAGGTCCAGAGTTTAAGTTTCACAGTAAATTATGCACAGAAGAAATAGGCACAGCATCTTGTTTTGTGTTTTCTCCCTTTAAACGCTGACCAAGCTGCATTGCAGCATCCAGAGACTCTGACAGCGTAAGCTGCTTGTTGGGCTCCAGTTTAAACAACACTGCTTTCCACAGACTTGATCAGTACAGGCAGCTGAAGGTTACCGTACTGTTTACAGAATCCAGTTATAAGGATAAAATTAGTAAATCAGACTGGGAGCAAAGCTGGTGTGATGCCAGTGAGGAGCCCCCAGATAATGTCCTGTTATGTGCCTTAGTTTCTCACATCATGAATTACTTAAAATGCTGTCTAAATCAGCCTTGTGTGGTCCTCATCACCTTGATCCCTGCAAATGTTCTAGCTGCTCCTCCTTAACACCGGATCCAGCTTTGCAAATAAGCCACACTGCTTGCATGGTTTGCAAAATGCTAAACCACAAGGTAATTACTGGAGACAGGGTAAGATGATGACAATGCAAACTTTAACTCAAGACAAAGGAAACATTACTTCTCTATTTCCTCTCAGATGTCAAAGGTGAGTATGCAATTACCAGAATATAATTAACAAAGTTGCATACTCTCTTTTGATGAATGCCCAGCTAAAACGAACATCAGGTAGCAGCCCTGAACAAAGGAACGTTAAGTCAACCGAAGTGTGATACAGATTGTTTTGATTTACAGTTCTTAACAAACTGCTTTCCCCCCTAAGTCTGACTTACAATACATCGTGTAGAAGTGCAGTGTGATTAGAAACTTAACTGAGACTGTGACCTTTCGTGAACAATGGAAGCAAATATGTCACCCAAAAAGGATTGTTTTACATCTACTCAGCATCTCTCTTTGAGTTTATCTTTCTATTATCTAGCAAGGATTTGCTTTTCTTTTTAATAACAGCAGAATACAAGACTCAAGATTTCCACTTAGGCAGGCTGTCCTTCCATATTTAAGTTAACAATTAAAATATTGTATGTTTCATATTCTGAGTAAATAAAGTGCCATACCCTAAATAATGAAAATCTGGCTACATGCTGAAAAACGTAAATCACTGTATGCCACCTGTCACCAGGGGAAACTATTAATTTATGAAGCAACTTTCAAGGCTGGAGTGATACTGGCTGGCACACCACACAAGTTCAAGAATATTTAGAAAACTGGGGACTAGCAACCGTGTAGTGACTAACCAAAACCTCATAGCACAAAGACATATGGCACAACTTGAAGTAACACAATTAAAAATAGGCAGAGAATGTGTCTTCTGGAATACTTTATGGATATTGGATACCACATTTGCAGCACAACATTACCTTGATGTATTTAAAATACATTTTTGCTGAAATAAGTCAAATGTGATTGAATAAACACAAGTCCACAGTGGCTATGATAGGATGGCAAAATCAAATGCACCCACCATCAACCCATGGTAGCTTCCTACCAAATGTCCCCCAATCTAAAACTTCATTTTGATATTTCTTTGGCATTATTCTTACCTCTCTTGGCAAGAGGGGTTCTCCTGGCCATGCAGAAAAGAACCAGAGCCGTGTTTGTCAAAGCTTCTCAGAGTTGTGGGACTTGCTAAAAAATGTGAAGGAATTTTTAGGTCTTTACTGGTGGCATTTGAAAGGAGGAGGACATGGAATCTGGTTTGAAAACACATCACAAATTAGCAATAGGTAGTGAATAGTAGCAGTTTGGCAAATTCCACCAAACTTCTCTGCTCCATCCTCTCTCACCTGCCCTTCAGTCTGTGAGAATCTCAGTGGACCCCACCCACATGTAGGAGACAAGTCGTCTTCTGATTCACATTAGTGAGAGACAGCAAGAAGTAACAATAATAAGAACAAGAAAAGTTTACTTACAGGCTTAACGGGTACAGAAAAACAATAGCATATTAGCAAGAACAATGCCACATGAACAAAATTGGCTTTGTGGTACATGAAAAACTAAATACAATTTCACAACACACTGCCACAAGCACAAATGTTATACTGAATAACGATAATAGTGATATGACATGTAAAATAGGAAGGTAATTATTTTGTTTTCCTCTGGTAATTATTTTGCCAGGCCACTGTTGGGTTACCCTCTTTAGTTTGGGGTACAGCGTTTTCAAAAAGGAAGGCAAATTGGGAAGAGGTCAGAGAGCTAAAAATAAATGATAAAAGGCTTGGAAAATAAGATCTGTGGGAAAAGGTTAAGTGAAATGGGCATGTTCAGACTAAAGAAGACTGAAGGGAGGCATGATCTGTCTACCAATACATAGAGTTTCTATAAAGAGGATACGGACAAATTATTCTCATTAGTCAATGAGGACAGAACAAGAGCTAACATGTTTATGCTACAGCAGAGAACATCTAGGTTAAGTGTAAAGGAAAAACTTCGACTAATAGAACAGTTAGAAATACAACATGCTGCCAAAGGAGCCTGAAAAACTCCTTCCGAGATTCATGCTTTAGCTTATTCTTTCTTTTTATCTGGTAGAGGGAGGACTGCACAGTGGTTAGGGCTCTAGCCAGTTTCTTTCTGACCCTTAGATTTGTTATGTGACCTTGAGCAATCCAGTTAACAGTGTCATTCAGCTCCCTAGCTGTAAAATAGTGACAAAACCAATTCCCTAGCTCTCAGGGATTCTGTGAGGATAAATGGTTAAGGATTCTCAAACACTATGGGCCACCTAAGATACTATACAAATTAAACATTCAAATGTACCAGATTGCAAAGGCACCACCTGCCTAGCACACCTGGAAATCCCTTCCAAGGAAAAAGAAAGACTTCTGTGACTGCTACAATGTCCTTTGGCTAACACATCCAGTCTAGGATGTGTTAGCATGATTTAGCCGAAGATGCATCTGAGAAAATAAGACTAACAAGTGTTGATAAACCAGTAGCTGTGTGGCTGATATGACAGCTTACTAGCAGCCCAGCCCAACTATCTGCTGAAATCAATGGACTTCACTGTCTCAGCAGAAGATGAATCAAGTCTGAGTGCCAGTTACAGAGCATGAAAGGGTCCAGTTATTAGCAGTCTGTCCTAACTGCCTGTACAAGTTCTACCACAGCAGTGCTGCTGAGACCAAACCTGGAAAGATTAAAATCAAATTACAAAGGCAGAGAACATCAGAAGTAAACAATAAAGACATTACAGGAAAATTTGGTTATGCTTCTAATCAAAGGTTTGTTACTATTTGTTGCTTAATTTCATGGTTACTTTTGATCGTTACAAACAAGCTGTATTTCCTATCTAAAAGTAATCATCAGTAATAAATTCCATGAAAAGTTCAATTTTTTATTATCTTTTCTTTTACATTTTCCTGAATAGCACCAATGCATTTTTGTTTGACTAGTTCAGCTTTAACAATAGGTAGAATACACATCTCCCTGGTTTTCAGTACAGTGAGACTCACAATAACATAGTGCTGTATTTCTCACACTACTTTTTTCTCATACCTTCTTCAGCCACAGTCCAACTATTCCTGGCTGCTGTTAACTCAGCTCAGGCATAGACTGAAATTACCTATAGTGCATGCAGTTAGGAGAATTACTTTGCCAAACACTTCTCACAAATTCAGGTTGTTACTGTAGTAGAAACAGTCACTTTGAAGAATTCCTGCTTAAAATATGCAGTGTAAAAGAAGCTTAGCACCCTGTAACTCATCCTTTGCAATAGAAAACCTTGAATACAGGATCTAAATAAAAGAAAGTTAAGAGAAAGAACTGACTTCTTATTAGCATGTAGAACAGAAGAGGCAACAGAATAAATAACAAGCCACTGAAACCTAAAACATTTATGTAAAATAAACTGAAACCATGTCAGATTTCAAGTGCTGAAGCATAAAATAGGACACTTTTCAAAGAAAGAATAAATGCATCTCCCCATGGGCACAAGTGGTTTCACTGACTAGCAGCTATGCAGAAAAGAAGTGATGTAAATGTCAGGATAACAGGAAAGTAAGCCATGAACCCAGGTGGTGCAAATCAAAAGCATGACACAGGATCTCAGAAGACCTTGTCAATGCACAGACACAATGAGCTATCATTAACCCAAATGCTACAGACATTTCATCTGGGAAGTTAGATGCTTACCGCAAGGAGTTTTCTGCTATATGGTTATTCATATGCATCTCTACACTCGTAACAAGAGCCTTTCAAGTAGAATTGTGTTAACCATGGATGCTTTTTATTCAGTTGAGAAACCAACAACAAAAATTTAGCTTAATATTTGGCTCTGTTTTAAAGTTATTTCAGCCATCTAATCCTCTGGAGGCAAAACATGCAGCAGAAGTTGAAATGAAAAAGTTTATTTGAAATGAAGCCCTATATAGTTTTGTTTCAAAAAAGGTAAAATGTAGAAACATGAAAAAGTCTGGTAGGGAAGGAAAAAAAATCTCCAAGGGGAAAACAGAGAGGTAAGTCTAACTTTGAACCTAGACACTTCCCACATTGCAATGGAGTAACTTGTCAGCCAGCCACACATATACCAGAAAAACAAGTGAGACTGAGACTGTAGGGAGTGTGGTAGCAGTTCTACACTCATAGTACATATATCTGTGTAACTGATACATTTACCAGTTGTATCTTTTTCATGTCATAGATGACAGCTTGCCCAGTAGTTGTGTTTTGCTAATTAAAGAAAAAGAAAAAAAATTAATTAAAGGGTTTAATAACATACAAGTTGTTCCTGTAAACACACAACACAGATGGTGAACTGCGAGGAGTTCACGTGTGTATTCCCCAGTGACTCAGTTTCAGTCAAATTATTTTCAAGTGTTAAATCAAAAAGGAAATAGAGAATTCACAGAAACACAGAAACATTCAGGTTGGAAAAGACCTTCAGGATCACCAACTCCAACTGATAACCCTACTCGACAAAGTTCACCCCTAAAACATATCCCCCCCAAAGAAAAAAAGAAAGAAAAAGAGATGAAGTTGCAGAGTGTTTCCTGGCATCACTTAGTACTGAATCATTTAGGTTGGAAAAGGCCTTTAAGGTCATCAGGTCCAACCATTAATCTCACACTGCCATGTCACCCTTAAACCATGTCACTAAGCACCACATCTACACATCTTTTAGATACCTCCAGGGATGGTGACTTTATCACTTCCCTGGGTAGCCCAATTTTGATGCTTGATAACCTTCCAAGTGAAGAAATTTGCTCTCTACAACTACCTGAAGGGAGGTTGTAAACAGGCAGAGGTTGGTCTCTTCTCCCAGGCAGCCAGCACCAGAACAAGAGGACACAGTCTCAGGCTGCGCCAGGGGAAGTTCAGGCTGGAGGTCAGGAGGAAGTTTTACACAGAGAGAGTGATTGCCCATTGGAATGGACTGCCTGGGGAGGTGGTGGAGTCGCCGTCACTGGAGGTGTTCAGGAGGAGACTTGACAGGGTGCTTGGTTGCATGGGTTAGTTGATTAGGTGGTGTTTCATAGTTTCATAGTTTCATAGTTTCATAGTTTCATAGTTTCATTCAGGGTTGGAAGGGACCACAAGGATCATCTAGTTCCAACCCCCCTGCCATGGGCAGGGACACCCCACACTAGATCAGGCTGGACAGAGCCTCATCCAGCCTGCTCTTAAACACCCCCAGGGACGGGGCCTCGACCACCTCCCTGGACAACCCATTCCAGGGTTTCACCACTCTCATGGTGAAGAACCTCCTCCTCACATCCAGCCTGAATCTCCCCACCTCCAGCTTCATTCCATTCCCCCTAGTCCTATCACTACCTGATATCCTGAGAAGTCCTTCCCCAGCCTTCCTGTAGGCCCCCTTCAGATACTGGAAGGCGACAATTAGGTCACCTCGGAGCCTTCTCTTCTGCAGACTGTACAGCCCCAACTCCTTCAGTCTGTCCTCATAGGAGAGGTGCTCCAGCCCTCTGATCATCCTCGTGGCCCTTCTCTGGACACGTTCCAGCACCTCCACATCCCTCTTGTAATAGGGGCTCCAGAACTGGACACAGTACTCCAGGTGGGGTCTCACCAGGGCTGAGTAGAGGGGGAGGATCACCTCCCTTGACCTGCTAGCCACACTTCTCCTGATGCAGCCCAGGATCTGATTGGCTTTGCGGGCTGCAAGTGCACACTGAGAGCTCATGTTGAGCTTTTTGTCCACCAGCACCCCCAAGTCTCTCTCCTCAGGGCTATCCTCCAGCCAGTCACTGCCCAGCCTGTATTTGTGCCTGGGATTGCCTCGACCCAGATGCAGGACCCTGCACTTGCTCTTATTGAACTTCATGAGGTTGGCCTGTGCCCACCTCTCCAGCCTGTCAAGGTCCCTCTGGATGGCCTCCCTTCCCTCCAGCGTGTCTGCTGCACCACACAGCTTGGTGTCATCAGCAAACTTGCTGAGGGTGCACTCAATGCCACTGTCCATGTCCCCCACAAAGATGTTGAATAAGACAGGTCCCAGGACTGATCCCTGAGGGACTCCACTTGTCACTGGCCTCCACTGGGACATGGAGCCATTGACAGCCACTCTTTGGGTGCGGCCATCAAGCCAGTTCCTTATCCATCTAGTGGTCCACCAATCAAACCCATGTGTCACCAGTTTGGAGACCAGGATGTGGTGTGGGACAGTGTCAAAGGCTTTGCTCAGGTCCAGGTAAACGACATCAGTTGCTTGCCCCTCATCTATTAATTTTGTCACCTGCTCATAGAAGGCCACCAGGTTGGTCAGGCAGGATTTGCCCTTGGCAAAGCCATGCTGACTGTTCCCAATCACCTCTTCACTATTCTTTTGAGCGAGTAGTGACTCCAGGAGGATCTGTTCCATGATCTTTCCAGGCACAGAGGTGAGACTGACTGGCCTGTAGTTCCCTGGTTCCTCCTTCTTGCCCTTTTTGAAGATGGGGGCAATGTTTCCCCTTTTCCAGTCTGTGGGGACTTCACCAGACTGCCAGGACTTTTGAAATATAATAGAGAGGGGTTTAGCAACCTCATCTGCCAGTTCTCTCAGTACCCGTGGGTGTAACCCGTCGGGTCCCATGGACTTGAACACTTTCAGGTTCTTCAGATGATCACGAACCTGATCTGCACTTACAATGGGCAGTTCTTCCTCCCCGTCCCTGGCTTTGACTTCCATAACATCATGAGTGTGGCTAGAGGCCCTTGCAGTGAAGACTGAGGTAAAGAAGTTATTAAGTACCTCAGCCTTTTCCTCATCACAGGTGACCATGTCACCATTTTCCTTTCTGAGGGGGCCCACACCTTCCCTAGTCTTCTTCTTCCCATTAATATACCTGTAAAAGTTCTTAGTATTCTCTTTAATCTCCCTGGCTAGATTCAACTCAAACTCTGCTTTGGCTTTCCTAACCAGGACTCTTGCTGCTCGGGCAGCTTCCTTGTATTCCCCCTGTTCTACCTGTCCTTCCCTCCACTTCCTGTAGAGTTTCCTTTTAAGTAATAGTGTGTCCAGTAGCTCCTTGCCCATCC
This sequence comes from Melanerpes formicivorus, assembly GCF_026170545.1. Lineage (NCBI taxonomy): Eukaryota > Metazoa > Chordata > Aves > Piciformes > Picidae > Melanerpes > Melanerpes formicivorus. The sequence continues at coordinate 2,544,553 of NW_027142396.1, read as the reverse complement.
AGGCAGGCCTCCTAGCATTCTTACCTGCTTTTCTCTTTGTTGGTACACAGAGCTCCTGGACACAGAGCTGTTGGATGATACAGATGATGACACAGAGTTGGATGACACAGAGTGTTGGATGATAGGTCTCTTCCAACCTGGTCTATTCTATTCTATTCTATTCTATTCTAAATTCTTCCTAATATCGAGCCTAAACCTCCCCTGGTATAACTTGAGTCATTTATTCTTGTCCTCTCACTTCTGACTTGGAAGAAGAGCCCAAAAGCAGCAAGAGCAATAAGCAACTCATAAGTTTTGTTCTGTACCTTTTTTACCCTTTTATGAACATGCTACAAAACCTTAGTCTCTTTTAGTGAGAGTCCCAAAACTGAGCAGGTTAGTCTAATTGGGGCCTTATCAGTGTCAAGTAGAGAGGGGACAATCACCTCCATAGTCCTGCTGGCCGCCCTATTTTGGATACAAACCACAACATTACTGATCTCCTTGGCCACCTGGGCACAAGCACAGCTTATATTGAGCCAGCACATTAGAATAAAGTAATGATTAAACATTTCAATAAGTTTCATGTATTTATTTGCATTTGCTTTCCTTCAGGCTTTATGGCTCGAATGATGTCAGCAACAGGGGAGAACCATGTTTGTCTGTCTTAACTGTCACTAATGATGCAGAGAAGTAAAATGGATTGTGGGTATGTCTGTTTTGTTTCTTAATAATGAACTTTTCAAGTATTTCAATAATGAGGAGTTTGACATTTGAAGCATTTGCATCTATTGCGCAGAGAAGAAGCAGCCCACATCTAGATTCAGAGGAGGCAGTTTCCTTGCTAACTGCTTTAAGTTCTTCTTAGGTAATATTCAGATTCAAAAATAACCCTTTGAGCCTTTCCCCTATTTCATGCTACCCAGCTACTGAAACTATGTCTGTTCCTTCCTTGCAACCCTATTTTTTTCCTCCTTTCTCTGTGCTTTTGCCCTTGTCATAAACACTGAGACCTCTAAAAACATAATACCCAAAAACATTCGTCACACTGTTATGCATTTTAAATGTCTTACCAATCACTGTTGTCTGGTTCTGCTGGGAAGCTTCACAGGTTTTCATCTTTATCCTAAAATGAAAAAATGCTGTTTACATTCTGTAATGAAAATAGAAGCTATAACCAACTTCTAACAATATAATTTTGTGGACAAATTCTGTGTATTAGGAAGCCTGAGGTAAATAACGTGACCCCAAAGTTAAGCCACAAGAAGAGGCTGGTTAGAAACACAAGCTTAAATAATAGATTAGAAGATCACTTTAGATAGACCTGGAAGAGGACTCTGGCATATGGAAACACTGAAAAGTACTGTCACAAAAAAAACATTACTTAGACTTCCAACCTTCTAGCTATAGCATTGGCTAAAGAAGGTGAGAAAATCTCTTTTAAAATGTGTGCTTATAGCCCTTTTTCTCTGGCAAGAAAAACAAAAAGGAGTGCAAAGAATGCTGATATTTAAAAAGAAAAGGAGAAAAAAAGACAAATCCTACCTCTCTTTTACTCTCTGTAATATTTTGCTCCAAGCTGACACAAGTTTTAGTACAAAACCAGAATGTAAAACTTAATTCTTTCTAAATGAAGATCCAAAGCCAATAGCCCAATAAAATAGAGAGGCAGCAGCTTCTTTAAAAAATCTGGCCACTGGAAAGTAGAATGAGACTTGGCGGAACCAGCCTTCCTTATGGCAGAGACTGAGCTTATATAAGCAACACCTACAGAAGCTGATACTAAATAACAGAGTAGGTACCAAAGTGGGATGCCTGTCACTTAACTTTTAGATACCTGTACTAATGTCAGACTTTGACAACTAAGTATCTATTTTTTTTATTGCTCATCCTAGTCACCTTTTACAATCTGTAGAGAGGAACAAGCATTTTTTTTAGGGAGATTTATGGAATCATAGAATCATGGAATTGTTTTGATTGGAAAAGACCTTGAGTCCAATCATCCAACCATCTGATTTGTTTCAAATGTTACGTTGGTACAAGATAAATCACAGTATCACAGTATAACTTAGGTTAGGTTGGAAAGGACCTCGAGGATCATCGAGTCCAACCTATCAACACAGACCCCATGACTAGACCATGGCACCAAGTGCCACGTCCAATCTCCTCTTGAACGCCTCCAGGGATGGTATCATAGTATCATAGTATCATTCAGGGTTGGAAGGGACCATAAGGATCAGCTAGTTCCAACCCCCCTGCCATGGGCAGGGATACCCCACACTAGATCAGGCTGGCCAGAGCCTCATCCAGCCTGCTCTTAAACACCCTCAAGGATGGCGCCTCGACCACCTCCCTGGACAACCCATTCCAGGGTTGGACAACCCATTCCAGGGTTAACTCAACCACCTCCCTGGGCAACCCGTTCCAATGACGAATGACTCGCTCGGTGAAGAACTTCTCCTCACCTCAAGTCTAAACCTCCCCTGGCGCAGCTTGAGACTGTGTCCCCTTGTTGTGGTGCTGGTTGCCTGGGAGAAGAGACCAACCCCTTCCCGGCCACAACCACCCCTCAGGTAGTTGTAGAGGGCAATGAGGTCACCCCTGAGCCTCCTCTTCTCCAGGCTAAAATCATACTCTAGTAGCATCTTACTTTCTCTAGAGGGAGTCATAGGAGCAGACATAGACATCTACATTGTACAACTTCACTGCAGACATCTGAGCTTGGTGAAATAAATCCTAGATGAAAAGGAAACAAGACCGAGGGAGAGAAAAAGGGAGGAATACTTAATGAGACATTGCAACACCAGAGGCCCCAGTATGTAATGCAATCTAAAATTTAAAAGCTAAGAAGTTACAAATTTAGAGTTTAAAAAAAAAATATAAAATAGTTAAAACAGCATGTCAAAAAGTACTCTGATATCTCAGTAGATGTTCATTAGATGAATCAGAAGCAGTATGTGGTCTTTCCCCATTAATCCAAGACTAAAGTTCATGCAGTTCACCGCTCTGGCGCTGTAAGTTTCTTCTTCATGGTACATCTGTAAGTGTCCTTATAGATTTCAAAACATATGAACTCAAGGATTGTTACTCTTTATCTAAGGAGAGAATGAAGCAGCTTTTTAAAAGCATCCTCAGAGGATACTTCTTTTCTGAAATTAATAGTGAATATTCTTCCTGGTTTCGTTCCATTTTCTTCTTATACCTTTCAAATAATTCTAATTGTCTTAACATGTTAAGCTACTTCCAAGCACTAATTGTAGAGAAAAGGGGCAAGACTCCAGTTATAGATGTTATAGCTGGACTCAGAGCCATCAACTCAGTAAAGGGGTCAAGGAGTAATTAACAGATTTGAATGGTGAATTATTTCAGTCTGGAGAAGAGAAGGCTGAGAGGGGATTTAATGAATGTTTATAAATATCTGAGGGCTTGGTGTCAAGAGGGAGGGGACCTTGAGTACTGTGTCCAGTTCTGGGCCCCTCAGTTTAAGAAGGATGTTGACTTGCTGGAACTTGTCCAGAGAAGGACAATAAAGTTGGTGAGGGGTTTGGAACATAAGCCCTGTGAGGAGAGGCTGAGGGAGCTGGGGTTGCTTAGCCTGGAGAAGAGGAGGCTCAGGGGAGACCTTCTTGCTCTCTACAACTACCTAAAGGGAGGTTGTAGACAGGTGGGGGTTGATCTCCCAGGCAACCTACACCAGAACAAAAGGACACAGTCTCAAACTGCACCAGGGGAGGTTTAGGCTGGAGGTTAGGAAGAAGGTCTACAGAGAGAGAGTGATTGCCCATTGGAGGTGTTCAAGAGGACACTTGATGGGGTGCTTGGTTGCATGGTTTAGCTAATTAGGTGGGTTGGATAATAGGTTGGACATGATGATCTTGAAGGTCTCTTCCAACTTGGTCTATTCTATTCTATTCTATTCTATTCTATTCTACTCTAATCTATTCTACTCTACTCCTATTCTATTCTATTCTATTCTATTCTATTCTATTCTATTCTATTCTATTCTATTCTATTCTATTCTATTCTATTCTATTCTCGGTTGCACCCTGTGATAGGACAAGGGGTAATGGACATAAACCACAGCACAGGAGGTTCCACCTCAGCATGAAGAGGAACTTCTTCACTGTTAGGGTCACAGAGCACTAGAACAAGCTCCCCAGAAAGAAGCCTTCTCTGGAGACTTTCAAGACTCATCTGGCTGTGTTCTTGTGTAACCTGTGTTAGATTCTATGGTCCTGCTGTGGCAGGGCAGTTGAACTCAATGATCTCCTGAGGTCCCTTCCAACCCCTAATATCCTGTGCTCCTGTGCTCCTGTGATCTCATGACACTAAATTAACATTACTGAAGGGGATTTTTAGATTTTCAAATTACTATGCTCTATAATTTCAGCAACTTAAAACTTTTCCTTCTCCCCCCCCCCCCCCCCCCCCCCCCCCCCCAAATGAGAAGGAAATCACACAGCTGAGGGTGAAACAGAACATTGAGAGAAGAAACAAAGCAGAAAATTTCCATTCCATGAGTGGAGACCCCTTTTTTCTTTATGGAAAATAAGCACACTCCAGGTATTTTCAGATTTGTGTTACAGATTTTTCCTGTTACAAAAAAACCTAGAAATATTGAGTATTTTGTAAAAATTCTTAGAAGGTAACAAGTTTTGAGCATTATTTTTTAAAGTTTAGAAAGTTTCATCAAAGGAGAGAACTTTGATAGCAGAACTATTAATGGGAAGAAGAACTGAGTGTGACAGACAGGATTTTAGAGTCGTCTGTCTCTTTTAGACTTGTTACATTTCTATGCTTCAACCATTCCTAAATACTTTCTCTATCAGATTTTTAGTATTCAGTTACACAATATCGCACTTCAGGTAGTCTCATTTGTAAATGAATCTATAGGACTGATGTTCATACATAGTTTAATTTGTTAGACACGATCTTGAAAAGTCATAAACTCACTTTGCATCTTTATGTACTCATCTATTGAAGAGGTATAATTTATAATAAACATCTGCTTTACAATACCAATGTGACAGAAGGCATTAGGAAAGGAAAACTGATTGTGGGTGTGAGAGACACCAAACACAAATATGCACATATATAATTAAACCTTTAAAATATAGCTCAGTGATTTTCTTATGCCAGTCCAAGGATTATTAATACACATGTCAATGTCAAATTTAATAAAGCTGTTGCGTTAATTGTAACGATGGTGCCTTGTACTAACACCTGTCAAGGTATTTCTGGTGCAGAAAATCTTTGTCATGAGTGAGCTAGATAACATAAATTATAAGTGAACTAGCCTTTTACCTCAAGAGATCCAAATTCAAATACTGCTTTTAGTCTCAAATGAGTTGTTTGTCACACCCCACTGAACTTCCAAATATGGCACAGTTCTGCATGGCTGGAAATTCAGACTCGGGAGACATGAAGGATTGGATTATCAGGCTGTGTCACTAATCAAGATTATGGTGTATTGGCAGAGACAAGTGGGAAAGTGTGTGTGTGTGTATGTAGTAATTGCCAGCTTCCTCCATCACAAGCCAGTACTATTCACGTCTTAAATTCCATAAGCAGGAAGTTTCTTAGCAAAATTTGGACAGAAAAACAAGCTTCTGTTATTAATGTCAGCTTCTGCAGATCAACGTTATGCAACTGTCCCTGATATTCTCCCATCAGAAGCAGTCCTATCCATGTGAATGCCAACCACTGCTTGATCTCTGAAAATGCCGAACATTGTCTTTTGAAGCCTGAATGCAAAGATCTATGAAGACTCCAGTCATAAAAGTTTCAGCTTTCCACAGAACTGCTCTTGGATAAAACAAAATTTCAGAGAAGTGCTCATTCAAGAAAAAAAAGAGAAAAAAAAAAAATCCCAGTTGAAAGTCAACAAAAATTATTTTTAAGCCCAAATCAACATCTATTAATATCTCTTTGCAGAAATTGTATCCATTAAAAATGAATCCATCCAATTTTCTTTAGAGGTAAGACACCGTGTCAAAATACTGGCACAGCGCTAGATCTGTGAAGAATCACTGTAGCAGTTTGGGCTGGGTGCCCCACTGCTGCTGCCACATAAGACACACCTCCAGTGTCCTAAAGGGTCCAGCCCAGTGGGTGGACACAGGAAGTTGCGTATTTCTTCCCATAATGTCCTGCTCCCTATAAATGTACCTGCAAAGTCCTACACTTCCTCTTTCTTCCCTCACCGTTCCTATGGAGATGGTCCCTATCTGGTAATGAAGGGGGAGACATCTCACGACCGCTTGGGGCCTGGCCAGGCCTAATGCCTGGAGGAGAAGGGGGAAGGGCAATCTCAGATCTAGGCAGCTGAGATTAGCCTAACAGTGGGGGGGGGGGGGGGGGGGGGAGGGGGGAAGAAAGAGCCCTGGGGGTTTTGAGTGTACCCTCAGGTGGGGAAAAAGGGAAGTGTTGGGATGCACGTGGGTATGCTTTGGGATCCCCTTTTGTCACTGTGCTTGTGGTTCTCTGTAAAACACTCACTGCTTTTCATTTGAACTTTTCACCACTTCTGCAATCTGTTTGTCTGAGTCTCATTTTTTCTGCCCTGGTGGGAGGGAAGGAAGGATTGGCCTTTCAACCCTCCACAATCACAGCTCACATTGTTTATGCAAATACAGTCAGCTAAAGGCAATTTCTGATATGTTCACGTGTATAATACACAGTAACAAGGCAAGATGGCACCATCTTTCATCCCTAAACATAACAGAGGGTGTTGGCAGCATGCTAGAACACAACTATTAGTAGATGCCATGGCTAAGCCACATTTCAAGCACACTTGCTGCTCTCATCATTGTATGTTCTCTTCTTTATGCACCTAAATCCCAAATGGGCCACAGTATATGTTTTGAGTTTGTATAGATTTAAGTTACAGAGCATTAAGAATTTTTAGCCTGAGTGTGGAGATACAAAGCCCCAACATAAAAGTAAAAAGTTTATATTTTTAGAACAAAGCAAGGGGAAAGACAGGCCAAGTTGTTACTATGCAAAGCACTAAGTTGGCTTCCAACAGCCCAAACAGACCTTCTGTACTACCTCAAAGAAAGCAGGAAGATGACAGCAAATGTTCAGGATACATAAAGCAAGTTGTACAGCAGAGAGTGACTGTTGCCAACGTAGCATAATAAGCCTGGAGGCATTTATTATCAGACACTTAATACATTCTATTCTATTCCATATCTTCCAAGTTTTACTAACACTTTCCCCAGGGAGATCGCAAAGAGGAGGGGGAACATCATTTTACCTTTCCTGTCTTCTAAGTGAAGGATCTCAGCTGAAAAACAGACAGGAACCTCTAAAACAAAGGATGAAAAGGATCTATTTAGCAGGTCAGAGGGTTTTTGCTATGTGGTTTCAATACAGAAAAGCAAACTCACATCCTTATCGGGGGGGGAGGGGGGCGGAAATCTGAGTTTTGCAAGGGGCAGAAGCCAACAGAGAAAACAAGATAGAAAGATAGAAATTTTTTTGTGTCTTCATTAAGAAAAAAATATGGCATTTCATTACATTAATGTAGGCTGGACTCGGTCTTAGTACAGAAACTCCCAAATGCCAGTGTTAAGTGAAAAAAGATCACTGAAATTACAAAAATCTGCTTTAGAATTACATGTTAGTCGAGCACACTCCAAGTAATATAAAAGGCATAATGCATATTTGCATTAATAGACAACTAATGCTTCAGAAAACAATTATGTATTGGGTTATTTATTGAAACAGGAATCTTCTTTCAATCTCCTTTTAAAAAACTGAAAATAGTACTTATAAAAACTTACACAGGGATGAGTGTATGAAAGCATATTCAAACCCCACAATTCCTCACTAATAAACAATTAAAATACCAAAATGAAGAACAAATTCTGTGCTTAGCTGTGTTTATCATGGAAAGAGATTGTATAGTTAAAAAATAAGTCTCTCTAAATCACATGTTACTGCACATGTCCTGGAACTGATTAAACAGCACAGAACAATAAGCAAAGTTTTGACACACTGATTTTGTAATGGGCTATGAAATGGATAGTGAATAAGTAATGTGTAATTGTTAAATAAGAAGCATAGAGACTTCAGGAATATATATCACTCCAGACTAACTTTTCTGACATTTATCTTCAGATAAAGTAGACATCAGAAGGCTACAGTTCCAGACATGCTCACATATATTTGTGTCTGTTTTCAGACTAAACAAGGGGATGTAAGTATTGTTTCTCTCTCAAAGAGGAACTGGTAATAGAGTCAGATGTTGCTTTGATATATTCCTGTTTGTTTTTGAAAATGTTCAGAATCCTGCTTTTCATAACAAAGTAGGAAATAAACAAAGGAATTAAAAATGTATTAAACATTCCTTTTGGTCACAGTTGTCAGTGCTATTTTTCAATCAGAACATTCCTCAAAAGCTTTTACTCTTCCCTTTTCTTCAAGATGCATTCTCAGGATTTGTTCAAAATACATCTGATCCTTACTTACAGTCTTGCCTATCTGCTTCTCTGGACTTGAATCTCTCTGTCACAGATAGAATAGAATAGAATAAACCAGGTTGGAAGAGACCTTCAAGATCATCCCGTCCAACCTATCACCCAACACTGCCTAATCAACTAACCCATGTAACCAAGCACCCTGTCAAGTCTCCTCCTGAACACCTCCAGTGATGGTGACTCCACCACCTCCCCAGGCAGTCCATTCCAATGGGCAATCACTCTCTCTGTGTAAAACTTCCTCCTGACCTCCAGCCTGAACTTCCCCTGGCACAGCCTGAGACTGTGTCCTCTTGTTGTGGTGCTGGCTGCCTGGGAGAAGAGACCAACCTCTGCCTGTTTACAACCCCCCTTCAGGTAGTTGTAGAGAGCAATAAGGTCACCCCTGAGTCTCCTCCTCTCATGCATACATCTTCAGAGAAACAAGAACTAGCAAAGCCCTTTCATTCCTATGGGTATATGTATATGATCTCAGTGCTTTGAACAGTGACAGATGAATGAATTTAGGGTGGAGGGTGCTGTTGCTTCAACTATGTGGTTCCATAAACAGTCATAACGATTGATTAGTTTAGTATTAGTGATTGGATTAGTATTAGTGGTTTTTTACCAATAAATAAAAGATGCATGTGTGTGGGTACAGAAATCTAACAGTATATTTAAAACAATGCATGCAGAACCCTAACATTACTGTGGTACTTAATTTATGAGAGGTACAAGAGACAAAAAAACAATTTTAAAAACATGAGATCTTCTTTCAAGCAAGAAAAGTTCAGAAGAGGTTAAGACTGATAAAAGTTAATTAAATTGCTCTAAGATCATACAGTGACTAGAATGACCATCAAGTGAGCATAGTCAGCTGTAATAGAAGGGAAAAACTTACTGAAATATAGGCAACAAGAATTTAGTGGGTGCTTTACAGGAGTAAAAAGAAAATGAGAACAAAAATACTGAAGGTATTCTGGCAGATGTTTTTAAGTAAAGAGTCTGCTTTGGTCCATTTGCTATGTACATCGATTCCAATGGCACAGGAAGTTCTAAGACTGAGAAAGCTTATGTTTTACTCTGGAGAAGAAAGGCAGAATGGATGATAATCCATATCTCTGAAATGCTTGAGGGGGGGAAAAAGAAAAGAAAAAGAAAAAAAGACAAAGCAAACAAAACCCAGAACTGATTTCAAATTAACCAAACACACAGATTCCTTGGACTACTTAACTTGGAAAACATGGCAAGTCAGAAAAGATTATGAGTTTGCTCTTGATGTACTTAAGACTATGATCATGATGGCAGCCCATGTGAGGGGAGAGATCCAAGTAGCAATCAGAATATAATATGCGAGAATGTTTATAATGACAAAGGGAATGTAACTGAGGAAAGAAAGCAAATAACAGTTATCTGCAAACTGTCATAAAGACTCAAAGACTTTAAGCATCCTTAGTCCAGAGGTGCTTTGGCAGTTGCCTTCAGACTAACATCTGGTCCAGTAAGAACAGCATGGTCACAATTGTCTAATGAACCACAAGCATTAAGGAAACCTGCATATCAGCACAGCCAAACACAGGAGACCTTAGCCTGAATAACTGGATATGGTATGGTGCATCTCTTCAACTGCAGGGAGCCAGCATTAGTTGAAAACAAACTGTTTGTTTTGACATGTATTGTTAAAACTTAGGCATGTGAAACTTCAGCAGACAGGATCTCCCTCTGGAGGCGTTGACAGGCATCTACTGTTTTTTGTTGCCTGTACAGGAAAATATGTGTTTTCAGAAAACTAGTTCAGTAGCTGCTAAAATGTATTTGCCAGTTAAGTGACTTAAGCTGGAACGTGTGGGTCCCATTCCCCAAATATAACAAATATTTATTTGATTACAGATATCATATCTGCTAATCAAACACAAGATGCAAGTGCTGCAAACTCTCTTTCTGGAATACTTGTCAGGAGTGAGGTAGAACAGTTTTAAGTACATCAGATAGAACTTTTTAAAAGTAAACTGGAAAAGTATGGAGACAGTGATTCTCAGAACACTTGCTCAGGAGGGGAGGCTGCAGAAAGGGGTCCCAGCTCTTAAGATATGAACCTGTCACTAGTCTTATCTGAAGTCAGATCTCTCAGGTTTACATGAAACTCTTTAAATATATCACACATGGTGAGCTCTGAGGTAACATATGGAAAAATGTTGAACGACATACAGTCAGACCATTTAGGCATACCAAAATAGCAGACAATGTTTGGAAACAATATCTGCAAGGTAAATATCAGTGTTTACCTCATACAGCAAGAACAAAAGCCAACTTAGAAAAGAACTCATGTTTATCATCAAGAGCAAGTGAATGAAGAGAGCGAATTAGGCACAGATTTGTTTATGTTAACTGAAGACATTTATTGCTCCTACACTCAGTCTCATTCCCCTGAGAAAGCTTTGCAAAAGGATATTACAGCTGACTACATGGTTATGAATATTGCACCCATTCCTGCCAAACATACTGTGCTTAACACAGAAAAATCTAAATAGGAATGTGTGGGTTTTGGTTGCAAGTAACATAAAAACATGCAGCGTTGGATGTAGCCACATACACGAGGGCATGCAATTTACAGCCTCTGGATACGGAAATGTTGCATCTCATCTTGTACTGTCTTCCCTTTTAAAAAGGGTTTAAATGCCTTAGGTCAGGTTTTTTTTTTCACTGGTAGGTGGAAAAAGGCATCTGAAAATATAGCTTATTCTAGAAATGCTTATGAAATTAGCAGTATCTGGTAATCTTCTACAGCATTATATTGCAGGATAACATCAACGGAGCATGAGACCACTATGTATTAGCAATTTATTTTTATGAGGATTAATTAGAAAGGAAAAAAACAAACTAAAAAAAAACTCTTTCATATCTGAAACATTACAAAGGAAACAATAATTTGCATGAGCATGCAAAGGCAAGTTCAAATAAACAAGCATTAAGAATGGTGAGTCGCAGACCATTAACATAAAAGTTAAATGAATCTTGCACCTAACATCTCTTGCATTAATTTTTTTTTTCCAGTAAATTGCTGTCTATTAGCCAGTAAGACAAACTTCCCTGAGAAGGAGGTAATGAATGTTGTCTGCCATTTTGTCCAGGATGCTTTGAGCAAGGGAATATTACATCAGAATAAAGCAAATAAGAGATCACACTATCTAAAAGAACAGGCTAACCACTCTTTCCCAGCAGCAACACTTCCAGAGAAACTTGCAAGCAGGAAGTATAGGAAATAACGACTGGGCAACCCCTGTGAAGTAAAAAGCAAATAAGATGAAGAACAAAGTTATGAGCAAACTAAAGATAAATATTGCTCTGAATATGTTGAATTTAGACAAGATAATACACCTGACTGTATGTTTCAATTTTGAAATTGAAATTGCATTGAAAAAAAAAAAGTAAAGCTGACATTATAAAACCCAGATATTTAGAAAAGGAAAAGAATCTTAATTTTCAGGTTACAAATTACTTTTTGGTATAAAAGAGATGTGTAGATCCGATGCTTTTTAATATCTTCATTGATGATCTGGATGAGGACATTGAGTCTGTCATCAGTAAATTTGCAGATTACACCAAGCTGGGGGCAGGTGTTGATCTGTTAGAGGGTGGGAGAGCTCTGCAGAGGGACCTTGACAGGCTGGACAGATGGGTGGAGTCCAACGGCATGAGATTTGCCAGGTTCTGCACATCGGCCACAACAACCCCATGCAGAGCTGCAGGCTGGGGTCAGAGTGTCTGGAGAGCAGACAGCCAGGCAGAGAGACCTAGGATTACTGGTTGACAGTAGGCTGAACATGAGTCTGCAGTGTGCCCATGTGGCCAAGAAGGCCAATGACATCCTGGCCTCTATCAGGAATAGTGTGGCCAGCAGGAGCAGGGAGGTCATTCTGTCCCTGCACTCAGCACTGGTTAGGCCACACCATGAGTCCTGTGTCCCGTTCTGGGCCCCTCAGTTTAGGAAAGTTATTGACTTGCTGGAATGTGTCCAGGGAAGGGCAATAAAGTTGGTAAGGGGTTTGGAGAACAAGCCCTATGAGGCAAACAGCCAGCACTAGAACAAGAGGGCACAGACTCAAACTGCACCAGGGGAGGTTTCAACTGGATGTTAGGAAGAAATTCTTCATAGAGAAAGAGTGATTGTCCATTGGAATGGGATGCCTGGGGAGGTGGTGGAGTCACCATCATTGGAGGTGTTTAGGAGGAAACTTGATGAGACTTGATGATGCTTGGTGCCATGGTTTAGTTGATTAGATGGTGTTGGATGATGGGTTAGACATGATGATCTTGAAGGTCTCTTCCAACCTGGTCTGGTCCATTCTATTCTATTCTATTCTATTCTATTCTATTCTATTCTATTCTATTCTATTCTATTCTATTCTATTCTGTTCTAATCTGAAAACTCAGACAAAAATTAAAATATTTTTCTGAGTGAAACTCACAGCAGATTTTTCCAGTGTTGCAATTTAGCCACATGAATAGAAAATGAACCAAAACAAACAAAAATATGTCTCAATTTTTTTCATATTAATCCTTCTTTTATTTATGTGGTAAAGGAATAAGTAGGCATTTACTTCTCAGGTGCTCACATAATTTAATGAGAGGGTTCAATCTGAAATGCTGCAGACATCCTTTTAATTACATGAGTGAAGCAAATCTCTGCTGACCAATATGTTTTATGATGGCTTGTATATTCTCCATGAACACTTCAGCACTAGCACTCAGAAGATAATGCTTCCAGGTATTCTAGTATTTTACAACAAATATTAACAGAAATATTAGCAGAATTTTTACTGCTTCATTATGGAAGAAAAAAAACAGTATTCAACAGGATGGGCAGAGTCCAATGGGATGGCATTCAACAAGTCCAAGTGCTGAGTGCTGCACTTTGGCTACGGCAATCCCATGCAGAGCTACAGGCTGGGGTCGGAGTGGCTGGAGAGCTCCCAAACAGAGAGGGACCTGGGTGTGCTGATCGACAGCCACCTGAATATGAGCCAGCAGTGTGCTCAGGTGGCCAGGAGGGCCAATAGCATCCTGGCCTGCATTAGGAATAGTGTGGCCAGCAGGAGCAGGGAGGTCATAGTGCCCCTGTACTCTGCTTTGGTTAGGCCGCACCTTGAGTACTGTGTCCAGTTCTGGGCCCCTCAGTTTAAGAAGGACATTGAAACACTTGAACATGTCCAGAGAAGGGCAACAAGGCTGGTGAGAGGCCTTGAGCACAAGCCCTATGAGGAGAGGCTGAGGGAGCTGGGATTGTTTAGCCTGGAGAAGAGGAGGCTCAGGGGTGACCTCATTGCCCTCTACAACTACCTGAAAGGTGGTTGTAGCCAGGAAGGGGTTGGCCTCTTCTCCCAGGCAACCAGCACCAGAACAAGGGGACACAGTCTCAAGCTGCGCCAGGGGAGGTTTAGACTCGAGGTGAGGAGGAAGTTCTTCACCGAGCGAGTCATTCGTCATTGGAACGGGTTGCCCAGGGAGGTGGTTGAGTCATCGACCCTGGAGGCGTTCAAGGGGAGACTGGACGTGGCACTTGGTGCCATGGTCTAGTCATGGGGTCTGTGTTGATAGGTTGGACTCGATGATCCTCGAGGTCCTTTCCAACCTAAGTGATACTGTGATACTGTGATACTGTGATAATGAAAGAAGTTCCTTCTAAATCCCTTTCCAGTACACTAAAATAAACAGGCTGCTTTGTAGTGGACCTTTCAGCCTGAATTTCATAGCTTTTCAAGCATATAGAAGAGATTGCTAGACTAGCAGAGTGCTTATGTGTGTCGACAGCAATATGCAATGCATAATTAAGTAATAATGTGGGTACAAACTGCAGGATCATTGGTGGGACTACATGCATTACAGAAGTCACACCCAGCCTACATGTTGAGCTGTTAGAAACAGTATCACTTTATGTCCTTTTAAAACTATATATCCTTCTTTATAGGAGTTACTGATACATGGAAATGTAACAGCTTTTATTTTCTTTCTTTTGTCTTTGATACTGCCTATAGAATGTAGCTCGACCCTATCTGGAGCTGAGAATGAAGGTATAAATCAATAGATCCCTGCTGGTGCAATCAAAAACCTCTCTTTCAAAAACACCAGGAAAGTCAAGGCCTCCATACAGAGAAACACTACTTGCAGCTCTCTGTCAGTGCTACAGATACTGTCCCCAAGGCTCCATCATATTTTAAACAAAAAAAAGAAAGTCTGGTCAACAATGCCAGCATCAGAAAATTGAAAAGATTGCTCCCTACAAAAATAAACCCCAGCACATTAGTGTTATTGTTGTTGCTGTTGTTATTACAGCTAGGATTAAAGATTGTGGGTTTATGTTTGTATAATGGATTCTGTAGGGTTAACACAACAAGACCTTAGTTCATTCTATCACTTTCCACTGGGCACAACTGAAGCCTTAATGAAAGCCTGCTTTCACTTACCCAACAAACCAATTTTGTCAAACCACAAACAACATGTTTAACAGGTTAGGGGGGCAATAGTATTACTGTAATGAACAAGTGTCTTTACATTTTTATGACTGCAAACTTCTACAGATTACATGTATGGCCATGTGTTTATGGCAGAAGTGCACATGTCTACATGAATAAATACAATGTGTGTGCATGTTTGTGTCACTCTCAAGGTACCAATTAACTCAACAAACAGCCCCTCAAAAAACAATAGGTGACATTTTTGCCCAGAGCATGAAACAGATTACAATAAAATCAGTGGGAAAATACAGACTGGTCTAATGAAGCAGTCAATAGTGAATCAGAACATTGCAGCCATGTCTCTAACAAGCAATGGAGTGTGACATGGAAACTGGAATAGTGTCATCATTGTTATCTGCTGAGCTAGAAGGGGAATAAAACTATCACCAGGGCATATTTTAAAGCTAACTACACCTGCTAAGAAGCTGGGATCACTAATCCAGTTACAGAAGTCAATTGCAGCACTGGGTTTTGGTATCTGAGCTTGCTCCTTGGCACAACGCAGTTCTTCAGAAGGTGACACACCAATAAGATGAGCTCTAGCCAAATCTTACCTCCAAAGCCAACAGGTAGAAATGTTTTCTGGTCTTATAGCTGACTCTAGAAGCCACCTTGAGCATTCTTTCTGGTTGCTGTCATGTGCCACATCATGGAATAGTTTCTTTTTGGTTTGTTGATGGATTTTTTTCCTTGAGACCACCACATACTGGTTTTTCTTTTTTCCCCTGCAGTGTAAACACTTGATAAAATATGTCTTTAAACAATAGCCTTTCTATACAAAGTACAAACTCTGATTTTTCTGAAAAGTGCAATGCATATAGAACAAAGGTAAAAATATCTGCTTATATTTTCTCTTGCTTGCTTTATAATTTCTCAGCACAAAAGTAGCTCTAGCTGGAAAAAAACCCACACTATCTAAATGCCTGGACTTTAGAAGTAGGACAGCATTCAGAAACATCTCTTTCTTCCACATTTCTTTATGGATTGCCACTAGGCAGCATCTGCACATTATGCTGCTTACAGTGAATACATGCTCCAGGTGTTTGTTTCTCCCTAAACATTGCATGAAGAGCAGCTGCCTCAGAGAATCCTGGACTGCATTCCAGGCTCTGAGGCATAAAAGTTATGTCTCCTTTTTTTTTTTCCCCGTGGTTGTTTGCTTGGGTTTGACTTTTTGTGGGTTTTTTTTTGTTTGGTTTTTTGTTGTTGTTGTTGTTGTTGCTGTTTTGGATTGGGCTTTCTAGCCCCAGGCATCTTCAGTTTGCATCAGCAACTAACATATAAACTATTGCAGCATCTCAGTCAAGACCCTTACAGCATTTCTCCTTTGCCACTTCATTCTTTCCTGCAACATCCCTAGTCTCTAACCCCATTACATAACCCTATACAGAGTACTGACTGAACTCAGAGAGCAAGAATTCAACAGGACCTTTGCACTTCACTCTGCAGCACCCTTTTGACTTGCTTCTTGTGCTATTAAAAGAGAAAAGACTGCAGATGATTGGTGATAAAGCTGCAAAAAAATTAAAATCTCATAGCCATGTTTTTCCGCTCTCTAAATATGGAACAATGGAACAGAATTTCACCTTTCACTTCAGAACTTCTTGTTCCTACTGAAAGAAAAATCTGTGGATATGCAATTACCACAGCTCTTCCTCAGTACTGTTTCTTGGGACTGTGAAATCAGTGATTTCCTTCTGAAGCAACAATACTGAAACTGACAATGTGAATTTCTTAGTTTGCCATTTTTCCTGTGTCTTGTATTTGCTTTTGTCTGTGTTTCTGCATTATGTATGTTGCTTAAAAGAAACAAATGAATGAGTATTCACATTACTGATAGTGATAAATCATAATAATTCTTACATGTTATTAAACATGAGCCATCAGTGTGCCCATGTGGCCAAGAAGGCCAATGGTATCCTGGCCTCTATCAGGAACATGTGGCCAGCAGGAGCAGGGAGGTCATCCTGCTCCTTCACTCAGCACTGCTTAGGCCACACCTTGAGTCCTGTGTCCAGTTCTGGGCCCCTTAGTTTAGGAAAGATGTTGAGTTGCTGGAACGTGTCCAGAAAAGGGCAACAAAGTTGGTGAGAGGTTTGGAGCACAAGCCCTGTGGGAGGTTTAGGCTGGATGTTAGGAAGAAGTTCTTCATAGAGAGAATGATTGCCCATTGGAATGGGCTGCCTGGGGAGGTGGTGGAGTTGCCATCACTACAGGTGTTTAGGAGGAGACTTGATGGAGTGCTTGGTGCCATGGTTTATTTGATTAGATAGTGTTGGATGATAGGTTGGACATGATGATCTCGAAGGTCTCTTCCAACCTCGTCTATTCTACTCTATTCCATTCCATTCCATTCCATTCCATTCCATTCCATTCCATTCCATTCCATTCCATTCCATTATATTCCATAGAGAAACTACAGGAGTTTTAATGTACAATGCATCAATATCATACACCAAATTACCTTCTTCAGAGTATTTGCAGTCTATCACCACAAAATAATCTACAAACAGTACCATATGCCACGAACAGTCAAGACACCTGCTTATTAAAGCTTTCATTAATGCAGTCCCTTTGTATGCAAGGTGGCTGCTTGATAGGTCTCAGTACCCAATGTATTTACTTCTGCAATTAAATTATTCAAACTTTCATCACATGGTCTCGTACAGGGAATGTCTTAAGACAGAAATCTGAGCTGTAAAAATACATGAAAAAAATGCTTTACTTCTACACAGCTTCTGTACACTTCTCCAACAAGGATATTAATGTTATTTACAAGCACTAATGAAAACTTTCAACACCTCTGTATAACAGTAAGATAAATTGTTGTTAATGCTCAGAGAGGATCTGGGAGCTGCAAAACCAGCAATTCACAGCAGATCTTGAATTATTATTATTATCAAATCCAGATCTGAATTACAGCATGATCCATATACAAATTATTACCTAATTATTACTTAATCCATTTCCAGATCGGTCCAGTTTATTGAATTAATATTAATGTTGAATCCAGATCTTCATTAATTTTTCTTTCTTTGCTTATATATGTAGCTTCCTGTCAGAGTGGTGCTATATTATGATCACTAAGATCTTATAGAACTCCTATTCCAGGAGGTTCTTTGTAGTAAACAACAACTTAAGTAAAGAAATAAATAAGTTCTGGAGGCATCACTGACTTTCTGCTCTGCTCCTCTCCTCACACACCTGCCCCAGCTCCAACCCCTCAGCCCTCCTCCTCTCCCCTTGATCACTTTGTGTCTATTCTATTCTATTCTATTCTATTCTATTCTATTCTATTCTATTCTATTCTATTCTATTCTATTCTATTCTATTCTAATTTAATTCTAAAATACCCTGCAATTAGGCTAACCTGTTTTAAAATCGTGTGATGACACTTTCCATAACAACTTCCAGCACAAACCCCAAAGAAAAGTAAGAATGCTGGGATTTCAGGTATCTTATTTAACAACGGAACAATGCCTTCAGGTAATTTAATTTGTACTTTTAGTAGAGTTCAGGCAGAGAGAAATGACTCAAGCCCTAATCAAAATAAAAATTAAAAACCAACATTGACCAATCAAACAGCTAGAGCAGGCAAGTCCACTGTCACACCTGTCTGCTAAAGGTTACCAGGAGGGTTTTGAAAATCTGAAATAGCCTGTTGTGTGTTACAAATGAAGATAGCTGAAACAATATTGCTGGAGCAGCATCTGCCCCTGTACACCGGGCCCCTCAGCTTAGGAAAGATGCTGAGTTGCTGGGAAGTGTCCAGAGAAGGGCAACAAAACTGGTGAGGGGTTTAGAGCACAAGCCCTATGAAGAGAGGCTGAGGGAGCTGGGGTTGCTTAGCCTGGAGAGGAGGAGACTCAGGGAAGACCTTATTGCTCTCTACAGCTACCTGAAGGGAGGTTGTGGACAGGTGGGGATTGGTCTCTTCTCCCAGGCAACCAGCACCAGAACAAGAGGACATAGGCTCAAGCTACACCAAGGGAGGTTTAGGTAGGAGGTTAGGAAGAAATTTTACACAGAGAGAGTGATTGCCCATTGGAATGGGCTGCCCAGGGAGGTGGTGGAGTCACCATCATTGGGGGTGTTTAGGGGGAGACTTGATGGGGTGCTTGGTGCCATGGTTTAGTTGATTAGGTGGTGTTGGGTGATAGGTTTGACGCGATGGTCTTGAAGGTCTCTTCCAATCTGGTTTAATCTATTTGATTCTATCTACCATCAAAGTGCCCAGAGTGTTAGAAGAAAAAATATATATATAAAGAATAGGATCAAACAAGCACATGACAGGTAAAGACATCTTTCTGATAGTCACAGAGAATATAAGTTAGCTAAATAGTGTGGTAGATATTGGAAATGTCAGGGGAGGGAAAAGCATGTTTCTATAGACTAAAGCTATTTAAATAAAACACAAAAAGTACTTACTGCCAAATGTCTACAGTCATGAAATATTACCTGCCTTGGCAGAAGTAAAAATTACAGAAAGAAAAGGACCTAGTGCCAAATTTCAAAATGCGAAAGATGGATATTGGCAAGTATTAATGGGTAACAAAAGTGGTTACTTCACCACATTCTGCCCGACAGGATTGTATCCATATTATCTGAGGACGTTCCATGAAATTAAAATTAGTCCAACTATATCATAATTGATGTTGGATGGACATGTTATGGTAAAAAGTATAGCAGAACTCAATCATAACTAGTGGAGAGGCCTCCCTGTCCATAGTAGGGAGGTTGGAGTAGTTGATCTCTAAGGTCCCTTTCAACTTAAGCTATTTGATGATTATTTGACAACTTGCTTTGCATGAATAGAATAGAATAGAATAGAATAGAATAGAATAGAATAGAATAGAATAGACCAGATTGGAAAGACCTTCGAGATCATCGAGTCCTACCTAACATCCAGCACTATCTGATCAATTAATCATGGCACCATGCACCCCAACAAGCCTCTTCCTAAACACCTCCAGTGATGTTGAGTTCACCACCTCCTTGGGCAGCCTATTCCAATGGCCAATCACTCTTTCTGTGAAGAATTTCTTCCTAACATCCTGCCTAAACCTCTCCTGGAGCAGCTTGAGACTGTGTCCTCTTGTTCTGGTGCTGGCTGCCTGGGATATGAGATCAAGCCCCACCTGTCTACAACCTCCCTTCAGGTAGTTGTAGACAGCAATAAGGTCTCCTCTAAGCCTCTTCTCCAGGTTAAACAACCCCAGCTCCCTCAGCCTCTCCTCATAGGGCTTGTGTTCCAAACCCCTCACCAACTTTGTTACCCTTCCCTGGACACGTTCCAGCAAGTCATCTTTCCTAAACTGAGGGGCCCAGAACTGGACACAGTACTCAAGGTGTGGCCTAACCAGTGCTGAGTGCAGGGGCAGAATGACCTCCCTGCTCCTGCTGGCCATACTATTCCTGATAGAGGCCAGGATGCCATTGACCTTCTTGGTCACCTGAGCACACTGCTGGGATTTTCATGTTCAGCTTACTATCGACCAGTACCCCCAGGTCCCTTTCTGCCCCGCCACTCTCCAGCCACTCTGACTCCTGCCTGTAGCACTGCATGGGGTTGTTGAAAGGAATTAGAAATAGGAATTAGGGGAATCAGTCACAAACTGTGTAAGTACAAGATGACATCAGGATGAACAATACTCACTCCTGTATAGGTCACATATAGCAGTGCTGTTTTCTCCCAACACCTCACATCTAAGAATGTAGACACAAAATGATAAATGTCCATACTTGAGATGTTACTTACACAGAGGCTATTAGTAATTACAAAATGCTTTTTTGGGGAAGGGAAAAACAACTTCTGTGTGCAAGACTTTGAATCTACTGCTGAAAGAAGAATTTGTATGACAATTAGTTTAATAACACATAGCCATTAAATGTATTAAAATAGGGATGTGAATAAACTGCTGTCAACATATGAGTGAAATGGGACACAAGGCAGTACCATTAGAGAAAGGATAGCCCAAATTTGTTATGTCTAAGATTACAAGTATCATTCAAATCTAAATAAGTCAGAAATGAAAAATAGTTTCTTCTAATTGTTAGCATGCAAAAAAGTTTGGACAATATAGTAAAAGAAAAACTATCCCAGTAGGAAATACCCATAAATCACTTGAGAGTGCTTTTTAAAAAGCAGTCAGTCAGAGAAAGCCTTTAGTGTATGCTACTGAAACTGTAAAGTGTAAGCATGAAAGAGACTGACAAATACATTGCTGATTTCTTATCCAGAGCAGCCTTGCAGTGCACAACCACAGCAACTTAACAGGAATGTGAAATCTCTAACCTGATATTAATGCAGAAAATGCAGAGAGACAGAAGCATCAGCTCACTCTGTTATGTGCCATTTTCAAGGTAGAGGCTACAACATATCTAAGAACAAATGACACAAGACATAGATTTACAAGCACTTGCATCTATCATTCTGTCACACTCTGTGAGGACAGCCAGATGCTGAGGGAGAGGCTCTGTCTGCTTCCCAAGAATGCTAGAACTGCCCAGACGAGTTGAGAATCCAAGATAGCATCATATATAAAGTCAATTGAATCATAAACCCAAGGTCAGCAAAAATAAATTCTTTCAGATATACACTGATGCCATATAGCAACAGTGTTCTACTCATCTAGAATGCAGTGACATCGCATACTCTGCAGCAGTGCTGCACAAAGCCAAGGTGCTTTTGACTTCAGGAGTAGTTTTGCAATATCTATGGTAAAAGATAAACCAGGCTATAGGATGTATGCCTGCTAAAGGTTTTCATTCTAATCGCAACAGTTGATAAAAGGCAACAAAAATACACAAAATCCCAACAGGCTTTGGAACATTCATAATTATAACTGAGCATTTTGTTTGCATGCCAACACAGATTGTTTCTTTATTGCAATGTGCTATTCAGGCAGCAGTGGCAAAATTCAGATTGTCTAAATTCTGTTAGCTGCAAGTGTAAGCATCTACATGTGATTTAGAAATGTGGGATCCTATTACAGTTACCAAAAGATGCAGCCAACACAGCCTATAACAGTCACTGAAAATACAGCTAACAGCCAATGAAGTCGTTAGGACTGTTCAGCTGACCAAATATAACTGCTTTGCAGAGGTTAACTAATCTCCGGTCTCCAGACTGATGTGTTGGCAGGGCACTACTAACTGAAATGAAAGTCTAGGTATTGGGTGGACACATAGATGTATAAATATATTACACAAATCTCTATCTAGACTTTTAACCTTGAGCTGAATCCCACACGAGTGACATCATTCACTTCACTTAATCGAAATGTTCTGGAACTTAGTATTCAGTCGAAGCATGTTGCCAGCTTCTTTCTGTAGTCAGCAGAAGCTTTAGAGCAAAGCCCTTGCAGAGGATGACTCATCACACTTAGCAAGGCTCCTCACTTAAGATATCACATGCCTATAGGAGCACAAGCCCTATGAGGGGAGGCCAAGGGAGCTGGGGTTGCTTAACCTGGAGAAGAGGAGGCTCAGAGGAGACCTTCTTGCTCTCTACAGCTACCTGAAGGGAGGTTGTAGCCAGGTGGGGGTTGGTCTCTTCTCCCAGGCAATCAGTACTAGAACAAGAGGACACAGTCTCAAACTGCACCAGGGGAGGTTTAGGCTGGATATTAGGAAGAAGTTCTTCCCAGAAGGAGTGATTTGCCATTGGAATGTGCTGCCCAGGGGGGTAGTGGAGTCACCATCACTGAAGGTGTTTAGGTAGAGACTTGATGGGGCGCTTGGTGCCATGGTTAATTGATTAGATTGTGTTGGATGATAGGTTGGACTCAATGATCTCAAAGGTCTCTTCCAACCTGGTTAATTCTATTCTATTTTATTCTATTCTATTCTATTCTATTCTATTCTATTCTACTCTACTCTACTCTACTCTACTCTACTCTACTCTACTCTACTCTATTCTAATGAGATGCTTATTTCTCTCCACTGACTGCACTGAAGAAGACTAGGGAGAACTGATGTTAAGCAGGACAAATCCCATCCCAAGACAATATCATAGTCACTGTCAATGCAGTAGTAAAATACCTTAAAGGGTATTCCAGCTTACATCATATTTAACTACAGTGGAATAGGAGCCTCTGTTTTCCTGCCATTCTCTGTGCCCAGATACTCTGAGATGGGACATAAGGGCTTTTCCCCATGCATTACATTTTTCTCAACAGCAGAAAGAAAGAGGACCCATATAAGATTCCCTGAAAAGAAACAGATGAAGGTGTAAGGAGAGGAAAGTGTGCTATTGAACCTTGATAGCATGAGTTGTCAAGCTCATTAGGGAGAGAAATGCAGAGCAAAATGTTCGGGGAAACCACATCAAAGAGAATCTAACATTCCACTCCAGGAATCGAGAGGCTTAGAAGTTATTAATTGCAACATTCTTTCATTCATTAAAAATGGATAAATAGTTTGCAAAGGTTTATTAACTAAAATGGTTACTAATTTTTTTAAGAATCTAGCAGAATAGTGGATACCTTAGATCTATCAGTAATAACTTCTAATGAAGAGATTATTGCCATTCACAAAGTATTTATTAATAGTTTACCAGTATATTCTGTACAGTAGTACCATCTGTTGCAGATAGTCACAACCATGTTGATAGGTATTCAAACTGATTAGAAGACACATATGACTCAGTTAGATTTTGTTATAAATGATTAACCACTTTAAAGAATCATTTTGTAAACTCATTATAAACTAGCCCTAAATGGGTCTTTATTTGAAGGATCACAAGCTTCATTTGTTTTTTCAAGATCAGATGATATACATTTAAATGCATGCTTTGCAGTTAAGAAAGTCTGCCAGGTTAAACGATAGCCATTTAAATTATGTATTAGGGTAACACATTGAATAAAAATGGCCACAAATACACATAAAAAGACTGAATTATGGAGTAGCCTTTCATTATAGTGCAATCTGCTATGCCACTCATTTAAGGGATTGCCATGTGTGGTGGGTTGGAAATTCCCCCCCAACATTAAATTTGCCAAACCAGCTCAGTTGGAAGCAAATGAAAGCTGTGTTTACAAGCAAAACTACAAGCTACAACGAAATGCAATGAATATGTACAAAATATACAATATTTACAAATATTTACAATTAATAAACAGAACAAGGACTCCACTGGTCAAAATCAGGGGAAGATAACAGTTTCTCCCTCCCTGCCCCTCCTTTACCTCCCTGTACATAAAAGGGACAAGAGAAAGGATCAGAGAGACTTTAGAATTAGCCAAAATAGTGCAGCCAAGGTCAAGAAGAAGCAAGTTAGTATCTCCCAGAATGAAGAGGCGAGAAGAGAGAGAAATTGTTTATGTTACTAACTTAAGTCCCTTATCTCTCCAATGGGATTGTTTACAACTATCATTATTTTCCTTTTTACACTCAATAGTGATTTATTCACATTTTACTACTTTCTGTTCAAGATCTGTGAAAAATTTGAAGGCATAGCCTGAAACTACCACACCGTGACTAAATCATATTCACATTTAGCTTTTGTTGGCATTCTGAAAAATATGCTGTTAAGAAAAATTAGACAAACCAAGGGCACAAAAAGTGTCTAGGTTGAGACTATTTTGTGCCAAGCTTTGTTCAGAATTGATGTAGATGTATATATATATGTATATATCTTACATTAGACTTTTCAGTTCAATTATCTCACAAAAGCAGTAGGAAAATTTGTGATAAAAGCACTGACAATAATGGCAGCTTAAGTGGGCACTGCTAAAATATTCCCATCTATGGAAGAAAATATTCGTGTATGATACATGTTTGTACTACAGATGGACACAGCTTAGCAGAGGTGCTTCAGCTGTTTACTTAGGCAACAACACAGTGCTAAGAAATAGTTGCTATGCCAACCCATCACAGGACTATATATATATACATTCATGACCAGGGCTTATTTGGAGAGCTATGTTACTTTCAAAAGTTTAAATACATCGTGTTCCCATTAAGACAAAACTCCAGCCCATGGACAATTGGCAGCCCTGATGTTTTTTTAAGGTGGGGTGTGGAATATATAAAATAACAGGGTAGGATTTAAAATAAGGAGGAGGAGAGCCATTTGACATCACATTTCTACAATCACTGAACAGACTGTTCTATTTGCAAGCCTCTAAAGATTTGGTGTTTAGATGATAAAGGGCACTGCTTTTTATAATCTATTATTAACTCTTGTGTGTGTGTTTGTTACCGCAGGAGTTCTCTGAGGAGAAAGCAAAGCGTGGTTTGGTGGCGCGACGGTGAAGTGCTTTTTTGCACTATTTACTAGAACAATTTTCCCTATTAATTCCATCCAGTCAGTCTGATTTCTGTGATATAGGAAAGATGCCGGGTAGCCTACACCTGGAGCTTGGCATTGATGGATACAGACAAATACGTTGCTGGTTTGGTTTTGTTTTACAATAATAAGTCATAGAGGAAGCTCTTTAATTACCTCTTTCTCTTTATGTTACTTCAGGGGCTGCTTTTTCAAGTGCGCTTGAATTTTCAGTCTATTTATTTTGTAATTATTGGATGACTACATTCAGCACTGGCATTTCAATTAGATTTTGATGGCTGACAAAACCATTGTTGACAGCAAGTGCACAAACAAATGAAGGGAAACCAGATTAGCGATGTTTGTGTCATTGCATTTAAATAAAACTAAATGTTCTGGCAGCAATGCGATCAAATCTGAAATTTAAAGAGAGAAGAAAAGCAGTAAACAGGATGGGAGGAAAGGGCCAGGTCAGAGATAATCATCTTTCTTCAGACACAGGGGTTTCTGAAGTAGAGCTATTTCCTTTTGAGACATAATTTTAATTTCTGAAGAGTGCAGCCACTTCTTTTTCAAACAGATTAGAAACCCAAAAGCATTTATATATGTCTTCCAACAAGTTCTGCAACTAGGCAGACTTCTCGAAATGTGAGAAAAGCAAGAAGATAGGAAAGATCTCAATGCAGATACAGAACTCAACCCACTAAAACTGATAAGGCAAGAAAAGCCATTGACAAATTCCAAAGGTTAAGACTTTCTGTATATTATAAAGATCAATATGAATGGGAGAGAAGAGGATGAGTCTGATAACACCTTCACATCCGTTTAAGAATAACAATACACATGCCAGATGAGAACCTGCATCAGACAGTTGTTCTTCTTAAGAATAAAACAGAGCTTCACTGAAGCAATTGTCTCTTGTGTGTCTCAATTTGAAATTAATGAAACATTTTGTATTCAAATGTCTACTGAAAAAAAAAAAATACATGAAACTGAGAAAAAGCAGAAAAAATAACTTACTAAATGTTCTGAATTAAATTTGTTACATTGGGGCTACCACAGGCTGAAAGCAGCTCCCTGCACAGTCTCAGAGCCTCATTCAGTTCAGGGGCTTTTAGTTGTTACAGCTCTTTTCAGAGTGTTTCTCCAGGATGCAACAAGTTAACCGCATTATTCAGGAACAAACTGTATTTTAATGTTTAGAATGTTTCCATTATTAGAGAAACCTTTCATTTCTTGCTGAAAGTCTACATAAAAAACTAAAATTTCTTAGAATTAATTAGCTTTGTTTACATCTCCCACAGTTTCATTCATTCCTTGGAATCTGAACTATTTTCTTCACAGACTGTGTGGCATTGCTCTGTCTCTTGCCTTCCTTCCATGACATCAAGAGAAGAGAAGAGAAGAGAAGAGAAGAGAAGAGAAGAGAAGAGAAGAGAAGAGAAGAGAAGAGAAGAGAAGAGAAGAGAAGAGAAGAGAAGAGAAGAGAAGAGAAGAGAAGAGAAGAGAAGAGAAGAGAAGAGAAGAGAAGAGAAGAGAAGAGAAGAGAAGAGAAGAGAAGAGAAGAGAAGAGAAGAGAAGAGAAGAGAAGAGAAGAGAAGAGAAGAGAAGAGAAGAGAAGAGAAGAGAAGAGAAGAGAAGAGAATCAACCAAGTTGGAAAACATCTTCAAGATCATCACGTCCAGCCCATCATCCAACACCATCTAGTCAATTAAACCATGGCACTAAACACCCCATCAAGTCTCCTCTTAAACACCTCCAATGATGGTGACTCCACCACCTCCCCAGGCCGCCCATTCCAATGGGCAATCACTCTTTCTATGAAGAATTTCTTCCTAACATCCAGTCTAAACCTCCCCTGGTGCAGCTTGAGACTGCATCCTCTTGTTCTGGTGCTGGTTGCCTGGGAGAAGAGACCAGCCTCAGCCTGTATACAACCTCCCTTCAGGTAGCTATGGAGAGCAATAAGGTCTTCCCTTGAGCCTCCTCTTCTCCAGGCTAACTAACCCCAGCTCCCTCAGCCTCTCCTCAGAGGGCTTGTGCTCCAAACCCCTCACCAACAATCTCATAGGCTTTATGCAAAATGCATCCAAAAGGAACCTCTTTGTTTAAACTAGGTCTATACTGTATTTCACATTCACAGTTTACAGTCACAATGGGTAGATGTGCTTCCTCACTTAGAAATGGATGTCATACAACTTTGAGGAACATTAAAGAGAAAATATACAGAAATACACCTCTCACTAGCATAAATTGTGAGTATACTTGCATGGTAAAAGGACAAAGAAGGTTGCTGAAACTGACTGCACCACCAACACAAAATCACAGAATCGCCGAATCATAGAACAGTTTGAGTTGGAAGGGAGCTTCAAGGGTCATCTGGTCCAACCCACCTGCAGTGAGAAGGTACATCCTCCACCAGAACTGGTTGCTCAGAGCCTTGTCAAGCCTGACCTTAAATATCTTCAGAGGTGGGGCCTCAACTCCCTCCCTGGACAACATATTCCAGTGTTCCACTACCCTCATGGTAAATGATTTGTTCCTAACATCCAATTTAAATCTATTCTTCTCTAATTTAAAATCATTGCCCTTTGCTCTATCACTATAGGCCTTTGCAAAAAGCCCCTTTCCAGCCTTTTTGTAGGCCCCCTTCAGGTACTGGAAGGCCACTATTATGTTTTCCCAGAGTCTTTTCTTCAGGCTGATCAACCCCATCTCCCTCAGCCGGTACTCATAGGAGAGGTGTTCCAGCCTGCTTTCTTGACCCTCTTTTGGACCCGTTCCTTCAGGTCCATGTCCTTTCTGTGTTGAGGGCTCCAGACCTGGATGCAGTACTCCGGGTGAGGAGTGGAGCAAAGCTGCAGAATCACCTTGCTTTATCTGCTGGTCACCATTCTTCTGATGCAACCTAAGATGCAATTGGCCTTCTGGGCTTCAAGCACACACTGGTGGCTCACATCCAGCTTCTTACCCACCAGCACCCCCAAGTCTTTTTCTGTAGGGCTGCTCTCAGTTTCATCATCCAGATTTCTTCAGTTGATAATCATGGATGTAGTCTGTCAAAGGGCAAATGTAAAGGATTATTGAAGGCTTGCTGCTCTAAATGAATATGCCAGGGCTATTGCAACTACAGAGGTTACAAATGTAGTGATACAGAGAGAGAGGAGTTAACTCAAGTAGTATATAATATGGCTCATTTGGCTTCCTAGAGCCAGTTCAGTCTGCCATAACAACCAGACATGCTCCAAACATGCTAACCAGCATGCACCTTTGGCTACAATAATATTGTAGTTTCTGAGTTCAGAGCATGTATACAGTGAGAATTTCTATAGCAGAAGTGTTATATATCTTTGAAGTAAGAAACAGACAGTGTAGATACTGGAGTAGTGAAAAGAGATAAGGTATATTTGATTAAATTTGACCTTAAAAAGAATCTCAAAGTCTGGATGACTCCCAGGGTAACTGCATAGAAGAGGATGAAAGTAGGTGTGGTCAGCTCTGCAGGACATGACAATGCAAAGATAGGATACATATCTACATTTTTAACACTATCACCAAACTCTATAGATCCAGCCTTATTTTTCTACTTGACCTTTGAATTATTATTATAAACACAAACTTCTAAAAAATGTGCACATTTTAAAAGTGATGTTAAAGAAATTACATTTTAAAGTTTACCACTATTATGTTATTACATTAAAAGTAATGAAAATTGTCTGTGCAATATTTTTATTAAATGCAAACAAAAGAAAGTTCTCCTTACCTCCATTCCACCAAATGGTCACATTCAGGATTACAAGAGGGATGTGGAGGTGCTGGAGCATGTCCAGAGAAGGGCCACAAGGATGATCAGAGGGCTGGAGCACCTCTCCTATGAGGACAGACTGAAGGAGTTGGGGCTGTTCAGTCTGCAGAAGAGAAGGCTCCAAGGTGACCTAATTGTGGCCTTCCAGTATCTGAAGGGGGCCTACAGGAAGGCTGGGGAGGGACTTCTCAGGATCTCAGGTAGTGATAGGACTAGGGGGAATGGAATCAAGCTGGAGGTGGGGAGATTCAGGCTAGATGTGAGGAGGAGGTTCTTCACCATGAGAGTGGTGAAACCCTGGAATGGGTTGTCCAGGGAGGTGGTTGAGGCCCCATCCCTGGAGGTGTTTAAGAGCAGGCTGGATGAGGCTCTGGCCAGCCTGATCTAGTGTGGGGTGTCCCTGTCCATGGCAGGGGGTTTGGAACTAGATGATCCTTGTGGTCCCTTCCAACCCTGAATGAATGATACTATGAATGATACTATGAATATAAGATAGTGTTCAGGACCTCATCCTAAAGTCAGAACACCAACAATAGAGCAGGATTATTTCAACACAGGGATTGTGTGGGGGGATGAGTTCTTCCTTTTTTAAATTTAATATAGCTGGCTTTCCTAAATGATTTATGGTGCTGGGGGTCCTGCCTCTCTTATCCTTTCGAGAACAATTACAGTAGGCTGGAATGGTTTGAAAGGCTGAGCTAAGGGACAATCTGCATCCTTTTCGTTATAATGCTCTGTTGCTCACTGATCTGTTTTCTCAGACTTTTATTCACAACAAAACTGCTGATCTCAAACTAGCTGCATTATTTCTGTTTTAGTGTTCAATCTGTAAAGAGAGAAAAACATGAGAGATTAATGAGATCTTTTTCTTCTCATGTTGCTCTGTTTATCTCATAAAATCTATTTCTTAGGTCTTTCTTTCAAGATCTGCCTGTTATGTCTTTGTAACCTCCAACACACCTCTCCAGTTTCTCATTTTCTTTTCCAGTGCTCCTTCAACAGCTTCTCAAATTACCTCGTTATGGGGAAAAGGGTAATAATTAATCTGACATTTCCTGATAGATTCTAGAGATTAAGTAAAAACATATTTTCTACTGGTCACAAACATCAAGGAAATTCTTACAATTAACCATTTTATGTCAGTAATTTATTATTTTTTTTTAGTTACTCATAAAAGCAGTGGAAGTCAATATGGTTGAGTAAGAAAATCATCTCCAAAACCCTTAGATATGTAAAATATACGTAATGTAAAACTAATAAGTAAAGTAATCTATAGCAATTCTGTCCTCTTTTGGATAGCATTGCTGAATTCTAGACACTGTGACTATCTGCAGTGCATGTATTTCTCTGAAGTAAATACAAGTGAAGCTTACAGCACTACTGCACAGTGAAACTCCTGTGCTACTGTAAAAGAGGGAATGATACTTGAGAACAGACACACAAACACAAAACAAACACAAAACCCAAACCAAACAAACAAGAAAACAAACCAGCAGTTCTCTGGAAAAATATGCTTGTGTAAAGATGCCTGTGGTTCTTCTTCAAAGTGCAGAATAAATTCCCAGAAACTACGATCATTAAGTGAATTTCAACAGCTGCCATTTCAAATCCAGGAAGAATTTACTAGATTTTACTTTCAGTCACAAATATCCATAGTATATCGACATGAATTACAGAAGTATATGCATCTGCCTAGGTAAAACAACTTCAGGTAGTTTTCCACTTGAAGGAAAGGAGCGTGAATAAGTCATGACAAATTGTGGCCGGTTGACGTTGCCCCCTTAAGAAAGGGAATATGGTGGACGGAAGTTGGTAAACGGAAGGAATAGTCTAAACTAATTTCATTGGGAGAGTGGGAGGAAGCACCTTCGGAACTGGGAGTGAACTGGACATTTCCACGACTTTTCTGTCAGTCTTGCTTCCGCCTTTCCACGGGCCAGCGAGAGCTCACCGGATGCCGCCGGAACCGCGACGCTTTCCAAGGCGCGGGCCCCTCTCTCGGGGCGAACCTATTCCATGCACAGTCTGAGAAGCAACCGGCAATTTAATGTCCTGTATCTTATGTTGTTGGAAAGGCGGAAGCAAGACTGACAGAAAAGTCGAGGAAATGTCCAGTTCACTCCCAGTTCCGAAGGTGCTTCCTCCCACTCTCCCAATGAAATTAGTTTAGACTATTCCTTCCGTTTACCAACTTCTGTCCACCATATTCCCTTTCTTAAGTGGGCAACGTCAACCGGCCACACAAATGCTAGTCACAGAAGTTAATGCCCTTCTGAGATACACTCCCATGTTACCCTGGTGAGGGTTGTGTAAAAACTTGGGTAGAAATGGAAGAGAAGGGTCTGAGGAGACCTTATTGTGACCTTCCAGTATCTTAAGGGGGCCTACAAGAAAGCTGAGGAGGGACTTTTTTAGGGTGTCAGGTAGTGATAGGACTAGGGGGGATGGAAAAAAATAGAAATGGGTAGATTCAGATTGGGTGTTAGGAAGAAATTCTTCACCGTAAGGGTGGTGAGACACTGGAACAGGTTGCCCAGGGAAATGGTAGAAGCCCCATTCCTGGAGGTTTTTGAGGCCAGGCCAGATGTGGCTCTGAGCAACCTGATCTAGTGTGAGGTATCCCTACCCATGAGAGGAGGGTTGGAACAAGGTGGTCCTTAAGGTCTCTTACAACCCTAAAAATTCTATGACGCTGAAAGAGCAGAAAATTCCAGATTCCTTCCAACAGTTTTTTCAGCAAGATACAATATTCTCTACTCTCCACTATGCATCTTTTTGTTGTGGTGCTGTGTGTTGTTAGGCATTTAACAGTTACATGAGTATGTAATACAAATATAACTATGCATCTGCAGTTTCTCAAGCTATTTTGTATGTTTGATTTATTGAATGTATTTTTAGTCTTTCTGGATGAGAAGTATGTTTATACATGTTAAGTCATTATCATTCCATCTATCTATGGAACAGCCTAAAAGTAAAAGTAGTGTGCATATATTACCTGTAGAGATGAATAGAATAGAATAGAATAGAATAGAATAGAATAGAATAGAATAGAATAGAATAGAATAGAATAGAATAGAATAGAATAGGCCGGGTTGGAAAATACCTTTGAGGTCATTGAGTCCAACCTATCACCCAACACTATCTAATCAACTAAACCATGGCATCAGGTGCCCCATCCAGTCTCTTCCTAAACACCTCCAGGGATGGTGACTCCATCACCTCCCTGAGCAGCACGTTCCAATGAACAATCACTCTTTCTAGGAATAACTTCTTCCTCACCTCCAGCCTAAAGCCTAAACCTCCCTGGCACAGCTTGAGACTGTGTCCTCTTGTTCTACTAGTGCTGGCTGCCTGGGAGACGAGACCAACCCCCAATGACGGTGACTCCATCACCTCCCTGGGCAGCCCATTCCAATGGGCAATCACTCTCTCTGTATAGAACATCTTCCTAACATCCAACCTAAACCTCCCCTGGTGCAGCCTGAGACTGTGTCCTCTTGTTCTGGTACTGGCTGCCTGGGAGAAGAGACCAACATCCACCTGTCTACAACCTCCCTTCAGGTAGCTGTAGAGAGCAATATGGTCTCCCCTGAGTCTCCTCCTCTCCAGGCTAAGCAACCCCAGCTCCCTCAGTCTCTCCTCATAGGGCTTGTGCTCCAAACCCCTCCCAAGCTTTATTGCCCTTCTCTGGACACTTTCCAGCAATTCAACATCTTTCCTAAACTGAGGTGCCCAGAACTGGACACAGGACTCAAGGTGTGGCCTAACCAGTGCTGAGTACAGGGGCAGAATGACCTCCCTGCTCCTGCTGGCCACACTATTCCTGATACAGGCCAGGATGTCATTGGCCTTCTTAGCCACCTGGGCACACTGCTGGGATTTTCTTGTAAAGCTGAGAAACAGCAGAAGCTATTTAATAGAGCCATCACAAGCTACATCTCATCTTCCATTACAATACACTTTTGGGGCCATTTTGGTAAACTAAAAACTGCCTTCCAATGGCATAAATAGTTCAGTCCATGCAATCTAAACAGGACTTTGTTTTTTTCAGTGCTGCAAATCACAAACAAGAATGCATTTTTCTTTTGAGTAATTCCAGATTTTAAGTGAGAGAGCCTCGGTACAGTTAGAAGCTGTCTCTATGCCTTCTCACCTAAATATGTGTCAGTGCTGTTTTATTTCAACAGGCAAATGAAATTACTCTTGCATTTCAGCTGTGCATCTTCTAAAGCTGCTGCCGAGAAGTTTTCCCTCAAAAGTAAATTAAGGGGAGTTTGAGACATGGGGAAACCTCAGTTGCCACTATTTGATTTTCATATGAATTAGTGTGTTTCAGTTATTTGATTCACTGAAACAAAATGGATTTGTTTTCTTTGGTGTCACTCAGAAGCCTAGAATTCAATTTTAGAGAAATACTGAGATAGAAACTGTATTAGCCCGCTCTAAAATACTTACTGAAGAAGCTTCTTTGGTAAGCTATGCTTATGTCAACAAAAAACCCCAAACAAACAAAAAGAAAGATGCACTAGAGAACACACACAGAGCTACAGGAACAGGATGGAAACCTGTGGTTCAGCCATCCCTGTAGGTGAGTAAAACTTTATTACATATATCTCACAAAGCAGCTGTACAGCTAGCCCCAGCTGGCACCAGCAAAATCGTAGCATGTAAGGCATATAATTCCTCTCTTCTATGGAAGTATGTGCAGCTTTAGCAGCCTACAAAGTCTTTGAATGTCAACACAAAAACTTCTGGGAGTTGCTTCTGATAGCTGATTAGGAGACAAGCAAAATGAAAATCCTTGTTTTATTACTAAGTGTGATATTTAAAAATATATGAACTCAAGGGAGCTATTTTTAGGTACATTTTTTTTTCTTTCTGTTTCTCTCTTCCGTATTTGAGCATGCAAATTTAATAGCTATATATTTTCTATACATGGCAAATATTACATAGGGGTAAATTTTGCTTGGTTTTCCATGCCAAAGCACAGAAAAGACAGTATTATATTTTCACATATTTTATGACAGAGGTCAAAGGAATTTTTTGGCAGCAGACTGGACAATTTGGTGAGGTGGGCTTTAAACTGAAGAACTCAGGGACAAGGTCTAAAACGGCAGTGCTTGCACCATTGCAATCAACAGGGGGATAAGCCTGGCCAAGCAGAGCAGGGACACATATTCCCTAGCTACTTCTCAAGATGAGAACCAGAAGACCAACCACCTTAAGTGTAGGCATACCAACATACACAGCCTAGGGGCTGTGTATGTTTATTTCAACAGGCAAGAACAAGGGGACACAGTCTCAAGCTGCGCCAGGGGAGGTTTAGACTTGAGGTGAGGAGGAAATTCTTCACTGAGCGAGTCATTCGTCATTGGAACGGGTTGCCCGGGGAGGTGGTTGAGTCATCGTCCCTGGGGGCGTTCAAGAGGAGATTGGAGGTGGCACTTGGTGCCATGGTCTAGTCATGGGGTCTGTGTTGATAAGTTGGACTCGATGATCCTCGAGGTCCTTTCCAACCTAAGTTATACTGTGATACTATGATACTGTGAATAAGCAGGAAGAAGTAGAGCTCCATGCCTAGTCAGAAAGGTATATCATAGGAATAACTGAAACATTGTGATACAATTCCTGTGACTGGAAAAGCATGATGGATGGCTATAGGTTATTTTCCAAAGACAGCAGGGAAGAAGAGGGGAAGGGCACATGCTGGGTGTCAAGAACAATCTTGAATGTATAGAAGTCAGCTATGGAAATTGAAGAAACCCTGTCAAATGCCTCTGGGTCAAGATCAGAGGGATTGTCCCCAAGGGAGTCTTTACAGTAGGCGCCTGCTAGCAACCTCCAAACCAAGATGATAATGCCAATCAAGCAATGGTCACTTGGATCACTTAAGCACACTTCATGTTAATAGAACCTGATTCTTATGGGGGACTTCAAATACTTCAAATCTGTTGGAAGAACCACAGCAGCTCGCATCATTCATCAAGCTCCTGGAATGCATGGAACTTGCTCATACAAACTGCAGATGCATCAACCAGAAATGAGGCACTGATGCACTACTCACAAATCCAGAAAATTTGCTTTGTAAAATCTCAAGTAGTGACAGCCTTGGCTGAAATTATCACAATATTGTGGAGTTTAGGATCCTGCTGAGCACATCAATGGTTAATACTTAGACAAAGGTTTGAATTTTAGAAGGGCAAGCTTCATCTTGCTCAAAGCTCATCTAGAAGGTATTCTACACGAGGCTTCCATGGAGGATAATAGAGCTAGCAAGTGCTGATAGTTTTTTGAGAATACTGTCCTGGAAGCACTAAAATAGGTCATACCCTTTTAAGATAAAGGAAGCAGGAGAACAAGAGGCACTCCTGGCTTAATTATGAATTTCTCAGTCATCTCAAAACTAAAGACTTGGACCAAAGATGAAAATAAATAAATACTAGTACCTGTTGGGAACTACAAGGACATTGAGAGGATGTGCAAAGATGCAGTTAGAAAACAAAAGTTCAATTCAAATAGAAATTGGCCAGATTTGTCAAAAACATCAAGAAAGGTTTCTTCAGGTGTGTAAGCATGTCCTGGATTGAGCTCAACGTGCTGCTGTTATTCATGCCATACTGCAGTCATGCCAGCTTCAAAAAAATGAAAGTGCTAACTGAAGCAAAGTATTATGGGGCTTGAAGTTAAGATTGCAACATGGGAGGCTTCCTGTTCCAGGTGCTGCTTCTGGGTTCTGGGTTCTTGGGCACTGTTTTTTTTCTGCAGGCATGATGGCAGGACATGTGGGAGTGTTACAGTGTGCTCCAAACCCCCCTTCCCCCATCTCCGTCAGCAGATGTTTGAATTGTGGGAAGAGGTTGTTTTTGGACAGCTTTGGAAAGCTATAGGGAAGATTTGCTTTTGCTCGAATTAGAGAAATCTATGTTTTGTCTTTGAGGGTAAAGTAAACACCTTGTAACTGAAGGAGAGAAACTAGGCAGAATTTGGTTGGATGTGTTAAAATATTGTTTTGTTATTTTAATCCATTGTATGCCTTAGTTACATGCATGCCAGTAGAGAATGACCAATTGAGATGTGACACCTGTGCCTTCTGATAGACTATATAACTTTGGTGTATAACATAATAAAGGTCTTTGCCTGCTTACATCTTGAAATGAAAGCATTGCACGAGGTAAATCCACCATCTACATAAAATCTATATTATTACAAACAGTGAACCCAACAAGATTTGAAAGATAAAGGCATGAAATTGCCTTCCAAGATGCAAAAATTGCCTGGGGACAGGTAATTAGCACCCATTCTTCCCACCAGGGCAGAGGTTCCTTCCCCGTGGGGAAGGCCGCTGGGTTTGGGAGCTATGATTAAGCAGGGAGCTTCATGCCCGTTATATGTTGGCTTTGAACACATTGTCTAGAAGCACCTTAAATAGAGTGGCCAGAAAGCAATCAGGGCTCTCACCATCATCTCGCTCTGGCCTTCCTCTTGCTTGCTCCACTCAGACCTGGCTTCTCCCTGGACCTTGCCTGCCGTGGAGCGATCCTGCCTACCATGAGAGCTGCGGCTTTCTTGCAGTGCTGCTGCTCACCAGTTTCCCCTTGTAGCAGCCATGTCTATGGACAATTTTATTCTGACAGGTCCTTTCCTTTGGATTGTGCTGCATTATCTACAAATTGGATTGTAAAACCTGCAGTTCCTGGAGCCTGCCACTGACAAGGGACTTAGGGACCGACACCAAATCCCTGTTCCATCCTTATGAGTACAGCCTGGCGTTCTCATCGGCTTTCCCTAAGGTTCCTGGCTTGCCTCTGATTATAAGTGGGGTAAAGCGATTTTGTGGCTTAGCCTTTTCCACTTTCTGAATTCTCTAAATTGTACTAAAGTTGCTCATAAGCATCCTGGTAGAATTCACAACAGAATAGAACCTGTAAATAATTTAATAAGTTTTTATACCTAACTTGGGGGCGAGGTTGTGGGGAAAATAAAGATAACTATATATTTATAATTCCCACCTCGTTAATTCAGCCCCTATCAAATCAGAGAGTCAGGTAGTTGCTGTGTTTAGTTTTCTCTTTTATGCCATTTCCCCCTGCCCTGTATTTCACTGTGCTTCTTCTGCAAATTGGCTAAGCTAAGGTAATTGTGTGTTGTATTCTTAGATTAATTAGATTATTAACTAAGGACTGGCTGGAAAGCAGCCCTGAGGAGAGAGACTTGGGGGTGCTCGTGGACAAGAAGCTCAACAGGAGCTCTCAATGTGCACTTGCAGCCCAGAAAGCCAATCAGATCCTGGGCTGCATCAAGAGAAGTGTGGCCAGCAGGTCAAGGGAGGTGATTCTCCCCCTTTACTCAGCTCTGCTGAGACCCCCCCTGGAGTACTGTGTCCAGTTCTGGAGTCCCTATTAAAAGAGGGATCTGGAGGTGCTGGAAGGTGTCCAGAGAAGGGCCAGGAGGATGATCAGAGGGCTGGAGCACCTCTCCTATGAGGACAGACTGAAGGAGTTGGGGCTGTTCAGTCTGCAGAAGAGAAGGCTCCCAGGTGACCTCATTGTGGCCTTCCAGTATCTGAAGGGGGCCTACAAGAAGGCTGGGGAGGAACTTCTCAGGATCTCAGGTGGTGCTAGGACTAGGGGGAATGGAATGAAGCTGGAGGTGGGGAAATTCAGACTGGATGTGAGGAGGAAGTTCTTCCCCATGAGAGTGGTGAAGCCCTGGAATGGGTTGTCCAGGGAGGTGGTCGAGGCCCCGTCCCTGGGGGTGTTTAAGAGCAGGCTGGTTGAGGCTCTGTCCAGCCTGACCTAGTGTGAGGCTGGAACTAGATGATCCTTGTGGTCCCTTCCAACCCTGACTGATTCTATGAAGGTAGGTATGCATTGTGATTATGATATCTTGTGTTGTATTAAACTGTTATCTCCTTATCTCACCCCTGAGTTTTATGTGTTACTTCTTCCCTCACTTTTGTTTTGGGGGAGCAGGGAGTTTAGCCCTTGTGCTAAGCCATTACAAAACAACAAGCTGAAACAGAAGAAAAATACTGACCCACTGTTAAAAAAGAGAGGTGATTTAGTTACAAACAATGCTGAAAAGCCAGAGATTCTCAACACACCCTTCAACTCTGTCTTTACTCACCCTGTTGGGCTCCATGCCTTGGGAACCAGGTTGATGCAAACAGACACTCACCATCAGTGAAGGAAGAGCTGGTCTGTGAACTAATACAGGAGCCTGACCTTTATAAATCAATGGGCCCTGAAACTATCTACCTAAGTACATTAAGAGAGCTGGCTGATGTTGTGAGACTGCTTTCCTTAATCTTTGAGAAGTTGTGGACTTTGAGGGACATCCCAGAAGCCTGAATGAAGGCTAATGCAATCTTAATCTACAAAAAATGCTTAAAGGAGGATCCAAAAAATTACAGGCCCATCAGCCTGTGAGATAACTGCCTAACTCACCATGAGACAGGAATGCAAGTTAATTTAGTGTGCTTCAGGAGCAAGACTGAGGTTCTTACAACCAAGAGACGCTTATATTATCTGTGGAAATGAAGATCTGCAAAGCTGGCCTGCCAAGCAGCTGAGAATTTGTGAAGAGTCTTGTCAAGATAAGACAGCCCTGTTTCAGCTAACACTAATGAAGTAAAGCTAAACCAACAAAATTAAGCAGCTTCAAAATAGATTTTGAAGGCTATAGTGCCCGAGTGAAGATCAGAGAAGTCTAGTTAACTGCAAATTTAATATTAAAGCTGACACCCCTCCACGTTATAATGAACCAGAATGCATGCTTGAACATACATGACTATGTTAGTCAACTCTCCCCCCAGGTCACGCTAAACATCACCTAAAAGACAGGGGCAGACAGGGATATGGTATAAAAAAACCACAAGAGGAACACCTCTCTCATTGGGAAATACTGGATTTAGCAGAGACAAGGGTAGGTGATGGGATGTACTCCTTTTCCTTTACCCAAGACAGGGAACTCTTCTTGGTATGAACTGTGCATTCAATATACAGCTTAACTTTTTCTGGCATTACCATTTTTATTATATATTAGCACTACTGCAAAGATTTGCATCTCAAATCATGTCAGATACTACCCAGGATTTATTAACTCAAACTCCACCACTTGCAGTTACTGCATTTATCACTGGCAATCCCAAATCTGTTGTATCTGTCACTGCATTAAATTAAACCTATCAATTATTTTAACTTTGTGAACTTGTGTCAGTGCAAGTCCTTATTGGGGCATTGGAAGAGAGGCAAATGTTAATTTTGTCAAACAGCTTCAGTAAGAGTCCTGGGGCTTTGAGACAGGCAGATAGAATTATAGATTCATAGAATCATAAAGGTTGGAAGAGACCTCAAAGATCATCAAGTCTAACCTGTCACCCAACATCTCATGACTACTAAACCATGGCACCAAGTGCCACGTCCCATCCCCTCTTGAACATCTCCAGGGATGGTGACTCCACCACCTCCCTGGGCAGCCCATTCCAATGGCTAACAACTCTCTCATTGAAGAGCTTTCTCCTCATCTCAAGCCTAAACTTCCCCTGGTGCAACTTGAGACTGTGTCCTCTTGTTCTGGTGCTGGTTACCTGGGAGAAGAGACCAACCCCCTCCTGGCTACATCCAGTT
Organism: Melanerpes formicivorus; assembly: GCF_026170545.1. Lineage (NCBI taxonomy): Eukaryota > Metazoa > Chordata > Aves > Piciformes > Picidae > Melanerpes > Melanerpes formicivorus. The sequence goes on along the minus strand of NW_027142396.1, from coordinate 2,504,893 downwards.
AGTTGTAGGCAGCAATAAGGTCTATTGCCCATAATACAGCACAGTCTTACTTACATCCTTAGGAAACTTAGGGAATTAATCCTTCTGGGGGGCTATCACAAGTCAGATGAAATGTCTGCAGAAAGCTGGCATGAATTCACCAAGGGCAAATCATGCTTGACCAACTTGATTACCTTCTGTAACAAAGTAACCAGTTTATGTGGGACATCAATGTTCAATGAGTGGTGGGCATTGTCCTCCTGTATTTCTCCAAAGCTTTCAGCACAGTTCATCACAACCTCATCCTAGAAAATCCAGTGGGTTACACTCTAGACAACTCATCTATGAAAGGGTCTGGCTGATAGGCTGCTCCCAGAAGGTGGTGGTAAACAGAACTTTTTCAAACTGCCAACTTGTCACAAGTAGGGTCATCCTACAACCCATCACTATTGAGTCCAATGCTGTTTAATATCTTTATAATTGATCTGGATCATGGGATCAATTGTACCCTGATTAAGTTTGCCAATGCTATCAAAGTGAGTGGGGAAGTAGACACCTCAGAAGGGAGAGCCACCCTGAAGGAAGACCTGGGACAGGCAGAAAGAGTGGACTAACGGGAACCCTATGAACAAGGACATTGGAAAACATAATCAAGGAATGCAGTTAATGAGCAAAGCAACATACAGGTCCTGGTGGACATCATTATGACTGAATAGAGTACTGCTGTGGCAAAGAAAGATGACAGGATACTGGTTTACATCAGTAAGGGCATCACCAGCAGAGATGAAGTGGTTACTCCACTCTATTCAGTGCTCGTATAGGCTCACCTGGTATTCTGTGTTCAGTTTTGCTCCTCACTACATAAAAGAAGGTGTGAACAGGCTGAAATGGGTCCAGACAAATGTCACAAAGATGATCAAAAGTCTGGGAAGTCTGCAATATGAGAAATGGCTGAGAGAACTGGGTTTAAAGGCTTAGGGTACATACAAAGTATACAAAGTATAGTAGGCTGAACATGAGCCTGCAGTGTGCCCGGGCAGCCAAGAAGGCCAATGGCATCCTGGCATGCATCAAGAATCATGTGGCCAGCAGGACCAGGGAAGTTGTTCTGACCCTGGACTCAGCACTGGTTAGGCCACACCTTGAGGACTGTGTTCAGCTCTGGGACCCTCAGTTTAGGAAAGATGTTGAGCTACTGGAACATGTCCAGAGAAGGGCTACAAAGCTGGTAAGGGGTCTGGAGCACAAGTCCTATGAGGAGAGGCTGAGGGAGCTGGGGTTGCTTAGCCTGGAGAAGGTGAGGCTCAGAAAAGACCTTCTTGCTGTCTACAACTCCCTAAAGGGAGGTTGTAGCCAGGTGGAGGTTGGTCTCTTCTCCCAGGCAACCAGCACCAGAACAAGAGGACACAGTCTCAAGCTGCACCAGGGGAGGTTTAGACTGGATTTTAGGAAGAAGTTCTTCATAGCGAGAGTGATTGGCCATTGGAATGTGCTGCCCAGGGAGGTGGTGGAGTCATCATCACTGGAGGTGATAGTGTTGGATGATAGGTTGGATGTGATGATCTTGAAGGTCTCTTCCAACCTGGTCTGGTCTATTCTATTCTATTCTATTCTATTCTATTCTATGAAGTTTAAGCCTAACTTTACTTCATCGGAGTTAATAAAAGCACTTTTGTTTGGGGGGGAAAAAATAAAAAAGCACCATCATGGCAACATGTAATGGGTTGGGGCAGACCCCCTCCCCACCACGCGCAGAAATAACGACTCAGACAAACAGATTGCAAAAGTGATGAAAAGTTTAAATAGAACAGTGAGTGCATGCAGAAAACTAGAAACACAGTGACAACAGAGAGAGAGACCCAAAAACAGACCCAGAGAAAATCCCATCCCCACCTGGGGGTGCACCCAAACCCCCAGGGCTCCTCCTTCCCCCCCCCCCACTGCTAGGCTAGTCTCAGCTGGCCAGATCTGAGACTGCCCATCCCCCCGTGGCCTTGGGCCTAACCAGGCCCATGGCTGGGAGATCTCTCCCCCAGTTACCGGGTGGCGAGAAGGCAGGAAAAGAGGAAGTGCCAGACCCCGCCATAAGACTTATAGTGGTGCAAGGGATCATGGTAGGAAATAACCTAATTTCCTGTGTCCACCCACTGGGCTGGACTTCTGGACACAGGAAACACCCCTGTAGCAGAGGGCACCCAGCCCAAACTACAACACAACAACATCCACTTTGGAAAATTATATTATAGAAGTAAACCTGTTGATGAAAGAAAGTACACAAAAAATTGATCAAACAACTAAAAACAATAGAGACTGGCTGAATGAGGACTGTGGGCAAAACTTACAGGGCTTCTAGACCAACCAATCTACAATGCTGGTACAATGGGACAAGTGTGAATGTTTACACTGCTATATTATTGATCTGATTGATAGTCCTGAGAGGTGAGTGGGACGGACATTTTAATAAAGCATTTATTTAAGAAAATAAATTAAATTAAACAAACAAACAAAAAAAGTGTTATTTTTTCACTCTTAACTTCCAGGGAACTATAGATAACAAGAGTAGCAATTTTTTCCCCCCTTCCTTGGTCACTAAAGATGCTCTGCTTAGAATAAACTAAGAGGAGGAACAAATTAACAGAAGTTCTTTCAATATGTTCTCAGAATTGCAGCCTTCTTTTTCATACTCCCTTTCTCCTGTTGCTCTCTGAATCTTGTGTTCTAATTTTGCCGTTTGCTCTTCTACCTTCTTCACGCTTGGATTTCATGCTAAAATCAATGCTGAAAAAATTTTTTTTTCTGCAACAGATTGGCAAAAACAAAAATAATTTGTTTGTTGTGCAAAGCTTGGGAACTCTAGTGTGGTAGCAGTGCTCTTGTGACACATTCTTGTGGTGTCTTAAATTAATTGATACACATGTTCAGAATCCATTTTCTTTCTGTTCTCCTTCCATTTTTTTCTCTTTCCATCTGTGTCTATGTCTTGCTAAGGTCAGATTGCAAAACAAAAAAGCAGAAGCACAACAAATTTAAATTTATTCTTCAAAATGGAGGTCAAAAAAAAGACCATTTTTTCCTAAGTTCACACTGGACACCGATAATATGTACTAAAACAAAGGAATGTGATGAAGATATCTTAATTTGTTATGTCTTCGTAATAATGATTTTATATATCCATATAAAGTAACATGTTCAAGAATTTTATATGTTGCTTGATAACCCTATTGTGGCCTTCCAGTATCTGAGGGGGACCTACTAGAAAGCTGGTGAGGGACTTCTTAGGGTGTTAGGTAGTGATAGGACTAGGGGGAATGGATCCAAGCTAGAGAAGGAAGTTCTTCACCATAAGGGTGGTGAGTCACTGGAACAAGTCGCCCAAGGAGGTGGTGGAAGCCCCATCCCTGGAGGTTTTTAAGGCCAGCCTGGATGTGGCTCTGGGCAGCCTGATCTAGTGAAAAGTGTCCCTGCCCATGGCAGGGGGCAGAGATTGACCTGGGGGTGCTGATCGACAGCCACCTGAATATGAGCCAACAGTGTGCCCAGGTGGCCAGGAGGGCCAATAGCATCCTGGCCTGCATTAGGAATAGTGTGGCCAGCAGGAGCAGGGAGGTCATAGTGCCCCTGTACTCTGCATTGGTTAGGACGCACCTTGAGTCCTGTGTCCAGTTCTGGGCCCCTCAGTTTAAGAAGGACATTGAAACACTTGAACGTGTCCAGAGAAGGGCAACAAGGCTGGTGAGAGGCCTTGAACACAAGCCCTATGAGGAGAGGCTGAGGGAGCTGAGATTGTTTAGCCTGGAGAAGAGGAGGCTCAGGGGTGACCTCATTGCCCTCTACAACTACCTGAAGGGAGGTTGTAGCCAGGAAGGGGTTGGCCTCTTCTCCCAGGCAACCAGCACCAGAACAAGGGGACACAGTCTCAAGCTGCGCCAGGGGAGGTTTAGACTCGAGGTGAGGAGGAAGTAATTCATCATTGGAACGGGTTGCCCAGGGAGGTGGTTGAGTCATCGACCCTGGAGGCATTCAAGGGGAGATTGGACGTGGCACTTGGTGCCATGGTCTAGTCATGGGGTCTGTGTTGATAGGTTGGACTCGATGATCCTCGAGGTCCTTTCCAACCTAAGTGATACTGTAATACTGTGATACTGTGATCCTTGGGGTCTCTTCCTGACAATTCTGTGATGTAAGAGAATGTCAGTGCGACTTAATATTGACCACTAACAATCCACAAACAAAATGAATGCTACAGACAAAAATGCAGAATGACTTCTACAATATTAGGAACTATTTCACACTTAAGTTTATCAACAGATAGAGTATGACATTTTCATTAGTTGAATGATCATTCAGTCAATATAAATCTGCTGAGGTTTATGGAATTAGATGAGATACAAGAAGTTGGCTTAGAGCTTAATGCAAGTCCCAGCACAATGACTCTTACATTATCATTACATCACTTCATTTACACAGGGACTCTAATTGACTTTAATAGGTTTTGGATAAGAGCAAACATACAGACAAAAAGATTGATTAAACAAAACCAGCATGTTTTTATTAAACTTGCCTGAAGAATATGCAATCCCACAAAAATCTCTAAATCAGCAGCTAGTGGCCTTAGGAATTTGTGGCAGCCAGCACAGAGGCATTTTGTCAGTTCAAAGATAACTTTAAAAGGGTAAGGTTACCAGAAACTTTTTTCATGGTATGTGTTTAAAATAACGTCTGTGTTATGGACCTCCCTCTGTTCATGCTTACCACTAAAAGCTAACTTACAATCCTGTACATGAAAACAAAATGTTAGGAAATTTTCTGATGATCTTTTTTCCTTTTCTTTTCTTTCTTCTTTTTTTCATATGACTTATTTTCTGATGATCTTTTTTCCTTTTCTTTTCTTTCTTCTTTTTTTCATATGACTTATAAGGACAGGAAAATAAGAGAGTTGGACTATGGGATCAGCAACAGTCTACACAGACAAAGCAAGGGGGGTTTGCACATAGGCCATGCACAAACTATAGTTTAAGAAACTCTACAAGCTGATCCTGTGCTACAGAGCATTATTGCACTGTTTCATTAGGAACAGCAGTAGAATAGAATAGAATAGAATAGAATAGAATAGAATAGAATAGAATAGAATAGAATAGAATAGAATAGAATAGAATAGAATAGAATAGAATAGAGCAGGTCTGAAAAGACCTTTGAGATCATCAAGTCCAACCCACCATCCAACACTATCTAATCAACTAAACCATGGGACCCCGCACCCCACCCACTCCCTTCCTAAACACCTCCAGTGATGGTGACTCCACCACCTCCCTGGGCAGCCCATTCCAATGGCAAATCACTTTTTTTTGTGAAGAACTTGTAATGTAGTTTGTTTTGTGATAAAAACGTTGTAGCTCACATCAAGAATCAAGAATCACCAGTATGTGTATTTTTACCACCAAATACTAAATAAGAGTGTGAGGAAATTTAGATCTTCATAACTTTATTTTAATATTGCTCTCTGCTTATATCTAAAGAACTCTATTTACAGATTATGTGCCTCATGCTTTTTCTAGCACCAGTTCTGTGAATGTCGATATACGCAATGCATGCACTCATATATGTGGATACACTTTACATGTCAAAAGTCTAATGCCAGTAGCTGTCACCATTAGCATTTATCCATCATGCAAAATTGCTGCTTCCTGAAACATAAGTGTACAAAATTTTAAGTGCATGAGTGAGTACTATGAGGAGAGGCTGGGGTTGCTTAGCCTGGAGAAGAGGAGGCTCAGGGGAGACCTTATTGCTCTCTACAACTACCTGAAGGGAGATTGCGTCCAGGTGGGGGTTGGTCTCTTCTCCCAGGCAGCCACCAACAGAACAAGTGGACACAGTCTCAAGTTGCACCAGGGAAGGTTTAGGCTGGATGTGAGGAAGAAGTTCTTCACAGAAAGAGTGATTGGCTATTGGAGTGGCCTGCCCAAGGAGGTGGTAGAGTCACCGTCACTGGAGGTGTTTAAGAGGAAACTGGATGAGACACTTGGTGCCGTGGTTTAGTTGAGAAGATGGTCTTGGGTGATAGGTTGGACTCAATGATCTCGAAGGACTTTTCCAACCTGGTTAATTCTATTCTATTCTATTCTGTTCTGTTCTATTCTATTCTATTCTATTCTATTCTATTCTATTCTATTCTATTCTATTCCATTCCATTCCATTCCATTCTAAATTCTAAAATTATATCTGAAATTATATCTGAAAAATTATACTACACTGAAATCCTCTTCCAATCATATTCTTAATTTCTATATAATCTAGCCTTCTTTTTTCTGATCATGTAGGCATATTTTTCTTGTGCTGTTAATATATGAGTTAAAGAGAAAAATTAATCCATAGAATAACTAGTTTGTGGAATAAATTGATTCTTGTTTGTTGTACACGTTATCTTGGAACAATCATTCCTGTTTTGGTTTTTACATAAATTTCTAGAGGTCTATTCTCCATGTGCAAACTCATCTAATGTATTGATAGACTCAGAAAATATTCCTCTCACACCCTCTGTTCCAGCTTTTCCCTCCTCTTTCCATGACTGTTTTCAGTCTGTCAAGGACTTTTTCTCCTATTTCTTACGCTGGTTTTTTTGTTTTTTGTTTTGTTGGGTTTTTTTTTCATTGTGCTCTTCAGCTTCTCTGATTTTTAAAAACAAGAGAAATGAAATGAGATATATAATCAAGACAGTTTTCACTTCACTTGTTTCTCTAAGAGACATTTAAAAAGAGATTTGATAAAGGGGAAAAACAGCTCTACTATGTAATGATCTTTTCTATGGTAATACACCCACAGGGGCATTTTAATATGTAAATCACGTTATTGTCTCACACATGACAATCTGATGGATTTTAAATTCCTCATTTGTTAAAGTATAATGAACAGCACTTTTGCTGTTTATATTGATGCAATAGCACTTTGTTCACACAAGAAGATATAGTTGTGCCAAACTACATAAGGTGATACTATTAATGAATCATTTGTGAGCCAGCAGATATAAATAGTGAGGAACTCATTTCCATAGAAATATGCTCTAACCCCATGCTGGCAGCAAAGAGGTACAGAGACAGTTTCATGTCAGCAAGCAGGTTTTTTCTGGCCTACCCAGGCAAAATAATCCCCTTAACAAAATACACACAAACAAATAAATATGCACAAACACATACATGCTAGTTGTACAATGATTTCTAGAAGCCATACAAATAATACCAAAATGAGATTGATCATCATGGGCAGATGAATAAGTGTCAAGTCTGTGACAGTAGGAACAAAATCCTCTTCTTACACACTGTGCTCCCTTAACCACTCATAGGTGTATATATAAGCAAGTACAAATAGAATTAATCTAAAGAGAAGACAAAAATAACTGGAGTTTGTCTTTGAAAGATGTTGTAAAATACACTTTGGCACGTATTTACTTGGACAGTATTTTCTTTGCCCTCTCTGTGTCTTTTGGAGAGTATACAGCATATTCTTTTGTAAAGATGTAAACACAAAAAAAACACGGGCTTGAAAATTGTGTGTGTGTTATATTTTGATCTTAAAAAGCCAACTCTATTTTCCATGAAGGGTAGAAGTCTCAATACTGCTAATATCAGCAGAAATGAAGGACTACAGAGTTAGAACAAGTTTCTTACTGACCTTATACCATCTAAACCTTCAAACACTAGAAAACAAAACCAAACCTTCCCATGAGATCACTGAAACTGTGCCACTTGTTTTAGATATACCAAGATCATGAATAAAGATCACTTCTTTGTAAAGTCACCACCTTCTCATACACTACAACTGACCTACAAAAAAGAGTTTCAAAAGCCATAGCATTTTTTCATGTTGCTTTGCAGGCAATTAGAATTTGTCTACAAGTTTATGGAATGATAGTTCACCACTACGTTTGCATTTTTCATTCTCATTTTGGAGACTTGGGAGTGTGAACATTGCTGACAGTGTCCTGGTTTGAGGCTGGACAGATCCTCTATTGCCCCTGAAAGGGGCAAAAGAATGATTCTCGCATAAATCGAAAGTGATGGAAATTGATGGAAAGTTTAAATGGAAAAGCAATTGGTGTTTTAGAGAAACTACAAAACATAGCGACAAAGATACCCCAAAGCATACAGAGAGCCCTTTACAGCACACTCAAAGATGCCCAACCCTTCCCTTCTCCCCACCTGAGTGTATACCCAAAATTCCCAGGGTTCTTTATTCCCCACCCCCACCCCCCTGCTCGGCTAGTCTCATGCTGGCCAGATCTGAGACTGCCACCCTCCCTTCTCCTCCTGGCATTAGGCCTAGCCAGGGATATAAAGCCTTGAGGTACTTTGCCACCGTTACCCGATAGGGAGCATCTCCCACAGGAGCAGAGAGGGAAGAAAGAGTAAGAAAATTACTTTGCAGATAGATTTACAGGGCACAGGATTTATGGGCAGAAATATGCTGTTTCCTGTGTCCACCTTACTGGGTTGGACCTGTGGGACACCGGGGGTGTAACTTCTGTGGCAGTGACAAGAGGCACCCAGCCTAAACTGCCACAGCAAGAAAATTGAAAGCACACAAGCCATAATGGATTTCATATGAAACAAGTATTCAAATAAAGTTGAACTCTGAAGAACTCTAATGGAGGGCAAAAATATAGTTCTCAGATAGATTATTAAATCTGTTGCAGACTTGTCTTACAGCAGAAGGGAAACCACTAAACAACTGCAGAAAAACAGCGGGCTTTCTACTAACATTCATAGAATCATAGCACCACAGAATGATCTGGGACTATGATACTATGATACCTCCAAATGTCATCCAGTCCAACCCCCCCTGCAGTAAGCAGGGGCATCCTCAACTAGATCAGGCTGCCCTGTGGAGACTCACATGGAATATCTCCAGGAATGGGGCCTCAACTACCTCTCTGGGCAACTTGTTCCACTGTTGCACTACCCTCATAGTAAAGAATTTGTTCCAAACATCCACTCTACTCTTCCCTAGAAAAGTCATTGCGCCTTCTCCTGTCACTACAGGCCTTTGTAAACAGTCTCTCTCCATCCTTCTTGTAGGCCCCTTTCAGACGCTAGAAGGTCATTATTAGGTCTCACCAGAGCCTTCTCATTTCCACAGCATTATGAGTGTGCCATATGTATCAGGGTAAAGGGCACAAAATATCATTTTATTGTGCTCTTAAGCAGCATCTAGCAAAACAAAATGGGTCATCGCCAGAGCACCACAGTACTAATGTTAAATGAAGAAATTAACATACATCACAAGAACTGCATGGCGCATTAAAAAGTACTAGATGTTCAAGATTACTGTCTGCAGCTAATGATTCTTAAATCTGCATCACCACCAAAGCTTACACTTCCACTGGATGCTACATTTATCCTCAAGCTGTTTATTTGAAAATGCCATGCTTTTTTTTGTTGTTGTTGTTGTTTAAATGCAACTATACATAAACTGGTAGGCTAAAGAGAAGGGAAAATGTCCTGCCAGGAGCAGCCAAAACCTGGCAACTGTGAATTTATACGTACATTAATAGTGTTTTTCCCAGGTAATTTCCTAATCACATATTGCACATGCAAGAAACACTGCGTGCCACTAAATATCTTCTGCTTTACTGCAGCCTTATATTTCTTTCATTTTTTTTTCCCCATGCTTGCAATTACTGAGGTGAATAAAGGTTTGGTTTTTAACCATGTTTTCAGATGGGTTCTGTCTAGAAAGCAAGTAGTGACGACTGTGCCTTATGAAGTAAGGATATCTATCACCCAAAAGAAAATAAAATCCCTACAGACTGGACTTAATGAATCAAATTGTTTTCTTTCTTTCTGCTCTGGGAAGCTTAGCAATTTTGATATTGCCCTGTTGTCCAAGATACTATGAATACAAGAAAAGACTTCAGTGAGATTCATTTCACCAAATATAGATCTCTCAAATATAAATATTAGAGTATAGACAGCAAGGTCTGACCCCCAAAGCTAATTGACACTGCCTAGATCATACAGAAATGACTTCTTCTCTGGCAAGAGAAAGCTAGCTATAAGAATCCAAAGTGAAGCCAAGAACTATAATAAAAACTAATTTGTGCTCAAAAGTTTGCTCCTTGGATCACTTTCACAGAACAGTTTGGAGATGCTTCATGACTGAGACTAGCACACTAAGGTTCTTTCCAAAGAATGACAACAGGTACTTCTCGGGAGAGATTATCTAACAGGAATTTAATATTTAATATTAATCCTGCCTTGAAACACCTGTTTCTTACCACTAACTACAAACTAAGGCTACAGCTACCACTTGAGCTACAGAAAATTGCAGTGGTGACACCCATCACTGGAGGTCCTCAGGAGGAGACTTGACAGGGTGCTTGGTTGCATAGTTTAGTTTGTTGGGTGGTGTTGGATGATAGGTTGGACATGATGATCTTGAAGGTCTCTTCCAACCTGGTCTGGTCTATTCTATTCTATTCTATTCTATTCTATTCTATTCTATTCTAAATATAGGTGAGTTAAGACTTACCTCTGTGGACACTAGACTACAGGAAAAAAAAAAAGGTTCTTTGAAGATTCTATTTGATTCAATTCATCTAAACAAAGCTTCCACATGGAAAAAACATAATCATAGTGTCATAGAAAGGTCTGAGTTGGAAGGGACCTCTGAAGCTCACCTAGTCCTCTAGGTCTCTTCCAACCTTGGCGATACTGTGATATTGTGATAGTACAACAATCTCTGCAGTAAGCAGGAGGAGATAAAATACCAAATATGTCTTATCTAAAAGTAAAAAAAAAAATGGAAAAGAAAAAGGAAAATAGGGATCTCTGTTAACTGTGTGCACAAGTTCAACCAATTTCAGAAGGAGTACTACAGTTTGTATGTATATATATAAATATATATATATATATGCAAGTTTTAGCCAAACATGGGGGAAAAAAATAATTTGAAACAAAGCAGCCTTTAGAGAATGATTAATATATTCATTCACCAACTTAAGAATTGAAACTCTATTAATTTTATAGCAATTTTAAAATGTTATAGTTTTGATCTAATAGAAAGATACTAGATGTACTTGTATGATACATATGACGTGATAATGTATGATAAGTACAAGACAATAATGCAACTTCAGTTCCATAAAATACTTTCCCAATAAGTATTTTCATCAAAATCATCTTGGGCAAAATACTTTTCACCTCATTTTAGACATCTATATGTAGACAACTGCTCTCACTTGCAATTCCATTTTCAAAGATGAAAAATAGACATTTGAAGATACAAGTCTTTTTACCTGTTCTAGAAAGAAATGATTCATACCCTACAAATGTCTCTTTCCTTCATAAAGGCAGATCATAAGGATTACCTTGGCTGTAGTCCTTCATATTCTAAGTTATTAATTTCTGTTCTATCGACTTCAGCACAGCTTTTGATACTGTCTCCTATAACATCCTCATAGTTAAACTCAAAAAAAGTGGGTTAGATGATTGGACCATGAGATGGATTGGAAAGTGGATTAACAACAGAGTTGAGAGGGTTGTGATCAGTGGTGCAAAATCCAGTTGGAGGCCTGTGGCCAGTGGAGATCTAGTAGTAGGGTTCAGTACTAGGTCCAGTTTTCTTCCATATCTTCAGCACTGACCTGGATGAGGGGATTGAGTGTACCTTCAGCAAGGTCACTGATGCTATAAATCCCTGATGGCTGATATACTGGAAGGTTGTGCTGACATCCAACAAGATCTGGACAGGCTTGAGAGCTGGGCAAAGAGGAACTTCATGAAGTTCAATAAAGACAAGTCCAGTGTCCTGCATCTTGGGAGAAATAACACCAGGCACCAGTGCAGACTAGAGGTCATCCTGCTAGAGACTAGCCCCAGAAAGAAACATTTGGAGTCCCAGTGGACAGTAAGTTATCCATGGGGCAACAATGTGCATTTGTGGCCAAGAAGGCCAATGGTATCCTTGGGTACGTCAAGAAAAATGTGTCCATCTAGGGAGGTTCTCCTCTGCCCTGTCCCTTTCTCTGCCCTGGTGAGACCACGCTTGGAATACTGTGTCCAGTTTTGGGCTCCCCAATTCAAGAGAGACAGGGATCTGCTGGAGAGAATCCGTTGGAGAGCTATGAAAATGATTGCAGGACTTGAACATCTCTCTTATGAAGACTGAGCGAAGTGGGGCTGTTCTCGAGTCTTGAGAAGACTGAAAGGGAATTTTATGAACGTCTATAAATATCTGAAGATGTCAAGATGAAGGTGCCCAGTAAGAGGACAAGGAACAACAGGTATAAGTGGGAATGCAGGAAGTTCCACCTCAACTTGAGGAGAAAATTCTTTACTGAGGGTGACAGAGCAGTGGAACAGGCTGCCCAGAGAGGTTTTGGAGTCTCCTCTGAAGACTTCCAAAATCTGCCTGGATGCATTCCTGTGCATCCTGCAATAGATAATTCTGCTTTGGCAGGGGGTTTGAACTAGATGATCTCTAGCAGTCTCTTCCAATCCCTAACATTCTCTTCCAATCCCTAACATTCTGTGATTCTATTCCCTGAGCTGGTTCCCACCCCTTGAAGTGTTTCTGCAAAACTTTGTGTTGGTTTCTGCAGCATTAGAGGAGATCTGAAAAATAAGTGTCATGATTTTGATTACATAGGACTAACAGAGACGTGCAACTATTTCCATGTTCTGGGAAGACCAGGTGTGAGAGGAATGGTATATATGTAATTAGATATAATTCCAAAGATAATTTGGATTTTAGTTTTACCAGTACTTAATTCCTTTTCAGATCATTTGGGCATAGAGATTTTCAGCAACTGATACATGATTTTAATTCTTCTGGTGTGCCAAGCATGTCAGGTGGGATTCTTTCCACCTGTAAATTGTTTTCTGTCATCCTAGACAGCACTGTAACAGATTTTTTGTATTTAGAAAAAGGAACAAAGGCATGCTTTTGATTTTGATAGTCATTTCTAAAAATTAACTCCTTCAAGTTTAAGTGTGTAATTAAGTTCCCTTATAATTTTACACCAGGGGAGGTTTAGGTTGGATGTTAAGAAGAAATTCTTCCCAGAAAGAGAGATTGGCCATTGGAATGGGCTGCCCAGGGAGGTGGTGGAGTCACCGTCACTGGAAGGCTTTAAGAAGAGACTGGATGAGGCACTTGGTGCCATGGTTTACTTGATCAGATGGTGTTGGGTGATATGTTGGACTTGATGATCTCAAAGGTCTTTTCCAACCTAGTTAATTCTGTATTCTGTAAAATGTAGCTGGATAATTATATTTAACCATGATCATTAAAATTATAAACCTATGTTCTTTACAGTCAACCAAAAGCCTAGACTTCTCATACTTCTAAAACACAACTTCTTTGTCATCTGTCATTCTTTAGTGTACACACACACTTCATCCAGAATAAGGTACAAATTTAGGTGTAAATGTATGCCATGAACTTTCTTAATGAAAGGACCATACAATCATTACACTACACTGCAGACAAAGAATATGACTAGAAACAAGTGTGCAGAATTCCACCATGTTTCTTTATCTTAGATTTCTGGTTTCAACTTATAAACTATAGTTCATGCTTTTCAAAACAACCTATTGATATTGATGCAGCCACATGCAGAGACTTGATTGTCTCTGACTTTTCCCTGAGAAGTAGTTTTCAGGACTTTATTACCTTTTTATATCAGTTTGAACACCAGCTTGGTTTTTTGCCTTTTACACTACTTTCTTGTCCTACAGTCTCCCTGAATTTTCATAACAATTTTCAGTGACATAATTTTGTTCATTCCTTTTATAGACAAAGATGAGCATTATTCAGAATTGATCATTTATTTGTGCTTAAATTTCACAAGTATTCCTATATCTAATTTTCTCCTGTTTAACTTGTCTGATTCTTTTTATATGTCCAGTGTTGTTCATATCATATTCTGCTGTGGTAAATCAGTTCTTTTGCAACCTTGCTAATTGTATGCTTTTTCCTTTTTAATGTGAAATGTCTCAGATTCAGTTAAAAATAATCAGTTTTCCTCTAGGAATTAGAATTTGCTCCACAATGAAAAGCCAGTGTTATATTCACATTCAAGGTCCTACACCACTGACCATTTTATTAGGGCTACTACCTTGGGTACATAAAAGAAGAAAAGGATTATATTTATCATAGATTTTTGGTCCTTCTTTCTTGCACTTCTAAAGCGATGAACCCTGTGTTTGACTTGGTGCAGCACAAAGTACTGGAGATGCACCTACATAGCAGTATGTGTTAAATAAGTACCATTCATTGCTTCCCCAAGTGGCTCAGTTGGTAGTGCATCAGACCTTTAATGGGAAGGTTGTGAGTTCAAAGCCTGCAGTGGGCAGTAGTGTCCTCCTTACTCTAGTCATGAGGTCTGGGGTGACAGGTTGGACTTGATGATCTCTGAGGTCCCTTCCAACCTTAGGAATACTGAAACTATACTGAAACTACTGAAATTCCTCACATGTGAGGCAGATTGCGATTTACATGTTAAAGTGCCCCTGTGAATTGATTTGCATAGGAAATACTTCTACAGCACTCAAACAAAGGATTAGTGAGCATGACAAGACTGCTATTAGCATAGAGAATACAGACTCTTCTACAACACACCCTTCAAACAATGTAAATATATTCATCACTAATATATACATCTTGGTGGGTTTCTCAGCCAGGAACAAAACAAAGATCTTGCCTAAAGAGCAGCAAGTCTAAAGTAGAAAGACTGGGCTAGCCTCTGAGCAGAGTCAAACAGAAATGTGCAGATAGGCCTGTTTCACAGCAAACTCAGACAGAGTTTTGGGTTTACTTCAAGTGATAGGATGTAAACATTTACATCTGAGCTAATCTGCTAGATTTCCTTAAATTGATAGTGTATGGAATTAGGAGCTGAGTGGTGTTTTTAATCTCATCCTAAGGCATATATCTCTTCAAGTTTTGGCTGTTGGGGATTTTTTTTGTTGTTTTTTGTTGTTGTTTGGGGTGTGGTTTTTTTTGGGGGGGGCTTTGGGAGGGGTGGGTGTGTTTGTCTGTTTTTTGTAATAGAAAATGGTTTCAGAGACAGCCACCTAACCTATTATAGACAATGTAGAACTCATTAACAGTCACTGGAATCTTTTGATGCATTCACTCTAAGATAGATACTTAAAATCATAGAACCATTTTAGTTGGAGAAGACCTTCAAGTTCATCAAGTCCAACCATTAACCCTGTTCTACCAAGTCCACCACTAAGCCATATCCTCAGGCACCACATCTCCATGTTTTTTAAATGCATTTATGTATAGTGACTCAACACCTCCCTGGGCAGGCTGTTCCAATGCCTGGAAACCCTTTCAGTAAAAAAATATGTTTCCTAATGTCCAGCCTAAACTTTCCCTAGTGTAGACTAAGGCCTCTCCCTCTTGTTCTATTGCTAGTTACTTGGGAAAAGAGACCAGAACCAACCACACGACAACCTCCCTTCAGGTAGCTCTATAGAGATACTTGTAGGTACCTGTAGTCCAAACCTGAACCCCTGTGTTGTAGATACCTGCAATAAAACTGCACTGGCTAAACAAAAACTTAGGTAATTATATGGCTTTGTGGAGTATCCTTTTGCCCATATGGCTAGCCCAGTAGGGAGCAGATATGCTACATGCCAGTGGCATCCTGGCCTGCATTAGAAATAGTGTGACCAGCAGGAGCAGGGAAGTCATTGTGCCCCTTTACTCAGCACTGGTTAGGCCGCACCTTCAGTACTCTGTCCAGTTCTGGGCCCCTCAGTTTAAGGAGGACATTGAGACACTTGGTTATGTCCAGAGAAGGGCAACGAAGCTGGTGAGAGGCCTCGAGCACAAGCCCTGTGAGGAAAGGCTAAGGGAGCTGGGATTGTTGAGCCTGGAGAAGAGGAGGCTCAGGGAAGACTTTCTTGCTGTCTACAACTATCTGAACGGTGGTTGTAGCCAGGAGAGGGTTGGGCTCTTCTCCCAGGCAGTCAGTACCAGAACAAAAGGACACAGCCTCTAGCTGTGCCAGGGGAGGTTTAGGCTTGAGGTGAGGAGAAATTTCTTTACAGAGAGAGTTGTTAGCCATTGGAATGGGCTGCCCAGGGAGATGGTTGAGTCACTGTCCCTGGAGGTGTTCAAGAGGGGATTGGACTTGACACTTGGTGCCATGGTTTAGTAGTCATGTATGGGGGATGGAGATTGGAATCAATACAGCTGACCAATATGATCAAGTATTGTTCCTTTATTGTTCCAGTGTTGCAGGCCTATGGTACAGGCCTATGGTGTGAGTATAGCAAAGTAAAGTAAAGTGTAGAAGAAGAGACAGGAAAGGCAGAAGTGCGTAGCAAGGGAACTTCTACAACTTATATAAACTCAGAGTGCCTTGTTGGCATGGCTTCATTGGTTCCCATCGCACTATGACAGATTATTGGTCCAACTACTGACGACACACAAGGTTTGTTGATGCAGGTGCATGTCCTGTTGCCCCAAGATAACTTTCCATGTTTATACCTACCAGTGCCTTGTTTTAGTTACATGCTGCAGGCACAGCACTGTTTCACTACACTGCTAGCTGGCTCTGCATTTATGCTGAGCGTGGCCTACCACCATGTCAGGCTCTAGGTCTGCCCTGCCAGATTGCTCACACTGCTCGTCGCTGGCATTGCCACAGTCATGAGGTTCTGGGTGACAGGCTGGAATTGATGATCCTTGAGGTCTTTTCCAACCTCATCGATTCTATGATTCTGCATGTCTATCTTGGGCGTTTGGGGAATCTCTAATGGCAAAGATTTGGTGCTGTGTGTTGACACTATGTTTTGGCAGGAACACCCTGGGAACTACTGATGTGTCTGCTTCACCTTTGTACTTGGGAAGGTCATAGAATAGATCATTGTAGAAGCTGTGCTAAGGTACATGGAGGACAGAGAGGTGAAATCGAGACAGCCAGCTTGGTTTCACCAAGGCCACATCTTGCCTGACCTATCTAGTGAACCTCTGATGGAGTGACTATAAAAGTTGTCAAGGGAAGAGCTACAGATCTCATCTATCTAGACTTCTGTAAGACCCCACAATATCCTTCTCCCTAAATTAAAGATATATGGATTTCAGGGTTGGACTGTTCAGTGGACGAGGAGTTGGATGAATGATTGCATCCAGAGAGTAGTGGTCAACTGTTAAATATCTGGATGGAGGTCAGTGACAAGTGGCGTCCCTCGAGGGTCCGTTTTGGTACCAGTGTTGTTCTACATCTTCCTTAGTTACACAGACACTGGGACCAAGTGCAACCTCAACAAATTTGCAGATGACAGCAAGCTGAGGGATATGGCTAACAAACAAGAGGGCCAGGATGACATGGACAAACTTAAGAAGTGAGCCCATGTGAACCTCATGACATTCAACAAGGCCAAGTGTAAGGTCCTGCAGTTGTTTCCCCTTCTTAAATATGTTATCACAGAAGTGCTACCACTATTGGTGATTGGCTCACCTTGGCCAGCAGCTGATCTATCTTGGAGCCAGCTGGCATTGATTTTATGGCAGAAGGGGAGCTTCTACTATGTTCTCATAGAAGCTGCCCTTGTAGCCCTTGTTATGAAAGTCTTGCCACGTAAACCCAATATACTGTTCTATTCCACCCAAAGAATGGGATCAAGCATGTATACAGCGTATAGTAAGGCTTCTTTTGTTATTTGTAGATTTCTGTGAAGTCTGTGATGGAAATTGAGAGGAAAAAGCAGCCAAGTCCTAATGCACATAATGATTTCAAAGTTGTGAATATTTTCCTACAGTTCCACATGGCTGCTAACTTCAACAGAGATTTGATAGCTACATGAAATAGAGTGTGAAATCTATAGGAAATTTATTCTTGGCAAAAGAACTGCCAATCAGGACTGTTTCTCCTTCCCTTTTTGCATTTACAAATGTGAAATGAAATACTACTAAGATACCATTTCTCAATTAAGTCCCCTTTTAATATAATTTTAGTGATACCCACCTAACTTTCCTTCTAACTGATTTTATATTTTAGTTTTCTTCTGCTGGAAATATTCTATTATAATGTTCTACTAGGGTGGACTTCCTGTGTACTTCACAGGTGTGTTACTATAGACAACGGAGACTGAAGTCAATACAGCTGACCAATATGATCTAGTATTGTTCCTTTATTGTCCAAGTATTGCGGGCCTATGATGCAGGCCTATGGTGCGAGTATTGCACAGTAAAGTAAAGCATAGAAGAAGAAGAGAAAGGAAAGGCAGAAATGCGTAGCAAGGGAACTTCTACAACTTATATAAACTCGGAGTGCCTTGTTGGCATGGCTTCATTGGTTCCCTATGAGTCACCACACATCGCACTATTATAGATTATTGGTCCAGCTACTAATGACACATGAGGTTTGTTGATGCAGGTGCATGTCCTGTTGTTCCAAGATAACTTTCTATGTTTATAGCTACCAGTGTCTTGTTTTAGTTACATGCTGCAGGCACAGCACTGTTTTGCTAAACTGCTAGCTGGCTCTGCACTTATGCTGAGCATGGCTGTGGTGGGTTTGAGAGAGAAGGCTTAGCCTCCTCTCCCCCACAAAGAGGAAGAAAAAAAACCACAGCTAGCCAGCCGGAGGAGCAAAGGGAAAATGCTATATTACAAACAATTTTGGAAAATGCAGGATATATACACCATTTACAGTATTTACAACATATATACAGAAATATACAGCAAAGTAAAAAAAAAAAACACAATAATACAGGAATGAAATCCCTTCCGGAGGAGGAGGGTTCCCCCCCTTGCACCCCCTTCTCTCCCCTTTTTCCCCAAAGAGGGTTAGAAAGAGAGAAAAAGAGCAGTTATTAATTAAAGCAGACTGTTAGTAGGCCATAGTTGCTTATCTGTTAAGGGTCACTCTGGCAGGGAGCCCAGAAGCAGACGAGCTAGAAAGGGAAAAGGAAAGGAGCGAACTGAGGAAAGCTCCAGCTGCACCTAAACTTAAAACTTAAAATTTTTTGTTAATATTTCAAAACATTCAGCCATAGTGTTCCAGCACTGTCTCTTTTTCTTAAAGGCACAGCCTCAAACGGTCACAATGGCCTACAAACATGTCAGGCTCTAGGCCTACACTGCCAGATTGCTCACACTGCTTGTCACTGGCATTGCCACATGTTACAGTGCCCAGTGTAATGGCTCTGTAATGGCTCTGTGTTTTAATATGTATCTTTCTAGTCCTGATCACTCCACAATCCTTCTTGATGTAAACCTGTTCCACTCATTTTTATTCCAAATTTATGAAACATCTGTCCCCAAAAGCCTTTACAGATAATGTATTTCAAGTGTTTAAATTTGCAAATTATTTCCAAGGCCTTAAACAGTAAAATGAGCACTTTCCCACAATAGATAATACACCAGCACAGAATAAATGAAACTCAGGTATTCACAAAGTCTATCTTTAGTCTTAACAAGAGTGGCTTGCATAGGCTCTGTCTATAGTCAGTAAAAGGAGAGGTTTCCTCTGTAGCTGTTTCAGAGAATAACCTAGTTTTAAATACTTTTAATCAATCTGATCAAAACTGTTCCACTTCACTGTCTCTAAAGGCAGCCTTGATAAAATAGTCTCACTCTGCTAAATCTAACTTCTAGAGCCACTTCCATTTTTTCCCCTCAGATGATTTGAAGCATTATGTGTAAATTATTTAGAATAAACTTTATTTAGAATAAACCAAACCAGGTTGGAAGAGACCTTCAAGATCATCGCGTCCAACCCATCAACCAATCCAACCCAGCTAAACAACTAACCCATGGCACCAAGCACCCCATCAAGTCTCCCTCCTGAACACACATAAGGAACAATTGCACCAAAACAGTAGGAACTCAATGCCACTAGACCAGATTCTAGTTCTGGAGTGTCTCCTGCAAGATTTAGTCCACCCTTTCACCATTGTGGTCCATGTTGTATATGATGGGCTCCTGTCTAAACTACGAAGTTAGAAATATACTATAGTTAGGGTAAAGGCATCTCGGTTGTGGACTCTTCTTTGTGACTTAGCCTAGTGATCTCTATTGGGTCATTCATATTGACAAGAGAGGTACCCTTCAGCTACCTTATTTAACCCCTCCCTATTAGAATGGCATGGGTGGTAAATACAGGACTATACAGGATCAGGAAAGACACTAGACTATTACACATCTCTTTTAAGTAAAAGGTGAACAGAGAAAAGTAGACATCAGGCTGTAGGCTACCAGTTTTGTGGAAGCAGAAATGAATCCATGGTCTTTGTACACTTTCACACCATGCTGATTGAAAGTTCATTCTAGATTACCTAACTCAGCTTCTACTGTTTCCCCTCCAGGAAGTTTTGAGTATTAAATGCCATTGATTCTTCCTACAGAGATAAAAAACTGCAAATAATTTAACATTAAAAGGGATATACCCTTGAGAAGGCCACTGTCAAAACACTGAGCTAGAGAACATCAGCTTTGAAAGAATTGGCTGAGGTTTGTGTTCTTGATGTCTTAGCATTGTGGCATTGACTGCAGAAGTGAAAGTCTTTGTCTTCTGTAACATATTGCCCAAGGCACTAACACTACTAAGATTTAGAACAGAAATATCTTTATATACATGCATAGTCCCACTAATGTCAGGTTATTTCAGAGTTAGGTCCTTGTTTCTTTTTTTTTTTCTTTTTTTTTTAAACAATTTTGTAGGTCACAGAATCACCAAGGTTGGAAGAGACCTCAAAGATCATCAAGTCCAACCTGTCACCACAGACCTCATGACTAAACCATGGCGCCAAGTGACACGTCCAATCCCCTCTTGAACACCTCCAGGCATGGCCTGGCATGCATCAAGAATAGTGTGGCCAGCAGGAGCAAAGAAGTCCTTGTGCCCTTGGACTCAGCATTGGTTAAGGCCACACTTTGAGTACTGCGTCCAGTTGTGGGCCCCTCAATTTGAGAAGGACATTGAGACACCTGAACATGTCCAGAGAAGGGCAATGAGGCTGGTGAGAGACCTCAAGCACAAGCCCTATGAGGAGAGGCTGAGGGAGCTGGGATTGTTTAGCCTGGAGAAGAGGAGGCTCAGGGGAGACCTTCTTGCTGTCTACAACTCCCTGAAGGGAGGTTGTGGCCAGGAGGGGGTTGTTCTCTTCTCCCATACAACCATCACCAGAACAAGAGGACACAGTCTCCTTATATAGTGCTGTTGCTCTCCTTAACTACAGAAATTATTTTTAAAAACACATGAATGTGGTTAACGAGTGGACATTGGCAGATGCTTCACAGCAGATCTTTTTAAGATTCTGTTATTGAATGTGCAAGAGGAATTGAGGAAAAACAAAAATATTCATTTATATGATTTGTCCTTTGCATGTGGATGGGTTTTAGCATGCTTATTTTTATTTTACAACAACAAAACCAAGTTTTGTGCTGCTTTTCCTCTATTTAGAACACAAATTAATTGAGGTCATGTTTCTGCTAGGGGAACACAATCATATTTCTAACAAAAACACCATGAAAATTTAATCTGTGTCTGAGAGACTTTTGACCTTTCAAACTTGCAGGGTATTTATTACTCCTGTTTTATTTTATGTTGGAAGTCCTCAAATTCATCTATTCTCTTTAAATATTTACATTGTGACTTCTCCGAGTAAAGTACCAGATGCTTAGCTTACACATAATGCTCATTATTTGTGCTGCTGCCCCCCTTGACTATTTTCCTTTCTGTCAAGGGGTCTACCAAACTCACAAGTGAAAAAAAAATACAAAATGTTCACCTTGACTACTGATTATTAATTATATGTTATAAATTATCTTCGATAATTACTTCAATTAAGTATGAAAAATAACTTATTGAATGCAATTGCAACCTTTCATTTCTAATATATTAGTCTCACCTTCCCACTTTCCCCTCTATGATCACTCATTTTCCTCCTTCTCAGGAAATAAATCTAAGTCTTCCAACCTCATTTATACTTTATATTTCATATTTTATTTATAATCTTTGCTTCAATTGCCTTTAGTGGTAATTTATTCCACTTGTTCATTTATATTTTCATGAAATATATTCATTCTGTCCAGGTTCTTTAATTTCCCTGGTTTGTTTATTATGTGTTGCTATATCTTTCAGTTTTCAACCCCTTCTGAGCATGAAGACATATGTCCATGCTCCGAATTGTTTCTTTCTTCCCTATTCACAATTTTGTATTTCCCTTTCACTGTATGTATTTTATATTCAACTATTTTTCAGTGCTTGTTAGACTACTCTGAACAGTACTGCAGAGTCAGAGAAACTCCTAGCTATGTTTGACAGGTAGGGGATGATGTGAGCAAATTCCCTAGCAATGACTTTTCAAAGATTTGAAGTTCCAGAACAGATCAAAGTCTGATTATTTAAGTAGCCACCCTCTTAAAAGCCCCAAATTCATATATTAAGAGTACAGTTACTAACATGAAAAATCATTGTGGGTTGGGTTTTTTTTGTTGTTGTTTGGGGTTTGTTTGTTTGTTTGTTTTGTTGTTTGGCTTGGTTTGGTTTGGTTTGGGTTTTTTGTTGTTGGTTTGGTTCACTTTGGGGGTTTTTGAGATGCTGTCTTTATTCAATAAATTAAATTATCATGTAGGAGGTTTATGTCACTTTGTTTCTCTTATTATTGCAGTATCACAGTATCACCAAGGTTGGAAGAGACCTCAAAGATCATTGAGTCCAACCTGTCACCACAGACTTCATGACTAGACCATGGCACCAAGTGCCACTTCCAATCCCCTCTTGAACACCTCCAGGGACGGCAACTCTACCACCTCCCTGGGCAGCACATTCCAATGGCCAGCAACTCTTGCTGTGAAGAACTTTCTCCTCACTTCAAGCCTAAACTTCCCCTGGTGCAGCTTGAGACTGTGTCCTCTTGTTCTGCTGCTGGTTACCTGGGAGAAGAGACCAACCCCCACCTGGCTACAGCCTCCCTTCAGGTAGTTGTAGAGAGCAAGAAAGGTCTCCCCTGAGCCCAGCTCCCTCAGCCTCTCCTCACAGACCTCTCCTCAAGACCTCTCCCCAGCCTCTTTGTCCTTCTCTGGACACATTCAAGAGTCTCAATGTCCTTCTTAAATTGAGGGGCCCAGAACCAGACACAGTACTCAAGGCATGGCCTAACCAGTGCTGAGTACAGGGGCTTTCAACATCCTTCGGTCCAGCCTCTCCCATCCTATCAACATACAAAACCTGGCAAAAGTCAAATGCAAGGAAAAAGTTGACAGGTAGGGGATGATTTGAGCAAATTTCCTAGCAATGACTTTTCAAAGATTTAAAGTTCCAGAACAGATCAGTCTTATTATTTAAGTAGCCAGCCTCTTAAAAGCCCCAAATTCACATATTAAGAGTACAGTTAGTAACATGAAAAATCATTGTGGTTTTTTTCTGGTTGTTTGGGGGGGAGGTGGTGTTTGTTTTCTTGTTTGGTTTGGTCTGGTTTCATTTGGTTTCGTTAGGTTTGGTTCGGTTTGGTTTTTTTGTTGTTGGTTTGGTTCAGTTTGGGGTTTTGTGAGATGCTGTCCTTATTCAATAAATAAAATTATTGTGCAGGATGTTTATGTCACTTGATTTCTCTTATTACACACACTTTGATTATTTTCTAGGTTTCCTGGTTGGACCAAAACAGAGTATATAGGAATAGGTTTTCACATGAGTTCTCCTCTTTGATGTCCTGTGTGTATTTTTTGTGGTGAGGATGTATAAGATAACATCTGAACAATATATCTTAAACACAACAAATATCTGTAGGAATTATATTCAGATCATCTGGATTCAGCCCTTTAAAACAGAGGCAAGTAATCCTAACTGGTTGAAAAAGACCCTCAGGATCACCAAGTCAAATCAATAACCCTCCTCTACAAGTTTCACCCCTAAATCATATCCCCATAGACAAAACCCAAACAACCCTTAAATATGTCCAGGGTTGGCAACTCAACCATCTCCCTGGGCAGCCCATTCCAATGTCTGACCATTCTTTCTGTGAAAATTTTTTTCCTGATATTCAGTCTCAACCTACCCAGTCACAGCTTGATGCCATTCCCCCTTGTTCTATCACTAATTATCTGTGAGAAGAGACCTGCACCAGCCTCTCTACAATGTCCTCTCGTGTAGTTGTAGAGATTGATGAGGTCTCCCCTCAGCCTCCTCTTTTTCAAACTGAACAGCCCCAGCTCTTTCAGTCACTCTTCATAAGATTTATTCTCCAGGCCCTTCACCGTCTTTATTGCCCTCCTCTGCACTCACTCCAGCACCTCCACATCTCTCCTGTATTGAGGTGCCCAAATCTGGACACAAAACTCAAGGTATGGCAAAGGGGGACAATCACCTCCCTACTCCTGATGGACACAGCATTTCTGATAGAAGCCAGGGTGCCACTGGCTTTCTTGGCCACCCATTCCAATGGCTAGCAACTCTCTCAATAAAGAACTTTCTCCTCACCTTGAGCCTAAACTTCCCCTGGCACAGCTTGAGACTGTGTCCTCTTATTCTGGTGCTGGTTGCCTGGGAAAAGAGACCAACCCTCTCCTGGCTACGACCACTCTTCAGGTAGTTGTAGAGAGCAAGAAGGTCTCCCCTGAGCCTCCTCTTCTCCAGGCTAAACAATCCCATCAGTGCTTTTAACCTATTCAGACTTTGCCTGGCATCATTTTGGGCAGTGCCAGTTACCACTTTCCAGAATAGCTCCTGGGCACAGTTCACAAACTAGAGTATACATGGCTCCGAGGTGACCTAATTGTCGCCTTCCAGTATCTGAAGGGGGCCTACAGGAAGGCAGGGGAAGGACTTCTCAGGATATCAGGTAGTGATAGGACTAGGGGGAATGGAATGAAGCTGGAAGTGGGGAGATTCAGGCTGGATGTGAGGAGGAGGTTCTTCACCATGAGAGTGGTGAAACCCTGGAATGGGTTGTCCAGGGAGGTGGTCGAGGCCCCGTCCCTGGGGGTGTTTAAGAGCAGGCTGGATGAGGCTCTGTCCAGCCTGATCTAGTGTGGGGTGTCCCTGCCCATGGCAGGGGGGTTGGAACTAGATGATCCTTGTGGTCCCTTCCAACCCTGAATGAAACTATGAAACTATGAAACTATGGGACTATTCACAACAGGTACGTCACACATGACCACATGGGTTTGGGGCCACATCAATTTACCAGCAAAGATGCAGAGAATTATGCATCAGCCTGCCCTACTTCTTAAATGCTGATTAATGTTCTGACCAATATAACCTAGATGTCTAAACTTTAAATTGCTTGAATTACTTTTTCTTGAGAAAAAGTTCATCTCATGGGCATATTTTGCATTACAATTATAGTCACACAAAGTTCCCCTTTCATGGAAGAAGGCCAATGGCATCCTGGCCTGCATTCAGAATAGTGTGGCCAGCAGGAGTAGGAAAGTCATGTGCCCCTGTACTCTGCATTGGTTAGGCCGCACCTTAAGTACCGTGTCCAGTTCCGGGCCCCTCAGTTTAAGAAGGACATTGAGACACTTGAACGTGTCCAGAGAAGGGCAACAAGGCTGGTGAGAGGCCTCGAACACAAGCCCTATGAGGAGAGGCTGAGGGAGCTGGAATTGTTTAGCCTGGAGAAGAGGAGGCTCAGGGGTGACCTCATTGCCTTCTACAACTACCTGAAGGGTGGTTGTAGCCAGGAAGGTGTTGGTCTCTTCTCCCAGGCAAGGGGAGAACCAGAACAAGGGGAGAACCAGAACAAGGGGACACAGTCTCAAGCTGCGCCAGGGGAGCTTTAGACTCTAGGTGAGGAGAAAGTTCTTCACCGAGCGAGTCATTCGTCATTGGAATGGGCTGCACAGGGAGGTGGTTGAGTCCCCATCCCTGGAGGTGTTCAAGAGGAGATTGGACGTGGCACTTGGTGCCATGGTCTAGTCATGAGGTCTGTGTTGATAGGTTGGACTCGATGATCCTCGAGGTCTCTTCCAACCTTAGTTATACTGTGATACTGTGATAGTGTAAAGTGACAGCAGGACTTTATTCTAAACGTTTTTGTTATCATTAACAAAATTTAGTTAATAAAAGCAAAAGTACCAGACCCCAAATTTCAGATTCACTATGTTCAGCTTCAGTTAGTAACTGAGCCATGTGAGACAGATGAAGAGCCTCTACGGGTACGAAGAAGAGGTGTGCTGAATTCTTTTTGGTGACTGCACTCTGCCCACAGACCACCATTTCAAAATGCACCTAATATGGTAGTTTTATATATTTAAAGAACTGAACAAAAGGGAGAAAAGTACCAAACACAGTCCCTCCCTGGGGACACATTAGAGTTGACTGCAATGTCCTTTCATCATTTAACAATTGGTGATAATATTCAAATAGCAAGAAATACTTTTTACCTTCTTATTTTGTTATGTTTGAGAAAATGTCAGCAGGTGCAGAAAGCAGATGGATCAAAATTCTTTGCCAGCTTTCTTTCTTTGTGTTACACTATAGAAAGATGACAACTTGTAGCAAAAGCTGAAATTTGTGGAATGTATTACTGGATTTCAATAATAGCAATTCTACCCTGTCTGTGCAATTTTTCATGCTCTTTTTGCTGCGTCTTAGTAATGGCTCAAAGTCCTCCTTCTTTTTTTTTTACCACTTTGCTGATATAAATATCACAATACCCCATTTTCAAGGTGAGAGGAATTAAAAATACACTTTTAAGGTAAAACTGCTTCACTTTTCATAATACTCAAAGAAGTAAAATCTATAAAAAATTCAGGCAAAAGGCTTTCAAAGAGTTCAATACACAGCAGGTCTACCTGAGAGAAAGCTTTTTGAAAAGTCACTTGTTTGGGTGTTGTAGTAGGAGATGCCAGGTTTGAAGTATTTTGAAACCCTGGGCATTATTTGTGTTTACTGCAAGAATATGAGAAATGCCCGAACACATCAAAGGCTCACCTTTTCAAGATGTCACAATCTGATTTCCAGAACTAACCCTGGGCAGTAGAGATCATGCTAGTGTGAGAAACGAGCTCACTGCTAAATTTTAAATACAACCCGTTTATCATAAAATAAAGGCAAAACAGTGCTGGGCACATAGCAAGTTTGCTAGAGGCTCAACGTAACATTATCACCGTATCACAGTATCACTAAGGATGGAAGAGACCTCAAAGATCATTGAGTCCAACCTGTCACCACAGCCCTCATGGCTAAACCATGGCACCAAGTGCCATGTCCAATCCCCTCTTGAACACCTCCAGGGACTGACTCCACCACCTCCCCAGGCAGCCCATTCCAATGACGAATGATTCTCTCAGTGGAGAACTTTCTCCTCATATAGATGTCAAACATACCTACCTATTCATACCTTTCCCCAGAACACTCCCACACTTCTCCATCAGAGCTGGGACAAAACCTTCACTTTTGACCTGGCCAGTCTTCAGACATGTCAGTGCTTCACCTTTTTCTCCCAATACACAAGGATCAAACCCCACACAACAAAGACCACTACCAACCAATCATCCCAAAGATCGAATCCCATGTTCCTCAGCAACACCCCCTTGTGAAAGCCAAATATTACAATTTCTCATGCTTGATTAAAAAATCCCCTTGGAGTAAATTAAGGTGAAGCAGCATAAACAGTCAATGAGTTAAGTTTATTTGATCCAATGAGCATTACATGAAATCTCTTAGTCACTTGCACCTTAAGGACACTTGATTGGATGTGAGGACAGGGAATTGGGAAAAAAAAAAAAAAAAAAAAAGAGAGAGAAAGAGAAAAGAGAAAGACTGAGACAAGAAGTAAGAAAGAAAGATATCACCACCCTTGGATCCAGCGACATCTCATGGGATTAGACCAGGTTCTTCTGTGGGGGATGTACATTGAACGAGGGCTTCCATATGCAATACAAGAGCTACCAGATGCCGTACACGGGCTCAGGAGGTTGTGGTCTTTTTACACTGTTCGTTCAGGTATGGGGCAACCTTCCCAGTCCACTGTGATGATATGCATGAGGCCCCTCAAGTGTGATACCCATCACAGGCCTCTCTACAGCACAGCTGCAGTGGTTTAGGACAAGGAGAAAAATAATTCCACCTATGCAAAACTTATTTCTTCCTATTGTTAAGCCATCTGCCAGGAACAGGCTTGGCCTGTGGCTCCAGAAAGGAGATCATTGAGTGCCATCAAAAGCCATTTCCATATACTAACTCCTCGTTAGTATAGTGGTGAGTATCCCCGCCTGTCACGCGGGAGACCGGGGTTCGATTCCCTGACGGGGAGACGTAAGATAATTTTTCAGGCTGCGCCAGGGGAAGTTCAGGCTGGAGGTCAGGAAGACGTTTTACACAGAGAGAGTGATTGCCCATTGGAATGGACTGCCCGGGGAGGTGGTGGAGTCGCCGTCACTGGAGGTGTTCAGAAGGAGACTTGACAGGGTGCTTGGTTACATGGGTTAGTTGATTAGGTGGTGTTGGATGATAGGTTGGACACGATGATCTTGAAGGTCTCTTCCAACCTGGTTTATTCTATTCTATTCTATTCTTGTCTGTTCAGACCAGGTATCACCACTGCCCATTGTTTGAGACAAGAGAAAGTTGGTCTTTCACAACAAAACTATGGCCAAGAGAGTTGGTTATGGACTAGTATAAGAAACATGGCTATAAACAAGTTATCTTGTCTTAGCTAGGTCTTCCTAAATATCAGTGATTCAGAGTATTCCTGAGAGAGATCTAGAAATCCTGTAGCATGAACCAAAGCTCACGTACACAATTAGGCATACACAATGTAATCGTACAACAGGAGCAGCGTATCCTGCAGCAGTGAGAAGCTATCCAGAAAAGGAGGACTGTTAGGAGAAATATGGTATTTGTATTGGCTGCAAATGCACAAATATATAGATTATCTGGACTGTTGCACAGAAATCACGTTATTTTGGTGGCCTTTTCCCTATTTTGATTTATTTTACAAGTAAATGTATCACAAGTTTGTCTTCTTCTTTTATAAATATAATAGAATCTTAATTTTATTCCAAGTATGCATGATAATATTTTTATTACCTTTTTTTTTCCCTTACAGGAATATTTTAAAAATAAATTCTGGGGTTTTTTTTTAAGACATGAAAGGAAATAGAAAATATTTATTCATTCCAAATTAATTAATACAATGAAGAACATCCTTCTGTACCGTGAAGGAGATTATGAGGTAAGTGCCATTTCAAGCAATTATTACCAAACCCTCTTTGTCAAAAATTAGATTTAGAGAAAAGAGTTGAGAGAGTAGCCATGTAAATATGAATGTGTTGACAATATTCCTCTTTTAAAAATGAGGAAACCCAAATTTATGCACTCCAAGAACAGATGCCTCGATAACTCAAAACAGGACCAACTGTTTTCCTTTTACTAGCTCCTCTGGGGTACTTTATGGACCAGTTCTCTCATCACAAGTGTCTGATCCCAAGACACAAATTAATTTTAGATGCACCTTTTATTCTTTGTGGCTGCTAAGGCAATATTCACTGTTTGCTTTGGTTGCCATGGAGATAATTGACTTCCTGTGGTGGCAAGAGCTTTGTTTGGGGTATTAAAGGGGCTTGAGTCCAGGGATTCTTTAATTTTCATGCAGTGAATGAAGTAATTTCATCAACAAAACCTTTGTAAGATTTATCTCCCTCATTATTTGAATAATTCTTGCTATAATCTTGTGAATATTTGGTTGGGTTTTGGTTTTTTTTTTCCTTCCACATTCCTTTTGCAGCTCAGCCTGCATACTCCACAATGCTGACTTAAGAGACAGGGAAGGGCAAATAGTCTATTTATTAGCATTGTACATTGGTCAGGCACAAGCTCCCAACAGCATATTATCTGGTAGAACATCAACTAAAACAGACATAATAAAACGTTTGATTATAACATAGCCTTCAAGATGAACTGCTTAGGATTCAGAGACAGACATTTCAGACAAGCAATCCTGTATGGAGGCTGTCAATAAAGAGCAAAAAGCAAGGGCCCTTAAGTTGTATTACCTGCCTGTCTTATACAGCACTACAGCTTGGGTACCTCATTTCAGACCTTCAAGCTAGAGACCTCAGCATCTGGACTCAACAAATACATTGAAGCATGTTTCAAAAGTCCAGTCAGGTAGCCAGAAAAAAATAATTTCTAAAGTATGTTCTAAAATTGTCCAAAGATAGAGGTGGTGTGTAGGGCTTTGAACCAAATGCTTCTCAACAGGCAGTATGGCAAAATGCCTTTGTGCAACACTCATCTGACTTGGTTTGGGGTTTTTTTGTTTTGTGTTGAAAAAGACGTTTCAGTAAATTGTCTCAGGACATGAAGGAACTCTTCTGAGTTCAGACATTACTATGCTAACTGTGAACAAAAGCACTAAATGGGCAAAAAGAAGCCAGGGGTTAATGGAAGATGTCCTTTTCAAATATTACTGAGCTTGAATTCAGGGTAACTGAGCACTTTTCAGGGTAACAGCACAGCTCAGCTTAACTCTGTGACAATGGTCAGGAGCCGGGATGGTTGGAAGCATGAGGCTGCTGGCAAACACTGCTCTCCACATCCATGTGTTCAGATACAATCCTGTATGTATCAGAACAGAAAGCAACACGATGTGACATATGAACAGATGCACTTCTGTCATGCATATCTTGAACCGGAAATGATACTACAAGTACCTGGGGAATAATACCTCTAAAGTCCTCTAGCTGCAATGGTAAGCTTAAGCATTTCCCAAACACAGGGCTTCTGCTGAAGGCACAACAAAGCATTTGGACAAATCTTCATTAATAACGAGAATTAAAACCAGATTTGCCCTGTTTCCACACTAACAGTGGATAAAAGCATATAAACACAGGAGGGATTATAAATTAAATCTACTTTAATCCTGCGATTAGCTCACTGCCCTCCAACCTCTACTTCCTATATTGAGGGTTATACCCTTTAAAGCAGCAGATCTTTTACAGTTTAAAAAAAAAAGGGGGGGGGGGGGGGAAGAAAAAAATAATGACACCATAGTTGTTTCAGTTCTTTTCTAATGCATTGGGGGGGGGGGGGGGGGTGTTGGTCTGGCTTGTTTCAAATTTCTGTACAACACAAGAATACTCTGTGTGTGTTCAAGCAACCTGAAACGTTCATGTTAGTTCTAGCTTCGGTCAAGGTTAGGTAATCCAAATGAATCTTCAGAATTGTACGTGGAAGCCAATATTTGGTGGATTATATTTGTATAAATGCTTATTAATATACAGAACTCTGATGTATAGGAATACCCTTCTTTCCCCCTCCAGTTACCAAAATGTTAATGCTAAAATACTTTCAGACACGTGGGAACTTGAAGGTGGCCACAAAAGCCTTGCTGTCAGCACATGTGCGTACAGATGTGCAAAAAGAAGGTCCTTGAAAAAGAGCCACAGTGATCTGGGTTTAAATTGTGTCACTCCTATACATGGATGAGTCACCTTTAAAACCAAAAGAGTAAAATGAGCATTTTCCTGTTATTTGATATTGATTTGTTAATATATATTTTCTGAGGAGACTCAGGGGTGACCTCATTGCCCTCTACAACTACCTGAAGGGTGGTTGTAGCCAGGAAGGGGTTGGCCTCTTCTCCCAGGCAACCAGCACCAGAACAAGAGGACACAGTCTCAAGCTGCGCCAGGGGAGGTTTAGACTCGAGGTGAGGAGGAACTTCTTCACCGAGCGAGTAATTCGTCATTGGAACGGGTTGCCCAGGGAGGTGGTTGAGTCATCGACCCTGGAGGCGTTCAAGGGGAGATTGGACATGGCACTTGGTGCCATGGTCTAGTCATGGGGTCTGTGTTGATAGGTTGGACTCGATGATCCTCGAGGTCCTTTCCAACCTAAGTTATACTGTGATACCAAAATTCTCACAGGTGTCACATTCAGAAGCATACTTTTGCTTCATGGAAATGATGTCATTTTTTATTTTTTTTTATAGCATCTTACAGCAAATGGGGAAAAAAAATTAAAATCAATAATAAGAAATGAAATCTTTCAGAACAAGTAATAGTAAAACAAAACTTCAGAACTCTCCTTTTAAGCGTGCAACACAAAATCAATTTGGAGTGACCCCGAGAGTCAGCTATTCTTGCCCTTGTGACAGCAGAAGGAAAAAAAAGAAAAGGAAACAAATTAAAGCAGCACATAATAGTCCTTTGCTTCCCAGTCTTGGAGTGCTTTAGAGCTAGAAGAATATGTAAAGTAAGCTTTCCTATTTTTGTCAATGCCATCTTTAGTTGATTAGGCGGGTTAGATAATACGTTGGACACGATGATCTTGAAGGTCTCTTCCAACTTGGTCTATTCTGTTCTATTCTAGTCTAGTCTAGTCTATATTTTTATTAGTGTCTGATATACCATTAGATTTGTAGGGTATCAGTCACATTGCATTGAGAGAGTTGTTAGCCATTGGAATGGGCTGCCCAGGGAAGTGGTGGAGTTGCCATCACTGGAGGTGTTCAAGAGGGGATTGGACATGGTACTTGGTTCCATGGTCTAGTAGGCATGAGGTGTTGGGTGACAGGTTGGACTTGATGATCTTTGAGGTCTTTTCCAACCTTGTTGATTCTATGATTCTATGATTCTGATTGCTCTTTAAGTGGGCTGCAATATGAGAACCACTGTTGCTCCAGCAGTTACTCTGCTTCTTGTGTTTATAGCCTGTTCACTTAATCCTTTATTTTCCTGTTTATTAAGGTTCCTTTTTTTGTTGTTTGTTTGTATTTATCAAAATCTGCATCTGAATAATAAGATTAAATTTCAAGATATCCAGACAATATTAAAATATTTATAGTGGACAGGAGATCATAATAGAGTCACACATTGGATTCTCCCCCTCCCCCCTTTTTTTATAACAGAGAATACAGCAATGTAGTCTTCAGCAAACATGAAAAAAAAAAAATTAAGCAACTCCCTCAAGGTTTCTGGGCTGCTTTTGTGTTCAGCTGAAGTTTTTATTAATCTCTTTCCTTAAATTAACTGAACGGAAGCTTTCAGGGATTGTTTCACAAAATGCTCACTCCTCTGCAACATTTCCAAAAGAAGAGTCAATGCACATGTGACAGATATGAAGGGGAGACAATAGGAGTACTTAATCTTGATTTCCTGAAAGAAAAACTTAAACACATCTTCCCTACCAACTGCAAATGCAGTTACTGTAAGAAGTGTTTTAAACACACTGATGTCTTTCTCTTCACATCTGCACTCATACTGCATTTACAAATCCTGAATAGAAAACCCTTATTTTCCTATTATAAGGTCAAGTTACATCAAGTTCTCGCTAGTAAAAAAAAGAGATCTTTAGCATCCTATTGGAATGTTAACGTGTCTGAAACCTCTGAGACTCAATATTGTGATCTTTATGATGACTTACTGTCGATAAAACTCCTGTGCAGCTACAGCAGCACGTTAAAACACAAGATATTACTAAACAGAAAAAGATTTTCAAGCTGAAGTACTGTGTGAAAAGATTCAATCGAATGTCACTGAGTTCGGAAACCTGTGCTCTAAAAATCCAAGATGCAGAGAGTGTTCAAATATAATATCAGCTCTTCCCCACATAGGTATGGTAAACATGAACTCCTTGCATCTTAATATGGTTCAAGAGCACAGTACAAATTTTATAGCTGCAAAGAAGGTACCAAATAAAAGAAACTGCTGAAGTCTAGACCTGTTTTTTTTCTCTGTCCTGCCCACTTCATATTTATTCATTGTCTGCTCTGAACTGTGAACACAAATACCAGGTTTACAAACAGAATTCCAATAAAGACATGGGATTCCCATATTTTTAAACCAAATAAAATATGTGCATAATTTCTCCAGTGAAACATGAAATTCCCCTTCCAACAATGCAAAGTCTGAGCCCAGTAAGAGAGTAAACTAGAAGCAGTAGCAGATGTTGGCAATACTGAAATTGCTAATGGTGACTGCTAATAAGCACAGATGGTATTAACATTTTTAAAACAATAAACAAATCCCCTTTCAAAACTGAACATTTCTTGTACTTTCTCTGAAATATTTTGAAGAAATGAATCTTTCAGATATCACAAATCCACATCTCTGAGCGACCTGATCTAGTGTGAGGGGTCCCTGCCCACGGCATGAGAGTTGGAATTAGATGATCCTTGAGGTCGCTTCCAACCTTAACAATTCTATGCTTCTGTGATTCTATGATTCTATGATTCTAATTCTGATTAGGCTTACAGCACAAACACAGGAAACCTGACACCTTTCTGATGATCCATACTCTAGTTTTGTGGATTTTAATTCATGATTAACCTTAAATATGCTTCACTTTGCAAAACTGCTCGCAAAACTGCTCAGTTGAAGTCCGATACTTCTCTTACTCTATCTATTTAAAAGCCTTATCAGCTCAATGGATGCTGGAATAAATTCTTTAGGGTTGTTTCCAAATGACTTCTACTCCACCTAGTACTGTACTCCCACACGGGATGATAGTAGTGAAACAATGTAGTGGAGTAAAATCTTGGTAGTAAATGACATGTTGGGATTTTTAGCATATAAAAAAAAATAATTCATTTTAAATGTGTTTCTGAAGTATATTTTTCCAGACATGTGATATCAAACTCATGTTTCCTGTTTCCCTTCCTATGTGTTCAAATAATATTGACCCCCAGAACACACGACTTTTTCCTGTCTCGTAAGTAACGTGGTTAAGGACCAGTACCTTACAGCCACATAAGGCTGTAACTGTGAGCTTTATGTCATTGACAAGGGGCTTCAGCTTCTCATAATGGAAGGTCAGGCAACATCAGGCCATAAACAGTGACATTATTATGTATAGAAAAGCTATTTTACAGAAGGTAAGTTTTAGAGGCTTCAAAAATTTATTAGCTATCATTTTCCTCTCCCAATCTGACTCAAAATTAAAGAGCATGAAAAATAATAATAATAATAATTGATTTTTTTTCCCCCTAAAATTTACATCTTTTTTTTTTTTTCCCAACAAAAAATGTACAACATAAACACCATCTATAATAGTATAATGTGGTCTATAGGATTTATGACTTATGATAATGGAGCAATAAGAGCAACTCTCAACTGGTAAAAATAGATGTAACTGCTATAGCCAAGCTATACTTACCAGCTCAGGACTTTTCTCTCTTTTCTGCTCACTCCAGATATTCAAACTATTAAAACCATTAAGATATGCTAGCCCCCTGATACACATAGATTAAGTCACATTGGTTATTTATATGATTATACACACTGATTCTTTCATTATTATTATTCAATTTCTCCTCCTTCAGTCATCCAGAAGGACATAAGGATTTGGCAAGCTGACTAAATACCCATAAAGATCCACAATGGGACTTCTACTGGACTTGGGATTTAGCTCTAAACTTACTACTGCTGAATGCTATTTTA
The DNA here is from genome assembly GCF_026170545.1 of Melanerpes formicivorus. Classification (NCBI taxonomy): domain Eukaryota; kingdom Metazoa; phylum Chordata; class Aves; order Piciformes; family Picidae; genus Melanerpes; species Melanerpes formicivorus. The sequence continues at coordinate 2,469,565 of NW_027142396.1, read as the reverse complement.
TATTCAAGTCTTTATGTATGTATCCCCAAATCACATTTGTCATGCATAATCATTTTTAATTTTCTTTTGGACACTGTTCTTGTGTTTCCTAAACTTGAAATAATGTATTTCCAAAGTGAAGATTATACTATTGTCAAACTGAACCAAAGCTAAAAGGAGATTTAAGACTTGCTTACACATATCCTGTGCTGCAATATTGGGAATGTTACTGGATGCAGGGACTCTTCAGCTGATGTTAGTCCAAGCCAATGAGCTGTCGTATTTATTGAAGAGTGTATGGAGCCTTGAAATTGGAGTGACTCCTTCTTTGGCATGGAAAATTGTTTCTGGAACCAATCTGACACATCCACACAGCACAACACCAGTATCCAACAATGTTTTGTGCCACATATGAAACATCTAGAACCTGGTTTTCTGTGATCCAAATGCAGCTTCTTTTGACTTTACTTGCAGTTAGCAGGTGTTAGGATTTCTCCTAACTCTTATACTCAAAATAGAAAAGGGAGGTCAGAGAGATGATAATATACTAATATTTATCCCTTTCCATTTTCCATATTCTTCTCATTTCCAAAGTAAATTAGAAGAATTATGCTCTCATAATGGAATTTATTGCATCATTTTTCATTTAAGGGCACTTGTGACAGAAGCATGGCTAGGATGACATTTGACTACATTAACTACAGGGAAAACAATCATATGGTCCTCAATTCCCATCCAAATTATCTCCAAGGTCACTAGTCTCTGCAGTAAACAAGATAGGGGTGTTACAGGGAAAACCTCTTGAATTCTACTAGTCTTATTTGTTCAGGTAGTTTCAATAATATCCATCTTAGTAACAAATGAAGCAAGGGAACCACTTGAAAAACATGTGATCTCATATCAAAAAGGGTATACTGAAAGAGGGGTGTATTTAAGACTGCTTAAGCACCTTAAATAATACCTTTGATAATTTAAGTGCTTGACTTTGCAACTATGATGTTCTGGTAGTTTAGTAATACAAAAACTGTAAAACCAACACTGTAAGATCAGGATTTTCAAATCCATGATTACCATCTTCTAGCAGAATCAAGTTGAAAATAAGATCTATTTTCCAGTACAGAAAACTACGCACACCACTCAGAGGAGCCATCAGAAGAGGTGGAAACTGCAGCTCTTCAGTGCAGGTCCCTGTCCCTTGAGCTAATGGAATAACCACAGATGCTGCCATGCACAGCCATCCTTCATTTGGGACACATATCCAAAGGGGAGAATGTACACATTTTATGTGCTTGCAGACAAACACAGTGAGATTTCTCAGAGACTGGCTGGCAGTACAATACCACAATTTTGTGGTCCTGCCTTCTATTTTCAACCATACCTACTATAAACAAAGCTAGCAGAAAAGTGACAAGGTTCAGCTGAAGTATGCAGAGAGAAAAGGTTTCTTGCTCACTCACATAAAGACCAAGCATACACTTTCAGTCAAAGCTGAAGTCAAGAAGATTGAATATGACTGAGAAATTCAAGATGAGGCCTTAATAGCACAGTGTACACAAATAAGTAAAGAGATGTGATCATGTGGTGTACTAATTTGATGCATATGAAGGGATTATTCACTGGTCTTTCCCAATAATGCTTTGTTACCAGCCTGCCCTTCATCACTGTTAAAAATGCATGTGTGTGTATATATGTATATAAGTGTATATATATGTGTATACATATGTGTGTGTGTATATATGTGTGTGTGTATACATATGTATGTATGTGTGTGTATATATATATGTGTATATATGTTAATCACCCTGCTCTCTCCAGATCAATCTTTTCATGAGACTAAAGATTAAACCACTTCATATTAAGCCAATTCATACTAGACAACTTCATATTAAACCTCTTCATATTTTCTTACTGTACAATGTGCTTGAACTCCTGAAAAAAATATGGACACGGTACTCATGGTGTGGTCTCACCAGTGCTGAGTACAGGGGCAGAATGACTTCCCTGCTCCTGCTGGCCATACTATTCCTGATCCAGGCCAGGATGCCATTGGCCTTCTTGGCCACCTGGGCACTCTGCTGGCTCATGTTCAGCTTACTGTTGACCAGTACCCCCAGGTCCCTTTCTGCCTGGGTGAAAAATTCTTAGTAAACAGGGTGAAAATAACATTATTAAAATGTCTTCACTTTTTAAGATGCTGCGTGATTGCTACATATATATACTTTGCAATACATTCAAAGAAGAAACAATTCACTAATGTCTTCCCTGTAATTCCATGAAGAATGACCATCTGTTTGCTGTCATTATTTTTAATTATGTCTGTATAATGCTTGGTGCTGAAATCAAATGTATCACTAAGCCTCAAGCCAGCTGGCCTAACATGTCATTTAGAAATTCTCCTGCCTGCATTCTCTGTTTTCCTCAGGCTTCTTGAAGAAACATGGCCAGAGCACTTTGGGACAGACACAGCACCCTGCTATTATAATGGTTCCTCTGGGCTTTCTGAAGCTATTTTGCAGGACTGGCCTGATTCCTCACAACATTTACAAATATATGTGTGAGTACAAGAATCACAGAATCAGAGAATCCCCAAGGTTGGAAGAGACCTCAAAGATCATAAAGTCCAACCTGTCACCACAGACCACATGACTAGACCATGGCACCAAGTGCCACATCCAATCCCCTCTTGAACAACTCCAGGGATGGTGACTCCACCACCAGCAGCACATTCCAATGGCGAACAACTCTCTCTGTGAAGAACTTTCTCCTCAGCTTAAACCTAAACTTCCCCTGGTGCAGCTTGAGATGGTGTCCTCTTGTTTTGGTGCTGATTGCCTGGGAGAAGAGACAAACCTCCTCCTGGCTACAACCACACTTGGTGTATTTTATGATGTATTAGCTTAAATAAAGCTTTAGCAGGAAATCAAGATGCAGCACTCAGGGGCACAGAAGATATGGGCAATAATGGAAGAATATTGGAGTGCTGAATGAAACAAATCATCAATTACAGTACCTTATTTTTTTCTGGGTAAATCAGCTCTGTTACTGGTCAAGATGAAAACACCAATGGCAATAGGGAGACAAGAGATGCCCTTGTGGAGGCTTATGTTGTCTAATGTTTCATAGTTTCATAGTTTCATTCAGGGTTGGAAGGGACCACAAGGATCATCTAGTTCCAACCCCCCTGCCATGGGCAGGGACACCCCACACTAGATCAGGCTGGACAGAGCCTCATCCAGCCTGGGCTTAAACACCCCCAGGGACGGGGCCCCAACCACCTCCCTGCACAACCTATTCCAGGGCTTCACCACTCTCATGGTGAAGAACCTCCTCCTCACATCCAGCCTGAATCTCCCCACCTCCAGCTTCATTCCATTCCCCCTAGTCCTATCACTACCTGATATCCTGAGAAGTCCTTCCCCAGCCTTCCTGTAGGCCCCCTTCAGATACTGGAAGGCGACAATTAGGTCTCCTCGGAGCCTTCTCTTCTGCAGACTGTACAGCCCCAACTCCTTCAGTCTGTCCTCATAGGAGAGGTGCTCCAGCCCTCTGATCATCCTCGTGGCCCTTCTCTGGACACGTTCCAGCACCTCCACATCCCTCTTGTAATAGGGGCTCCAGAACTGGACACAGTACTCCAGGTGGGGTCTCACCAGGGCTGAGTAGAGGGGGAGGATCACCTCCCTCGACCTGCTAGCCACACTTCTCCTGATACAGCCCAGGATCTGATTGGCTTTGCAGGCTGCAAGTGCACACTGAGAGCTCATGTTGAGCTTTTTGTCCACCAGCACCCCCAAGTCTCTCTCTTCAGGGCTACTTTCCAGCCAGTCACTGCCCAGCCTGTATTTGTGCCTGGGATTGCCTCGACCCAGATGCAGGACCCTGCACTTGCTCTTATTGAACTTCATGAGGTTGGCCTGTGCCCACCTCTCCAGCCTGTCAAGGTCCCTCTGGATGGCCTCCCTTCCCTCCAGTGTGTCTTCTTGCCAAGAGGACATTTCCAACCCCATTTTCAGATGGTAGAGCTTGTCAAACCAGTCTGAACATTTCCCCAAAGATGCAAGAAGTTGACATAGGATTAATTTCTGTTCCTAGTATAGGATTTTTGGAATGAAGAACCGATTCTTCAAAAGGCATTCAATGATCAGATAAGAGAAATATTGGAAGAGCGCTCAGAATATGACTGATTTATTTTGTTGGAAAGCGTAAGACTGTTGACATAGCTGTGTGGACATGATAGCCAAGGGATTACTAGAAGAGGTTGTCAGCTTCAAAGACACAAACATTTAAGCTAATAATAAACAACTTATTTAATCAGGACCACAAAACTGAAGAAGATCCCTCAAGCCTCTGAATTTATTCTCAGGCAAGTGATGGTTACTCTAGAAGACTTTAACAAAGTTCTCTTTTACTTATTCTTTTACCATATTCTATAAAATGCTTCCATAAACCTAGAAACAAATCTAAACCCAAAATAAAGTTAAACTCTGTATTATGGTTTCAACACAGGTGTGTAACAGTGGCAGTAAACCCAGACTTAGATATGCTGTGTGGCTTCTATATACTGACCCAGAAGTCTTCTGTTTTTTTCTGGTCCAACTCTCCCAGACTCAGGTGTCTCCCAGATATACTAGCAAATTTTGAATAGCACTCAACAATTACATTTAGACATCTGAACAGAACTTAATGAGACAAAGTGGCTGGGATTTAGTTTAGAGATTGAAAACACCAAAGGTACATGTCTATAGGTAGAGGTACATGTGAACTAGCTGTCTAAGTTTCCATTATACTCCTTGGTACTCTATGGATTGATTCAATAATCCATACATAAGGTCCAGTGATATTTAAACTCCTCTACGATTTCTCTCAGAAGGTTACAGGTCTGTCATAGATGGTTACATAGAAATATAGAATCCTAGAAGCATAGAATGGTGTAGGTTGGAAGGGACCTCCAAAGGTCATCTACTCCAACCCCCTCTGCAGTAAGCAGGGGCATCCTCAGCTAAATCAGGTTGCCCAAAGCCCTGTGGAGCCTCACTTTGAATATCTTATGGGATAGGGCCCCAACCACCTCCCCAGGCAACCTGTTCCAGTGTTCCACTACCCTCATGGTAAAGAAGTTGTTCTAACATCCAATCTAAATCTACTCTTACCTAGTTTGAAGCCACTACCCCTCACCCCCTACAGGCCTTTGTAAACAGTCTCTCTCCATCCTGCTTGCATGCCCTCTTCAGGTACAGAAGGTCATTATTAGGTCTTCCCAGATCCTTCTCTTCTCCAGGCTGAACAATCCCTGCTTCCTCAGCCTGCCTTCATAATCATATCTGTCAATCCCATGTGGGTATCTCAGATGCTCTAGGACACCTCTGAAACTCATGTTTATCCTGCTTCTGGTTAATACCTTCAGAGGAGTCTGAAAGCCATCCAGGTGACAGAATGTACTTTACTAATGTAGGCTAAACTGTGTTACAAGATAGTTGCAGACTGAAGTCTTTCACCATAAAGCTCCAATACAGTCAAGCATGATATTAGTGTTATTAGTGGCCAGCATAAGCATAGTAGAAGATTTAGTCCTTTTTATGACTATGTGCCTTGCCTTGTGGAGAATATGTATAATGGGCTTTGGTTCCAATACACACTTTCCTCCCTCTGCAGAAGATCACAGTATTCTTTACATATAGTCCTTTCACCCTTTGACACTAACAAGAGAGACTGGCTTGGACAGTGGAAGCAAAAATGTTCCTTTTCACAAAAGAGGACTGTAGTTAGCTATCTTTTAAATTCAGAAAATGCCATATGTAGTAGGCTTAGTGAAGCAGAAAAATCATCTCTCTAGTTACTGTAGAATGAGACAGTTGTAGAAAAAATTCCTTTACGAAGAGATTTAACAAGAAATTAGGTTCTTTCTCTTCAGGGTTTAATCCAGTCTATAGAATTTAATAGAGAATTACATATTTGCTATAGAGAGGTTTACAGTTCCTGGAGAAAGGTAATTACTCTCTATTTAATTCATCAGGTCTCTCTATATAAGTGTAACTTCAGATTCATTCAATGGTCATGCCTCTTCTGACACGTGGGAGATACTCCCACTTTCATGAATTTGGCATGGGTCCATCAACAGAATCAGAAACATGAAATTTCCATTCCTAATACAAAACTGTAACACTACATCATTCCATAACTTTCCACTTGATAATTCATAAGTAGCAGTACCACCCGTTTCTGTTGGATTGAGACTGCAATTTTTTTTATTCAGAGAAAGGACTACAAATATGGGGGGGGGAAATTTGTTAACAAAATCTAGAACTCTTGTATTTCAGGTTCAGCACTGCCATGATAGTGTCTTACTCTATTCATCCAAGTGTCTCGGTCTGGAGAGGGAAAGAGACTCAGTTCTTTTGAATATTCCCGTGTTGTGAAATTAGAGGCACAAACGAGGCCAAAATATCAACAGCGAGGCTCTTTATTACATAAATAATGTGGATATAAGAAGGGGAGAGGGAGAAAATAGAGAGGGAGGGAAAGAAGAGAGAGAGAAGAGGAAAGGAATTATATTACCACACCCCTCACCCCTCAAGACAGTTTGAGTCTGTGGAGGAAAGGTGCTGCAGGAGATGTTGGGTTTGTAAACGAACGGTGCTGAGGCTTTGGCTGGAGAAGAGATGTGGTCCTCTGGGCAGCCTGGGTCTGTAGAGAAAGGGTGCTGAGGCTTTGGCTGGAGAAGAGATGTGGTCCTCTGGGCAGCCTCTTCAGCTCCATGAGTTGCAGCAGGCAGAACTTAGGACACGGAGAAAGGGTTCAGTCTGCTTCTTCCAGGCTCCACGGCCTCTTTTCTCCAGAGCAGCATTGTCCTGGGCTTTTTCTTCTCAGTGGCATGGTCCTTCTCCTGTGTTTTCCTTCATCTCCGTTTTTCTCCTGCGTTTTCCTTCTCTTAATCATCCAGTCCGGGGGACACAGTCCCCCACATTATTTTTCTACAAACCAGTAGTTGCTCAAGTCTTTTATAGAGTTTTTGGTCCTTAGATATGTGTCCAAGTATTGTCCCTCAGGAATTCAGGGGCCAGGAAATCATCCTTAGGTCTTGTCCTGAAGGCTTGATGGCTGGGTCCTTGGTCCATTGTTGTAGGCCAGCTGCAGTCCAGTGTTATCATGATGCAATCGCAAGGTGATTTGCATCCAGGATTGGTAGACAGGATTCCTACATGATCTTTGCACCTTCCTTCCAGTGGCTCTGCCCAACACATATCAGCTATTGTCTGGGCAAGCAGCAAGTGATTTTATCTTTGTTGAGTCACACCAGGAGTGCCAACTTCTAGTCTCTCACACCAAAGTACAATTCATTTCAGTCCTTAGTCTTACAGAATGCATGAGGCATGTAATCTCTCACTCAGAAAATGAAATTTTTGAATAATTTTTGTGTTGTGGGTAAGAATAGAATAATAGAATAGAATAGAATAGAATAGAATAGAATAGAATAGAATAGAATAGAATAGAATAGAATAGAATAGAATAGAATTAGAATTAGAATAGAAATTACCAGGTTCTTCTTGCTTGTTCCCCATGCTCGATGCTTTTAATTTGGGGCTGCATTGAAACTGATTTACTGGCAGGGGTATCCTTATCCTGCTCTTCAGATTTGCTCTTCCCAGCCTGCTGTCCAACTCCAGACCCAGGATGCTTATTAGTGTCACTGGCATTGGTGTGGGATTGATGGAGCAGCCCTTCCCCCAGCAACTCTAGTTTAAACCCCTCCTAACTATACTGGAAAGCTTTTGTGCAAAGATGTTCTTCCCCTGTGCAATTATATCACCTAACATTAAGTCTTTGTGTTTGGGGAATCGACTCCTGAGCTAATGACTGTAGAATCATAGAATCATAAAGGTTGGAAAAGACCTCAAGGATCATCAAGTCCAATCTGTCACCACAGACCTCATGACTACTAAACCATGGCACCAAGTGCCACGTCCAATCCCCTCTTGAACAACTCCAGGGATGGTGACTCCACCACCTCCCTGGGCAGCACATTCCAATGGCTAACAATTCTCTCTGTGAAGAACTTTCTCCTCACCTCAAGCCTAAACTTCCGCTGGCACAACTTGAGACTGTGTCCTCTTTTTCTGGTGCTGATTGCCTGGGAGGAGAGACCAACCCCTCCTGGCTACAAACACCCTTCAGGTAGTCCACAGCAAGAAGCTCTCCCCTGAGCCTCCTCTTCTCCAGGCTAAACAACCCAGCTCCTTCAGCCTCTCCTCATAGGGGTGTTTTTTTTTAGTTCAGAAGGGACAAATGTACATGTTAAGGTTTACAGTTGAACTTACTAGAATGGGTATGCACATCCTTTTTACACCCCTGCCTCTTTACTGATTGTAAAGAGTCTGTGGCAATGGGGTTGCTGACTCTGTAGAGGTCAGCCTCTAGACAGATGAGTGACACTCTGTACATCTGATTGTAGTAAAAAGAAATAAAATATTTGTAAGCTAATGTCCTTAAAAATATGTTGTGAAGAATCCAGAAGAGATGATTATTTGCATCCTAAAGTGCCTCTTTAAAGGAGGTATTGGAGAGCTGGTGCTTACTAGCTCCAGTGAACTCTATGCTGTTAACCACAATTTTTCTGCCAGTGTTCTGCCAACTTTGGAGAGATTGCACTCTTAATGAATTAATAGGCGGACATGCTCTGTAGTTTCTTGAACAAATATTTCAGACTCTGCTGTATCAAATTCAATTTGGATAGCAATTAATAATAGCTTTCTGTAAAGTTAGCCCTGATTCTGCTAATACTCGCTCATTTCTGCTAGATATGGCTGATTTATTCACAAAATCATCGCCAATAATTTCAACAGATTTGTTGTTATATCTGTATGTAAAAGTTTCTGTGAATGAAAGAATGCTTTAGGTCAGAAAGAACCTTTAAAAGTCATCTTGTCCAACACACCTGTAGTAAACAGGGACATCTTTAACTAGTTCAGGTTATACAGAGATCCATTCATCATGATAGAATAGAATAGAATAGAATAGAATAGAATAGAATAGACCAGACCAGACCAGACCAGACCAGACCAGACCAGGTTGGAAGAGACCTTCAAGATCATCGTATCCAACCTATCATCCAACACCACCTAATCAACTAAATCATGCAACCAAGCACCCTATCAAGCCTCCTCCTAAACGCCTCCAGTGATGCCGAATCCACCACCTCCCCGGGCAGCCCATTCCAGTGGGCAATCACTCTCTCTGTGTAGAATTTCTTCCTAACATCCAAACTAAACCTCCCCTGTTGCAGCTTGAGACTGTGTCCTCTTGTTCTGGTGTTGGTTGCCTGGGAGAAGAGACCAGCCCCCACCTGTCTACAACCTCCCTTCAGGTAGCTGTAGACAGCAAGGTCTCCCCTGAGCCTCCTCCTTTCCAGGCTAAGCAACCCCAGCTCCCTCAGCCTTTCCTCATAGGGCTTGTGCTCCAAACCCCTTACCAATTTTTTTGCCCTTCTCTGGACACGTTCCAGCAAGTCAACATCCTTCCTAAACCGAGGGGCTCAGAACTGGACACAGTCTTCAAGGTGTGGCCTAACCAGTGCAGTGTACAGGGCCAGAATGACCTCCCTGCTCCTGCTGGCCACACCATTCCTGATACAGGCCAGGTTGCCATTGGCCCTCTTGGCTGCCTGGGCACACTGCAGGCTCATGTTCAGCCTACCATCAACCAGTACCCCCAGGTCCCTCTCTGCTGGCCGCTCTCCAGGATCTTGAATGTTTCCTGCAATGGAGCTTCTACCACTTCTCTGGGCAACTTTATTCCCAGGGTTGAACTTGTAATAAATTTAGTTCTAAATTCCCCTCCTTTCTCAGGGAATATGTGAAATGCACATCCTTCCTTGATCTTGGTTTGTTTTTTATAGTTTTCAGATTGTTCATTTAAAGTGAATACAAGATGACTATGGAAGTGTCCTTGAGCAGAAGCATTGCATAAATACTTCTAAACAAAAAAAAACCCTGTTAAGCTGTTGTTAAGATCATTATAGAGTCACTGAGCAAAAAAACCTACCTGCCTTCACCTAAACTTATGCTGAGTTCCATTTTTAAGGCCCTACTTGAAATTTAAGGTCTGAGCATAGAGTTTAATATTTCCAAGATATTTTATGGTTTTTAAAAAAGGGGGATTTAAAACTTACTAAATTGCATCATTTCAATTTGCACTTTTCAAACTGCTAGTACTTAAAAATTTACACACTGCAAAAAAAATTCACATTAATTGAGTTAACCCATGCACTACTAACACCATAACCACACAGAAGTTATTGCTCTATATTAAAAATAGCAATAAGGCTAAATTTCCAATACAGCAGCATAGAATTTTCCAGAAATATATAAGAAGAAAACCAAGTCAAACAAGATATATAGACTAAAAAAACTGCAACAGAAAGTAAAAGACTGAATTCATTTTTCCCTTAGCATATGTGTGTGCTGATTTTGGCTGGGATAAGAGTTTGTTTTCTTCACAGTAGCTATTATTAGGCTATGTTTTAGAGTTGTGCTGAAAACTGGTGATAGTACAGGGATGTTTTCACATTGCTAAGGGGTGCTCAGCCAGGGTCAAGGCCTTTTCAGCTTCTCATATCACTGCACCAGTGAGTAGGCTGAGTGTACACAAGAAACTAAGAGGGGTCACAGGTGGGACAGGTGAGATATTACATACCATAAGATGCCATGCTCAGCATATAAATCTGGAGCAGAAGGAATGGGAGGACCTTCAGCATGATGTTGTTTGTCTTCCCAAGTAATTGCTACACTTGATGGAGCCCTGCTTCCCTGGAGAAACCTAGAGGCTTTTTGTAATGTGGTTCTAAAATAGTGTAACTACATCAGTGGACAAGGGAATACCGACAGATGTCATCTATTGTAAAGCCTTTGACACGATGCCCCACAACATCTTTCTCTCTAAGCTGGGGAGATATGGATTTGATGGGTGGATAAGGAATTGGTGGGATGATCACATACAAATGGTAGTGGTCAACTGCTCAATGTCCAGATGGAGAGAGGTGACAAGTAGTGTTCCTAAAGGGGTCTGCACTGGGACAAGTGTTGTTGAGTGTCTTCATCAATGATACAATGAGACTGAGAGCACCCTCATCAAGTCTGCAGATGATACCACACTAAATGGTGCAGCTGATAAGACTGAAGGACCGGATGCCATCCAGAGATGTAGACTGAGATGTAGACTGAGGAAAATCTCATGAGGGTCAATAAGGTAAAGTTCAAGAGCCTGCACCTAGGTTTGGGAAACCCTCAATGTCAACACAGGGTGGGGGATGACAAAATTGAGAGCAGCCCTGCCCTTGGGGGTACTGGTGGACAAGAAGCTGGGCATGAACCAATAATGTGCACTTGCAGCACAGAAGTCAAATCACATTCTGGGCTGCACCAAAAATCATGGCCAGCAGGTTGACAGAGGCAATACTGCCACTCTGCTCTCTGGTGAGACCTCACCTGGAGTACTGTGTCCAGCTCTGAGGTTCCCAACACAAGAGAAACATGGACCTGATGGAACGGGTCCAGAGGAGGGACACAAAGATGATCTGAGGGCTGAAGCACAGGTTGAAAGAATTGGGCTGTTCAGCCTGGAGAAGAAAAGGTACCTGGGAGCAATATCTGAAGGGATCTACAGGAAGGCTGGGGAAGGACTTGTAGTGATTAGAAGGGCTTGTAGTGATACAAGGGGAAATGGTTTTAAACTGGAGCAAGGTGGATTTAGATTGGACATAGGAAGAAGTTCTTTTCAGTGAGAGTGGTAAAATGCTGGAACAGGTCGCCCAGGCATGTGGTTGTTGCCCCATTGCTGGAGACATTCAAAATCAGACTTGATATGTCCATGGGCAGCATGATCTAGTTGGAGGTGTCCTGGCTCACTGCAGGGGCTTGGGCAAGATGACCTTTGAAAGTCCTTTCCAACCCCATGCAATCTGTGAGATGGCTGATCACCTGCCTGTAGCTGGGAAGGGGTGAACAAATTCCCCATTTTGCTTTCCTTGCATGCTTGGCTTTTGCTTTACCTATTAAACTCTCTTTATCTGACCCCAAGAGTTTTTTATTTCCCTCTTTTGATTCTCTCCCACCCAGGGAAAGATTGATCTTTGTTTGACTTAGTTGGTGGCTGGAATTAAAACCACAATGTATGAAAACAAAACACTAGGGGAAAAAAAAAATCAGTGCTTTTGAGTTAGTTGATAGAAAATTCATTATTTTCAGAAGGGGAAAAAAAAAAACCCAACACAAACCCAAGAAAATGCAAGGAAGAAAGCATCACATGGACTTACCAGCTGCAGTCTGAAATTATTTTAAGAAAAATAGGGTATAAGAGACTAAAAACTGTGACTGTCACCTAACATGTATCTATGTGGTGTTTTCCTTCATGTAACAAGCTTCTGTAATATCATATGTGTTTATATCTTTGTGTACACTTCTGTGGGGGAAAAAAAAGAGATAGAGAGAGAGGAAAAAGGGGAAAAAGGAAGACAAGTAGTATTTTATTTTTCTTATTCCTGGAAGATGAAACATGTCAAGAAAACCAGGCGCTAGTTTTCCTGCTAATGAAGTGCTAGAGGTTCATTTTGCTGAGACAGATGTGAAAAGAATAATGTGAGTGTCCATGCAGGAAACATTTCCTACCTAAAATATTTGCTTCAGAGAAACTCACATTGGTATAAATTGTAAACAAGCTCTAAGAAGCCAGAGCTTTCATAAAGGCTGAATTCTGTCTTTAGGTTCACATCCTGGCAAAGCCAAATTTACAGAATCACAGAATCACCAAGGTTGGAAGAGACCTCAAAGATCATTAAGTCCAACCTGTCACCACAGACTTCATGACTAAACCATGGTACCAAGTGCCACGTAGAGTCCCCTCTTGAACACCTCTGAGGTGGTGACTCCACCACCTCCCTGGGCAGCCCATTCCAGTGGCTAATGACTCTCTCAGTGAAGAACTTTCTCCTCACGTCGAGCCTAAACTTCCCCTGGCACAGATTGAGACTGTGTCCTCTAATTTAGTATAAATTTAGTATCAAATTAGTATAAAGTCCATCTTAAAATACAAACCATTTTGGTGTTATTTCTTTTTCACATCCTGTTTGATACAACCTGTTCAATTACATTAATACTGTACTCTATGTTTCCTAAAAGTATAGTCTCCTGTAATATAAAAACACCCTAGTTTCTGGTACACTTCTCTGTGCCCACAAGTAGCCTCACTGAATCTCCCAAAAGGAGGGATTCCAGGACTACAAATAAATCTGTAAAACCAGATTCATAGTGTGCTGGTTAGAATATTAATTCAAGGCTGAGGAAAAAAGCCCCTCTTATGGGCTGCCTGGGGAGGTGGTGGAGTCACCATCATTGAGGTGTTCAGGAGGAGACTTCATAGGGTGCTTGGTTGCATGGTTTAGTTGATTAGGTGGGTTGGATAATAGGTTGGATGCAATGATCTCGAAGGTCTCTTCCAACCTGGTCTATTCTAATTCTAATTCTAATTCTAATTCTAATTCTAATTCTAATTCTAATTCTAAAATTCTAACAAGTATTGCTTACCACAGAAATAAACTCCAAGGAATCTGAATAAAACAGTCCTACTGAGTGAACAGAAAATCACTCTGTCTTCTGATTTTAACAGAATTGTTCACTGTGTGGGGGGAGAAAAGAAAAAGACTGAAACAACTAGAATGCAAAAAACAACTACTATTTCATCTTCCTAAACTTGGAAGACATTAAGTTTTAAATTGCTTCCTAAATTTACCAAAAAAAAATGCAAATTAACTTACACTGTGTGTGTCTCTCGTTTCCTATTTTGCAATTCCAAATATGTTTGCTTTTAATTTCTCATAATGTGTTGTTATTCTGTTATTTTTTATGGTGTCTTAGCTGCTCTATGCTTTGTAACTTGAATAAGGAAGGATCATCTAGCTCCAACCCCACCTGCCATGGGCAGGGGCACCTCACACTGGCCAGCCTGATCTAGTGTGAGGTGTCCCTGCCCACGGCAGGAGGGGTTGGAACTAGATGATCCTTGTGGTCCTTTCCAACCCTGACTGATTCTATGATTCTATGATTTGGACATATGTGATATTTAATGAATAAATTAAATCTGAGTTGATGATCTCAAAGGTCTCTTCCAACCTAGTCTGGTCTGGTCTGTTCTATTCTACTCTATTCTATTCTAGTCTAGTCTAGTCTAGTCTAGTCTACTCTAGTCTATTCTACTCTAGTCTATTCTATCTGCTCTACCTCTGTTTTCAAATAACTGTTCTGCAGACTAAGAAGACAGGGAGTGTGTGGCTTGTGTGCAGTAAGTACTTGAGAAGTAAGCCTTAATTTAGAATACCTTCATTTGCATTAAAACCCAGCTAAACTTATTGCTATTATAAAAAAATAAAATAAAATGAAGAGTGAGGGTTTGGCAACTGAAAATGGTAAATCTCCATGAACAATTTACATAGATTTTGTTTCTGCTAATGAAGCCTCTCCTTTCTATCTATTTTGTGCAATTATTACACACCTGCAAAGAGTCAAAAGCAATAAAATCTAAAGGAGATGATCTGGATCAGTTTTATGGAGCACCGCTCGGCAGGTCAGAGGAGTTCAAGGTTATCTTTTTAGCAAATGTTACAACACTCTTGTGGATTAGATTTGGGTATCCATCACTGTGTCAGTTTAAGGCTGATGTCTAGGAAATTTTCCACAGATTGAGTAGAAAGCAGTAGAATGTAAATAAATTACCATTGGATGTAAAGGGAAAATAATGATAAGATCTAAACCATCCCAGTGGTCTGATAACTAACATAAAGTTAGTTGTATAAACTAACTTTCTCTCTTTCTCAGGTCTTCACTCTAGCAGATACTAGCTGGTTGCTTCTGCTGGCTTGCTGACCTTGGCTGCGTTTCTTGCTGTGGCTAAATACCAATAAGCTACTCTCTGTTTTTCTTCTGTTTCTCTTTCCCTTGTCCAGAGCAGGAGAGAGGGAAGCTATTGGTAGCCTCTGGTTTTGTCCAGGAGGGGTCCTTGTGTTGTTTCTAAATCGTAAATATATGTAAATATTGTATACTCCAGACATATTCATTGCATTTCATATCTCTAGATTTTTGGGTTGTTTGTAAATATAGCTTCATTTTCTTCCAAATGAGTATCATGGCAGGGCCAAATGAGCCCCAGCACAAACCCAGACAGACCCTGATGTGTCTAGATATGGTCCCACTCTCCTCATTCCTTTCTGTAGAAACTCAGGGTAATGCTGTAAAAGGAAGAAAGGGGACAGGACCATGCGTGGCTGATAAACAACCCTGTTTCTGGGGTAAGAGCACATGTACTGGCAACAGCTCCTGCCTGACCAGGCCTATGTTTCTGCCTTTTATGGTCACAGTCTGGCAGATCCCCTTCTCATTGGGTAACTGTGTGATGGTTTCAATTGCCCTATTGGCCCAATCGAATCTCTGGCAAGATTTATATACAGGCTGATTTCGAATCTCCTTGCCTTGCTTAAGCTTTGCCTTGTTTGAACCTGCTTGAATCTGTCTGGGTTGAAGTTGCCTCAAATTGCATTGCCTCAAGTGCCTGGTCCAGAGCCTGGGATAGAGCCAAGAGCCTTCATATGCAAGCTATGAGAGAAGCCATGAGCTTAGGAGCCAGAGCCAAGCTTGCTTCCTCCTGCAACCAGAATTTTGCTATGCCTCAGTTTCCCCAGGATGAAGCAAGCCCATGGCAAGAAGCATCCTAAACCACCTGCCATGCACTGAAGCCAGACCAGCCATCTAAGACTGAATGGCATTCCTGCCGCAACCTGCCATGCCTGGGGCATGAGACTGCCACAAAGCCTCAAAAGCTATACACAGCAGCAGCATTCCCCTCTCAGGTGGAAGCAGCTGTGAGTAATTAATCCATTGCCTCTTTAGCTTAATGTTCTTATGGAATCTTCCCCCCATGTGATCGAGCACCTTTTCACTCCTGGCATTCTCTCTTTCTCATATTCCTTCTGGTTTGCACAAAATTGTTAAAATTGTTATAGTTGCCTAAGTACTGTACATTCCCATTGTAAATCATAGAATCATAGAATCAATAAGGTTGGAAAAGACCTCAAAGATCGCCAAGTCCAACCTGTCACCCAACACCTCATGAGTACTAAACCACGGCACCAAATGCCACATCCAATCAAATCCCTTTTTGAACACCTCCAGGGATGGTGACTCCACCACCTCCCTGGGCAGCCCATTCAAATGGCCAACAGCTCTTTCTGTGAAGAACTTTCTCCTCACCTCAAGCCTAAAATATATATTCTAACCATACATTGAACCTATCTAATATGTCTTGGGCAATTTTTCATATTAATGAAATGTTATTAGTATTTTTATTAATGTTTGCCATATTATTTACAAATTAAACTATATCCCTTACCACTGAGCTAGTCTGGCAATTTTATTTTGGAGAGTAATTCTCTCAAATTACAATCACAATTGTAGATGGAATGACTACATTATGACCGGTAACAGTTTAGGCTGTGCCTTTAAGAAAAGGACAGCTGCAGAATTCTCTAGCAGAATGTTTGGCTGTAAAAAGGAAAACAAAGATTAATTCTAAATGAATTTCATTGATCAGATGTGAGATGTACCATAGCAAATATCTCTAACATTCTTTCTCTCACTCACTCCAGCTTCAGTCTGTCTGTCTTTTGTTTCTTGGCCAGAGTGCATGCAGCTGACCCTGGACTGAAACAGATAAGAAAACTAACTTCTTAACAACTGCTTTGAGCTAACGAATTTCCCTTAATATGCTTTTCTCTCTCTTTCTCCTTTTTTGTCTAATTAACTAGAGGGGCAAGGGAAGGGGGAGAGAGGTGGGGAGAACCCGAGGTGGGATCTTCCTCGGGAGGATCTGTTTTGTGTTCTTTCTTGTAAATTCTTGCATGATATTGTAAATACTGTGTATTTTGTATATAGTCATTGCATTTCATTATTGCTAGTAAAATACAGCCTTCATTCGCTTCTCCAGATGAGTTTAGCTGTGCTTTATTGTTGATGCAGGTGGATTAAACCATCTAAACCACTACATGACCTCAAGAAGCACTGTAAGGAGAGACTAACAGGGCAGAAGAACACCTCTGCATATTCCAGAATTCAGGAAATGGGAGTGATGAGGGAAAACAGGAAAAACAGTTAGTATCTAAACCTAACCTAAACCAGGGGAGGTTTAGGTTGGATGTTAGGAAGAAGTTCTATACAGAAAGAGTGATTGCCCATTGGAATGGGCTGCCCAGGGAGGTGTTGGAGTCGCCATCATTGGAGGTGTTCAGGAGGAGACTTGATGGGGTGCTTGGTGCCGTGGGTTAGTTGTTTAGGTGGGTTGGATTGGTTGATGGGTTGGACACAATGATCTTGAAGGTCTCTTCCAACCTGGTTTGGTTTATTCTAAATAAAGGTTCATCTATACATACAATTTTCTATTTAAAATATGCTGACATAATTAGGACTCTGTAGAATGCATATTCCACCTTTAATAAGATGACTTTGTGTTAAAAGCTGAATAATGAAGCAAAAAAAATTGCATACATGATTTTTTTTATATATCACATTAAGGAAAATGTGATAAATTAATTAATAAATGGAGCAACATGCTATTAGTGAATCTCCTGGTTTTGTCTAAAATACTGTGAAGAGAATGGAGGACACGTGAAGCAACAAGCTAATTTCTAGACACATACTTTCACTGCAAATTTCAGATTCAGACCTGATCTTATCAAGTTTCATCCACAGGCCACACTAGCAATAGTTTTTTAATGGGGAAAAAAAAAAAAATGGTTCCATTCTTCGTGGATATTAAAAAACTCTACAAAGTATCATTATGACTAAAAAAATCAGTACGTAGTATCAATAAAATCTAAAAGTATTCTATTTTTTAAAAATGCATTTAAAATTAACATATAATAATTTTTTTTAAGGTAATAAAATGTAACTTTTGAAAACTTGGGTGGTAGATAAGCCTAGACACCCAGATTCGATTGTCAGTAGGAACAAAACCTAAAATAAATCTATTTTAATAAGGGTCACATGTTTAGACAGTGGAGATTCGGTGCAGCTGCTTTTGAATGTCAAAAGCAAGTTTCTGGGGCATTTCCATTCCTCCTTTTGTCTTCTGCTACAGAGATCAGAATAAAAAATTATCAGGAGGACTCATTGCCATATGGGTCTAAACACAAATGAGACAAGCAAAGTCTAAAGCAATTCTTCCAATTTCAGCTTTCCCTCTGGCTTTACTCTTACTACTCCAGGAATATTAAAAAGAAATGGGATGTTTTTAAATGGATTGTCAGCAGCATTGTTTTCATTAACAAAAGGGAACTCAATCAACTGCTCTGCCAAACCTCTCTGTCTGTTCGTTGATGGGCGTGATAAATGGTGCCAAGTATTGTCAGATTCTGCCAGATTAAATTAAAATGATAGCTGTTCAAAATCTTTTAGGACTAAGCCTAATGTAATTTTGATCGTATTTCTTCCTAAAAGAAAAAGAATAGTAAAAAAAAAAACAATAAGCAAGAAAGACAATAAAAGTTTAGAAATAAAGTAGATTAACAGAAACATTCTATCATTAAAAGTTTCCTTCCACGGCAGTGACAGAGACTGACTGAATCCAAAATATGCCTACTTACACATGACTGCCAGCAATAGTAAGAACAAGATGAAAAATGGTGACTTACAATAGCACCACAGAAGCAAATTTTGAAGAAGTGACATAAAACTAAAATGTATTTAGTTTCATCAGGCTCTTAACCAACAGTGTTAAAGCAGTAAGATTCTGCTTTGGATTATAGCCAATCCTAGTGAATAAGAAGAAAATAAAAAACCTTTTTGGGGGAAGAGGAGGTTATCATTTACTGATACAGAGTTAAACAACAGTTATAGGTAGACTAGACTAGACTAGACTAGACTAGACTAGACTAGACTAGAATAGAATAGAATAGAATAGAATGGAATAGAATAAACCAGGTTGGAAGAGACCTTCAAGATCATCGTGTCCAACCCATCATCCAACACCATCTAATCAAAAAAACCATTGCACCAAGCAACCTGTCCAGTCTCCTCCTAAACACCTCCAATGATGGTGACTCCACCACCTCCCCAGGCAGCCCATTCCAATGGGTAGTCACTCACTCTGTATAGAACTTCTTCCTAACATCCAACCTAAACCTCTCCTGATGCAGCTTGAGACTGTGTCCTCTTGTTCTGTCACAGGTTGCCTGGGAAAAGAGACCAGCCCCCTCCTGTCTATAACCTCCCTTCAGGTAGTTGTAGACAGCAACAAGGTCTCCCCTGAGCCTCCTCTTCTCCAGGCTAAAGCAACCCCAGTTCCCTCAGTCTCTCCTCATAGGGCTTGTGTTCCAAACCCCTAACCAGCTTTGTTGTCTGCATAGTTCTCTTTCCAAAAGCATGAAGTATTCATCTAGTTTTAAAATGTTTTGTATTTTAAAAAGGCAAATTCCATGTAATCTTTCAAGGCAGTGAATTTGTTCTTCACATAGCCACAAGTTAAACCTTCTGGGTTCAGCCTAACTACTCACCACCTCTCTAAATCCAGAAGCCTGCCCTGCTGTCCCACCTCCTTTTCAGAAGAGCAAGTATCCTTATAAGTTTCATGGTGAATGGTACATTACCTGAATTTGCAGGTAGTATGATAGAGATTGTAAAAAAACCACCAAACTACTGTTACCACAGTCGTGATGTTTTCAAATACAAATTTCAGTGATAGGAATGCTGGTTTCAGATAACGACTGACAGCTTTTCCTGGCAGTGCTGGAGATGCTCTGGCCGAGTAGCACACCCTGAAAGTGGCTCTTATACCAAACAAAGCATTAATACAATGTGCAGGAATACAGTTTGCTTAGAACTGGAGACTGGCAGCAGCTTTATAATAAGACTTCAGGAACTGCATGATTTACCACTATTATATTTATTGTTGGCGGTCTTGTGGGCCAGCACTGGATAATACTGAAGACATTCATGAAATATTCTTTACCTTTCTAACTCCATTTTTATGTCAGTAAGTCCAGACAATTTACAACTGCTGTTGTGTGTACAATTGTATAGTGAAATGGAGCTTATTGCAAGAGCTCCAGTTCTCAAGTCTCCTCCTACATAGTATGTGTCTTTTTAATTTGCAGTGCTACTGACACAGTACACTTGATTAGGGACCACTGCTGAAGATAACTCTGTAGGATAAAATGCTTGCTCTCTTAGCTGTATTGTTATATAAATTCCATTGTGCATACATGCCAAGAGAGAATTTGAAAGAGGTAAAATGTAGCTTGGCACAAGCAGGAGAATCTCTATTGCTTTTAGTAGGGTTGCACTAGAAGAACCCCTCTCAAGACTTTGACCCACAGCAGTCATGAAATTAATGCAGCATGATGATGGGGGGGAGGGGGGGAGTTATATTTCCTCCATTAGTAATTATGTGACAAATCACTATTTTGTTTTATGATAGGACTGAGGCCTTTGTAGTTAAAGAGAGCAGTCCCATAGCTGGACTGAAATGCAGGATTTCCAACATCTGCTGTAGTGAAGTAAACAAAGACATTTTTGAGAACTAGGGATGGGGGAGTTAGGGCTAAAAGAGGCATGTATTTTAACATGGGTGTGATATAGATTATTCTACAGCATGCTCTTAAGAGACACAGGATGATCAATTATAGCTAAATTGAGATGTGATAGAAGGAGATTTAGTGATATGAGGAAGCTTAAATTAATCCCTCCTAAGGTAATATCAATAAACATTACTTGCTGGTGTCGTTAGTCTAGTGCTTTCAGCAGTCTGGTACAAAGGCAAATACTGCATCATGTGAAAGGAAAGAAACAGTTCATCAGCAATCAAAGCCAGTTTACCAGACTGTCCTAAGACAGAGAAAATCCCATGGATAATAATAATGAAATTCTAAATGCTGATTGGCCTCAAAGACTGTATTTTCACTGACTCATGTGATTGCTTTGGACTCAATGCCTTGCTTTCATTCAAGGTCAAAACAAAGTGACACACGTTCTTTCCGTGAAGGGTTTCCAGGTGATGCAAATCTGCTGAACAACAAATGATAACATATCCTGAGCCAACTGTGGAAAATTGCTCATTGCCAGGCAAGTCTCTCTCATAGAGGATGCCTATCCTTATAGTAGCACTATACCACAGCAGCCCCCTATAGAGATTTGTTCTCTCATCCTTCAGTCTCTCACCTCAAAGCTGGAGGTTGTCAGTGAGAAAAAGAGCCAAACAGCAGCAGTGTTCTTTTCCTATCCCCTGTTTCCCTCATGGCGCAGCATGGCTGGGGTGGGGAGGAGCAAGGTGGCTTCAGGTCCCTCAGGGTTGTCCCCAGCCACCTCAGCACATGCAGCAGTTTCTGCCACACCCAGCCCTCCTCCAAGAGTGTTTTCATTATTTGTGCCTATTCTCCAGATATTGCTATCTGAGGGCTAAAACTTAACCCCCCAAAATTTCTGTTATTTTTCCAGAAGGAAAAGAAACTATGAAAGCTTCACAACCTACCCTGTATGAAGGACCATTCTGCTTTTCACATATATGATGATTAAACACTTGTTCTAATATTGCTGTGATTCAGTTCCTTATGTGATCTTCAAAGGTGAAACCTAAACTCCCCCTAGCCCTCTAAATTCAATGGAACTCTTCATCCTTTGATGGTACTCCACATAAAACACTTTGAATATGTGGGACTTTAATTTGATCTGATCCTAAAAGCCATCATACTAGAGCAGACCAAAGGTTTGCGTAGTCCCCCGCAGCGGCCAAAGGCTTCATGGCTCTCAGTGGATTTCTCTTCCACTTGAAGTTTCCCCTTGAACCCACTTGCTGTCTATATAACCTGGCAGGATGGCACTGAAATCCGCCTGTCCACAGAATAAAGAGCACCCTAATGAGGCAGGATACTTTTTGAGGGAGGAAACAGAGAGAAAATGCAGAAATGGTAGGTTGTGAAACATCAGATATTGCCTGAAAAGCATCTGGAACTGCATTAATGAAAGTTGCTAATATAGCTATGGGCTGGACTGAGGGAAGGGAGGAGAAAGGAGCTGCTAGTCATAAACTTCAGAGAGAGATCTAAAATTAGAAAAAATCCTGTTGTAACAGCAGCTTTCAAAATAATAAATTGAGCTACCTTTTGAGGGCAGTTAAATACTAATCTCAGGGGACTACGGGCAGAATCTGACAGACTCGCAATGGCTAAAGCAACATTTTCTCGAAAGAAGCAATAAAGCTCTTACGCTGCTAGCTTACAGCCTTAGACAGGGAAAGGGGGGGGGGGAAGATCTATTTTAGCAATTAGGTACTGTATTGAAGCTATGAAATATAAAACAAAAGAAATTTGTGAACTCTTTGAAGATTTCTATTAATGCCTTTACACTTGCAAGAAACAGGTCTCCGGAGATAAAAGGTCAGATTGTGAAGGCTAATATGTCTAGTTACTCAGCAGAATAAAAGGCCAGATTGGACTGTCCTTTTGAAGCTAAGGAAATTAGAAAGTGGTTTTAAAAATATGCCAGCAGGAAAAACTTCAGGGCTTTTCCAGTTCTCTTGTGGTTTGTTTTTTTTCCTTTTATATTTCTGAATAACACACATAGCTTGGAGGACAAATTCGCCTTTCCTTTACGGTGGAGGCAAGTTTTATGTATTCCTCTAATTCATAAGCACATCATAAGATGTAGATACTATGAATCCACTTTTTTGTTTGTCTAGTAGAGCGTTTCCCATTGCTAGAGCCACAAGAACTAGGAATTAAGTTTCTCCATAGATGGTTTTGTCAAGACATGCTACAAATTTGACAAATGCAGTGAATTAGAAGAGTGAAGGTAGAAAGGAAACTGAATATTGCATGTTTTGTATAATTAGTGAACTTGCTCAAGATATATTCAATGCCCTCATCCAGGTCAATGATGAAGATACGGAACAAAACTGGACCCAGTACTGATGCCTGTGGAATACCACTGACCACAGGCTTCCAGCTGGACTCTGCACTAATGATCACAACCCTCTGAACTCTGTTGTTGAGCTAATTACCAATCCACCTCTTAGTCCAGTCATCTAGACCACTTTTCTTGAGTTTACCTATGAGGATGCTATGTGAGACAGTATCAAAAGACTTACTGAAGTCAAGATAAATGACACCCACTGCTCTCCCTTCATCTATCCATTTGGTCAAGCAATTCAACTCCTTTTCTGCCTCCCTGATGCTATGCAGCCTTCTTATCGTCTCCTGGTTTGACACCTGCCCCTGCCGCAGGAGAAAGGGCTAGGCACTTCCCACAGCCTGAGGTCTGCACAGCTGTGTCTCCCTTTGACATCTCCATTTGGGTGAATGTATTGGCTACCCCCAGCATGGATGGTGCAGTCCCGTCCCATCCCGTCTGGTCCCCGTCCCGTCTCGTCCCCCCCTGCCACGCCACAGACATAGTTGTAGTCTTTGTTCTTTGGCAAGCACCCACCGTTGTACCATAGTACCTTGCTTTCCAGCTGAGCAGACCCCCACACATACTGGTGCCTGGGTTTGTTACTCCCTGGGTGGAGGACTTTTTACTCTCATCTTTTGAGAGTCTTGAAGGAAATTGTATCAATAAACTGCCAGTGGAATTTCTTCACATACATCTTCCCTGGAAGTCTATAATGTATCACAGTATAACTTAGGTTGGAAAGGACCTCAAGGATCATTGAGTCCAACCTATCAACACAGACCCCATGACTAGACCATGGCACCAAATGCCATGTCCAATCTCTTCTTGAACGCCTCCAGGGACGGTGACTCAACCACCTCCCTGGACAACCCGTTCCAATGACGAATGACTCGCTCGGTGAAGAATTTCCTCCTCACCTCGAGTCTAAACCTCCCCTGGCGCAGCTTGAGACTGTGTCCCCTTGTTCTGGTGCTGGTTGCCTGGGAGAAGAGACCAACCCCTTCCTGGCAACAACCACCTTTCAGGTAGTTGTAGAGGGCAATGAGGTCACCCCTGAGCCTTCTCTTCTCCAGGCTAAACAATCCCAGCTCCCTCAGCCTCTCCTCATAGGGCTTGTGCTCAAGGCCTCTCTCCAGCCTTGTTGCCCTTCTCTGGACACGTTCAAGTGTTTCGATGTCCTTCTTAAACTGAGGGGCCCAGAACTGGACACAGGACTCAAGGTGTGGCCTAACCAAAGCAGAGTACAGGGGCACTATGACCTCCCTGCTCCTGCTGGCCACACTATTCCTAATGCAGGCCAGGATGCCTTGGCCCTCCTGGCCACCTGGGCACACTGCTGGCTCATATTCAGGAGGCTGTCAATCAGCACCCCTAGGTCCCTCTCTGTTTGGGAGCTCTCCAGCCACTCTGACCCCAGCCTGTAGCTCTGCATGGGATTGCCGTAGCCAAAGTGCAGCACTTGGCACTTGGACTTGTTGAATGCCATCCCATTGGACTCTGCCCATCTGTCCAGTCGGTCGAGGTCCCTCTGCAGAGCCTTTCTACCCTCTAACTGACTAACATCTGCCCAATGTGATATTTGACTACTCCTGGCCCCATGACAGAATTAAAATGTTGTCCCTGGTTAATTCTCAGCATTCTTTGTATCTTTATGTATATGTGTTGGTCACTTCATAATTATCTTTAAAAAAAACATCTTATTTCATTGTTGCATGACTTTAAAAGGCCATATTCGTTTGACAAAGATTGAAAGGTTGCCTGGTTTTGCTCTAATGAAAGCATCTCTTTCCTACCTTTAAAAAATAATTTATTACTGCTTAGAGTTCTGCACTGATTACTCTCTAAATACTGCTGGCATTAACAAAATTCTTCCTGGTGCAACCCTAATAAACATTTGATCAAACTGGGAACTTCTCAGAACAGATGACTTTGAGATTGACATGAATTAAAATGACTCAACTGAATTTTAATACAGATCTTTACTTACATTTTACTTTGTATTGCACACCCTCCCCATTCATTTTCTGCAACTTCTGGCCAAGGATATTCAGGTTTGTGTAACATGTGGTAGTGTCACAGTGGAGCAATCTTCATGAGAGGTAAGCTCAAATGTCTTCCCCTCCAAAGAATTTCTCTCATTACAGAGCTACAAAGTCAAGCTTCTTCCTTTTCTTCTCCCTAATGCACAAGCTGACATATTTTTTTTATGCAGCAGTGGTGGAAAATTACTCAGAAATCACAGAATCATAAAATAAGTCAGGTAGGAAGGGGATGGAAGACATCATCTGTTCCACATTCCTATTCAAAGCAAATGAACTTAAAAGTCAGGACAGGTCACTAGGAGCTTTGTCCAAATCAGTTTTGAAAGTCTTCCAGAAGAGATTTTCCAACAGCTTCTTTGGCCATCTTTTCCAGTGTTCAACAAGACTCTGTGAAAAATTGTGTCCAACTTATCCTGTCAGAAGTTTCCCTGCTGCAGCCTGTGACTATTGCATCTTGTCCTTGACTATGCACTGCTGAGAAGATTCTAGCTCTACCTTCTCCATAACTACCCACTTAGAAGTTGAAAATGGCAACTGAATTTATACTTCTCTTCTCAAGGCTTAACAAACATAGCTTCCTGTGGCTCTTTCTGCATGTGAAGTGTTCTGCACACTTAGTCACACAGATGTGACTAATCACTAGGTGACCTAGTCAGGCATCTTAGTAACTCTAGACTGGATCCTTTCTAGCTCATCAGTCTTTTTTCATATTGGGGGACTTAAAGCTGGACATAGGGCTCCCAACTTCAGAAGGATGGAGTTAAAATAATTTCTTCTCCTTTGATCTTTTGCTAACTCATCCTAGTATGTGGTTAGCCTTCCTCTCCAGGAGGCCTTGCTACTGATTTATGCCCCATTTATTCATGAAGATTGTACCTCCTTGACCAGTGTTATTCTACATAGCTGGTGCCTGTCCACTCAGGCCCAAGGCTGTCTAGGTGAGAACAAGGAAAGCTGCCTGACTTCTTGGCTGGTTTAAATACTGTCCCAAGACAATTATTGCCTTTTGGTAACACAGAACCCTGACCACTGGACCTCTGCAATAGGACATATCCAAACATGGCCAGGGACACACACAGTTCACAGCTGTGTCACAAAGTTAATTACAAGAGGTACATGTTTATCTGGACCCCACAAAGTGTCCAGGTTTGCACATTCAGGGGTGCTTACAACGTTAATCACACATGCTATACATTTACGTTGACCAACTGGACCCCAGGACCTGTCCAGGTAATCACATTCACAGGTATTTAGCCCATTGTCCGGGCTAGGACATGTTTGGATGTTTGACTCTTCAGCACAACCCTTTCTTCCAGGATGTCTTCATGTTGTTTAGTGTCATCTGAGAACGTGAAAAAGAATGCCTTCTTTCCCTTTGCCCAAGTCATTGAGGAATATATTAAACAGTATTGAGAAGGTCACTAGTGGCTCAGCTGTATAAAAAGCTTCCAGAAGTAAAGTGCAGGAGGATGGTTAACTGCTCATTTCTGAAGCATTCAGATACAATAATAATAGATGCCATAGGGAATACCCATGTAGAAAGTAATCATTCAGTCGTCAGAATGACATTTGAATAGTGTGCAGCAAATAGGGCCTGAGGCCACGCATCAAATACTAAGGACAGAAGAAAGAAACCAACATCTGCTCACTTTTGGAGTCTTACCTAGATTTTGTGTTGAAAGAGCCAGGGGTTCAGTGAAAAATAACCTGTGATCATATGGTCATGAGAAATAATCAGTGGTCATTTACTTATGTGCACAAGGGGACTGTCCAATATTTCCTGTTTTATTCACACTTATCATTGCAACCTGAAAAAATAGTATTTTTACAAAGACATGCATGTTTGTGCTCTGGATGGATGAAAAGTGTGTATCTTGGAGCAGAGAGTGAAGACACTTGCTCCTGCATCTTGGTCAGGTCTTGCCACTGGTATCCAGTGTGAAACTACCATTCTGAACAACCTCCATTTTAATTGATCACCTCTATTGTAGAGGTGAGGAGAAGTGGAGTGGTGTAAAAGGAGAGGAGGAGGAGATTTGGTTTAAGCTGCAGTGTGCCCAGGCAGCCAAGAGAGCCAATGGCATCCTGGCCTGCATCAAGAACAGTGTGGCCAGCAGGGGCAGGGAGGTCATTCTCTCCCTATACACTGCACTGGTTAGGCTGCACCTCAAGTCCTGTGTCCAGTTCTGGGCCCCTCAGTTTAGGAAGGATGTTGACTTGCTGGAACGTGTGCAGAGAAGGGCAACGAAGCTGGTGAGGGGTTTGGAACACAAGCTCTATGAGGAAAGACTGAGGGAGCTGGGATTGCTTAGCCTGGAGAAGAGGAGACTCAGGGGTGACCTTATTACTCTCTACAACTACCTGAAGGGAGGTTGTAGACAGGCGGATGATGGTCTCTTCTCCCAGGCAGCCAGTACCAGAACAAGAGGACACAGTCTCAGGCTGCACCAGGGGAGGTTCAGGTTGGATGTTAGGAAGAAGTTCTATACAGAGAGAGTGATTGCCCATTGGAATGGGCTGCCCAGGGAGGGGGTGGAGTCGCCATCATTGGAGGTGTTCAGGAGGAGACTTGATAGGGTGCTTGGTGCCATGGTTTAGTTGTTTAGGTGGGTTGGATTGGTTGATGGGTTGGACGCAATGATCTTGAAGGTCTCTTCCAACCTGGTATATTCTATAAGCGAAAGAGGGATAACATGACACAACAGAACTAAATATATTTGTTTTCACATTTTTGTGGAGAAATTGAGCTATAGTCTAATTTATTAAGCTACTGCAAATGTATTAATATCTAGTCATCTTCTCTTGTAAGGTGCACATACTGCTGCTGTCATCAGTGTGCTCTCCAGTTTGCACATTAGCTATCTAGGAATTCAGACCAAATTTCAAGGCCCTATCTGTCTTTAATTATGGCTTTTACTGAAAGTAATACCAAATGTATCTTTGGTTATTGGATAAATATCTTGAAATGAACTGCTGATATCGCATGACAGTTCAAATATTTATTTGTATCAGTCTGCCAAGGGAAATGTTGCAGAGAATGCAATGTTTAAGGTACTTTGAACAATATCTCTTTCAAACACTGTGCTGGTGTTCTGCACATGCAAATGTGCATACGAAAGCACTGGGTTGAAACTGGAAGGCAAATATATTATTAGAATAAACCAAACCAGGTTGGAAGAGACCTTCAAGATCATCGTGTCCAACCCATCAACCAATCCAACCCACCCAAACAGTTAACCCATGGCACCAAGTACCCCATCAAGTCTCCTCCTGAACACCTTCAATGATGGTGACTCCACCACCTCCCCAGGAAGCTCATTCCATAGCGCAATCACTCTTTCTGTATAGAACTTCTTCCTAACATCCAACCTGAACCTCCCCTGGCGCAGCCTGGGACTGTGTCCTCTTGTTCGGGTACTGAGTGCCTGGGAGAAGAGACCAACATCCGCCTGTCTACAACCTCCCTTCAGGTAGTTGTAGAGAGCAATAAGGTCACCCCTGAGTCTCCTCCACTCCAGGCTGAGCAACCCCAGCTCC
This sequence comes from Melanerpes formicivorus, assembly GCF_026170545.1. Taxonomy (NCBI): domain Eukaryota; kingdom Metazoa; phylum Chordata; class Aves; order Piciformes; family Picidae; genus Melanerpes; species Melanerpes formicivorus. The sequence continues at coordinate 2,441,031 of NW_027142396.1, read as the reverse complement.
CTCAGCCTCTCCTCACAGGGCTTGTGTTCCAAACTCCTCACCAACTTTGTTGCTCTTCTCTGGACTCGTTCCAGCAAGTCAACATCCTTCCTAAACTGAGGGGCCCAGAACTGGACACAGTACTCGAGGTGTGGCCTAACCAGTGCAGTATACAGGGGCAGAATGACCTCCCTGCTCCTGCTGGCCACACTGTTCCTGATGCAGGCCAGGATGCCATTGGCCCTCTTGGCTGCCTGGGCACACTGCAATTGGTACTTGTATTTTATTATACTTAATTATTGTTTTATTTGTCAACTATTTTCAAATCCCAGCTGAAAAAAAGAACAGCTAATCCTATTGCATAGGTGTTAAAATACATCCCTTTAATGATATGGCTCTGATGCACGCTGTATAGCCTCTGATTTTTCTCTAACTAGCAGATACTTAACGGTTCTTAAAGAACTGCATATGATTAGGGAAGTGCAGAAATCTGGAATGTCTTCAGATGCTGAAAAATACATGGCTGCTTTTAGCTGAGTGAAAATATGATTTATACTGCTTGCAATTTCTTCTCGGAGAGGGAATCCACTAACTTGCCTGAAAAAAAAAATCAGACCTGCAAAGTCCCTCTTTTTCGCTTTTCAAGCAGATCAGTGGCTTTTCTCTTTTACAAGAGAAAATGAAGGGCACAATAAAGAATGTCAAAAGGAAATTTGTTCAATTTGAAAGGTGCTGAAACAATTAATTGGAATGTCACTGTTATAATGAGGCAATCATGTATTAACAACTATTACTTTTATTAATGATCTGCAGAAGGCTCGTATTTGCAGCTAGCTCGGGTGTACTCTTTACTCTTGAAATTTTGCATATCTGCCTGTCTCTTTTTAAACAGTGCTGTAACTTGCTCAGAAATTTAATTTTCACCTGAGCAGTAGAAAAAGCATTATGCTAATGACAAACATATTAATAAAAATCTTTGAAGACTTGTGATGTTGCTTGAGTGGCTGCTCTGATTTCTTTTACTCTGCAGCCCTCGATCTGGGGCACTTTTACTGTGTTCTTTCCCATATGAAAAGATGTGTATTGCTTTTCACTGGACATTGTAATTGCCAAAATAGATGGCTATGGCTTCATAAAAGTGCCAAACTTGTAAATATTTTTTTCCAGCTATCATATATATTTAGACATATGATATTTCTTTACTCCTACATCATGCTTGCAGAAGAGTGTTGGTCAAATAATGGATTTTAAATGACTGGAAACCATACATTCTAATGGAAGCATTTTTTGCCTCTTTGAAAAGACAAATCTTTTACTGTTAAATATAACAGCAGAAAGATGCTCAATGTTGACACTTAAGGTTATATCCTGAATGAGTGGGAAATACTTATTTTTTTATTTATTTTTAATGATTTTTTGTTATTTTTGCCATGTAATCAGCTTCAGTATTTCACAGATACTCATGCTCAGCTCTTTAGGATCTAACCTGTCCACTTTTGCTCTGTTAAGAGATAATTCAGTGTTCCACTTCTTGATCTACTGCCCAATGCCGCTGGTTAGAATAGAATAGAATAGAATAGAATAGAATAGAATAGAATAGAATAGAATAGAATAGAATAGAATAGAATAGAATAGAATAGAATAGAATAGAATAGAATAGAATAGAATAAACCAGGTTGGAAGAGACCTTCAAGATCATCGCGTCCAACCTATCATCCAACACCACCTAATCAACTAACCCATGCAACCAAGCACCCTGTCAAGTCTCCTCCTGAACACCTCCAGTGACGGCAACTCCACCACCTCCCCGGGCAGCCCATTCCAATGGGCAATCACTCTCTCTGTGTAAAACTTCCTCCTGACCTCCAGCCTGAACTTCCCCTGGCGCAGCCTGAGACTGTGTCCTCTTGTTCTGGTGATGGCTGCCTGGGAGAAGAGACCAACCTCTGCCTGTTTACAACCGCCCTTCAGGTAGTTGTAGAGAGTGATAAGGTCACCCCTGAGTCTCCTCCTCTCCAGGCTAAGCAGCCCCAGCTCCCTCAGTCTCTCCTCATAGGGCTTGTGTTCCAAGCCCCTCACCAACTTTGTTGCCCTTCTCTGGACTTGTTCCAGCAAGTCAACATCCTTCCTAAACTGAGGGGCCCAGAACTGGACACAGTACTCGAGGTGTGGCCTAACCAGTGCAGCATACAGGGGCAGAATGACCTCCCTGCTCCTGCTGGCCACACTGTTCTTGATGCAGGCCAGGATGCCATTGGCCCTCTTGGCTGCCTGGGCACACTGCAGGCTCATGTTCATCCTACCATCAACCAGCACCCCCAGGTCCCTCTCTGCCTGGCTGATCTCCAGCCACTCTGACCCCAGCCTGTAGCACTGCATGGGGTTATTGTGGGCAATGTGCAGAACCCGGCACTTGGATGTGTTCAATCTCATGCCGTTGGACTCTGCCCATCTGTCCAGCCTGCCGAGGTCTCTCTGCAAAGCCTCTCTACCCTCTAGCAGATCAACTCCTGTCCCCAGCTTGGTGTCATCAGCAAATTTACTGATGATAGACTCAATGCCCTCATCCAGATCATCAATAAAGATGTTAAAGAGGATGGGGCCCAGCACTGATCCCTGGGGGACTCCACTACTGACTGGCCGCCAGATCTTCACAATGGCAGACAAATTGACTCTTCTGCAGGGCAGCTCCTCAAAAAGGGAAATCAATCCTGAAGTTTTAGTTTTACAATTGGGTTTCAAAGTCTTCCACATAAACCATCTCTGAAAATCTTACTTTCACTTCTGCATACTCCTGTACAGTACTGCTGTGCGGTCTGACTGAGGAAGCTTGACTTAAAAGATGCAGAAATCCTTGGCTAGCTTCTGTAAATTCAAAGACACACAATGTCAAAGTTCAAGCAAGGTGTGGACAAGAGGTCTCCTTATGTGATAAACATGTAAAATGTATAGGACATAATATGCAAAAGCATATAACTGTGAAAGGATTTTATATTTTTCTTTTCAATTTTTAACTAAGCATATTATTTATCACACAAGTGGTTTCATGTCAAGCAGGCAGAGGAATTATGTGAGCTCTAGTGATTAAACACAGAGATGTTAAACCTTGTCATAGCCTTGTGTTTGTCTCTGGGGCTGTCACTGTAGGAGGTGCCAGCTACTGAGGCCTGTCAAAATCCATTAAATGTGATCTGCTGCTTAATGCCCTGGATATGAAGACAGGATAGGGAATCTGACAATACAAGAGAAGCAGGTAAACAAAGCACAGCTCATAAGAGAATACCTGATGAAGTGTGGAGAAGTTTTCATCTCCAGTTTCTGAAGATCTGTTTTGAATAAAAAACAGTAGAGAGTTTTAGAAAAGGAGTGGTTTATAAATGGAGAGGAAATACTGACGAGATTCTTCACTTCCTTGAAAAAAAGCAAATAGGAAATACCTGTCTTATGCAAGCTCTGCAAGCATTGGTCTTCTGGAGATGAGGAGAATCTAAATATTTTACCTAATTGGGAGGGTCCTAGCACTCCAGACCGTGAAGGTTGTGCATAAAAACACACTTCCCAGTGAGGGCACAGAGATGGAAATAAAAGCTAGGAGACAAAAAAAAGACAAAAACACTACCAGATTGACAGTCACTGCTGCTGTATGTAAACAAGAGAGATAAAAAAAAGACTTTTTCCAGTAATTTCTCAGTGTTGGTTACTCACATCAGTGCACAAAAAGAATTTGAGACATAGTTTTCTGTTTTTCTGTTCATTCATTTGCATTTAGATGTGTGCAGGCAGACAAAGTATGAGGAATTACACAATAGAACAGAGTAGAATTAACCAGGTTGGAAATGACCTTTGAGATCATCAAGTCCAACCTATCACCCAACACTACCTAATCAATTAAACCATGGCACCAAGCACCCCATCCAGTCTCCTCCTAAACACTGCCAGTGATGGTGACTCCACTACCTCCCTGGGCAGCCCATTCCAATGGTAAATCACTCTTTCCATGAGGAATTTCCTCCTAACATCCAGCCTAAACCTCCCCTGGTGCAGCTTATGACTGTGTCCTCTTGTTCTGTCACAGGTTCCCTGTCCCTGAACACCCCACAGGACTCTGCTCACTCTGCCCAAAGCTCAGGATCCCATTTCAGCTCCCCAAAGCTGTCAGCCGCTGCCCCATCAACACCAAAGCAAGGTCAGTCTCTAGCTCCCCAAAGTCTTGCCCTGCCCAGCTATGGACCCCTGCAAGTTGGTCCCACCCTGAGGCCCATGTGCCAGCCCAATCATAGCCTGTCTCTGTCCCTAAGGTAGCAGCAGCCTCGATTCTTTGGGCTGGGGCTGCCCAGGTGCCTCTGAACTGGCCTGCTCCTGCCTGAGATGATCAGGAGGGCCCATGAGGAGTCTCTGTGTCTCCTTGTCTCTCAGCAAGCCACAAGCCCTTGCTGAATACATGATTTTCACAACCAGAGGCCTAAGGACCTGAATTCTTAGATTTGCTCTAAGTTGGTAAGTTTCCAGTTTTAAGTAAACTAATACCTGTTTCTGTGACTTCTGTGGAGAGATGTTCCATGGTCTAATGAGCCTTCAGTTGTAAAACCACTGATAGGAGGCCTTCCTGGTTCATTGAGGTTTGTTGTTTGAGAAAAGCCTTACATTAAGGCTTTTAAGATCGTTAAGTCCAACCGTTATCTAACTGCACCAAGTCCGCTGCTCCCTTAGCACCACATCAATGTATCTCTCAAACACCTCCAGGAATGTCACTTTGACCACCTCCCTGTTCAATGCTTGACCACTAATGAATATTCTAACATCCAATCTAAACTTCCTCTGGTGCAACTTGAAGCCATATCCTTGCATCCTATCACTTGTTACTGGAGAAAAGAGACTAACACCCAACTTACTGCAATCTCTTCCAGGTAGCTGGAGAGAGCAAGAAGATTTCCTCTCAGCCTCCTTTCCCAGGGAAAGGTTTGCATTTTTAAGTCCTTATGTCTAAACTAGCTGTATTTTTTCTTGATTACAAATGATCCAAATAATTAACTGTGTTCTAAATAAAAACTTAGAGGTCATAAAAGATTATAAATCACTGACACAGTGTATTCTGTTTTGAAAACAGAGTACCTTACACTTTTAGAAGATGCAGGTCTCCATGCTCATTAGGAGGAAATGTGGTTCTCCTCATGGTAGTTTGGGTGCTGACTTCAATGAGACCAATATTTCAGGTATTCTTTTGAGCAGATTTAGGAGTTGTGAACACATCTCGACACTTTGTGAGCACAATAAATTGCTTTAATTGTAACAAAATGTTAAAGGTCCACAAATGTCCTACTGTTATTCCACAACTGGGAAATGAGGCAATGCTCAGGAAAGAACAAAACAAAACAGAAAAACAACAACAACCAACAAACAACCAAAAAAACCCATGCAAATATTTAAACTGAAGAATCACAGAATCACCAAGGTTGGAAGAGACCTCAAGGATCATCAAGTCCAACCTGTCACCACAGATCTCATGACTAAACCATGGTACCAAGTGCCACATCCAATCTCCTCTTGAACACCTCCAGGGATGGGGACTCCACCACCTCCCTGGGCAGCCCATTCCAATGGCAAATGACTCTCTCAGTGAAGAACTTTCTCCTCACCTCAAGCCTAAACTTCCCCTGGTGCAGCTCAAGACTGTGTCCTCCCAGGCTGGTTGCCTGGGACTAGAGACCAATCCCCTCCTGGCTACAACCACTCTTCAGGTAGTGGTAGAAGATAAGGCCTAGGGAAAAATATCAGTCTTTTGATAAAAGTGGTAGTGTAGTTATATTTATAGCTCTGTCTTTCCACTGGGGAAGCTATCTGATTCTAATGACAGTTGTTTCTTCAGTCAGTACACACACCATCTAAGCATTCAGTTTGGACTACAGAAGGCTTTGTAATGACAAGATGTGTGGGTTATGTAACAATTAATGACTCATAGTGGTGATGTAAACTGAATCTTATTTGCTGTGTAGACAGTTTAAGCTCATCTTTTCATCCATTCCAATATTTTCAACTGTTGCATTGTAAGTACCAGTCAGTGGCATCTCAACAGAGCTGTTGTACTTCCCAAACAATAACCTTTCTTTTGCTAACAGTCTGCTGGTACAAGTAATAACAAACTACCCCAAGACGCACACTCCAGGATCTGATAAAAATTAGCATTATAGCACAATGGCCTCCTGTTGTATGTCTTTTCTTCAGTAACCTCAATACCCAATTTAATTATCTAGGTTGAGCTTTTTAAACTTGTCTCAGCATACAGAATTAATTCCCATAAATCTCATGCTTTCTTCATTCTGCTCTGCGCAGAGGTTAGTCAGGAACTGTTCCCCTTCCTTGCTGTTCAGGAGGGCTTTCAAAAAAGATTTAGTCTTCAGCATAAATATTGTTGAGAGACTGACAGACTTCTGCAAAACTAATTTTCTCATTCTCTTATCAAGGAATTGTAGACAACCAGGCACCTAGAAACTGCTGTTTGAAAACTGGACAGTGCTGGCTAACACTACTAAATGGAATTGGCTGCCTTAGGTATATTTATTTGTGAAGTTGCTTATTCTTATCCAGATTCATTCTCCCTCCTCTCTTCCCCTGGAGTCTAAATGAATAGTTATTCACTTTCAATTGGTTGAAAAATAAACCAGCAAAAAAGATGAAAGCTCACCTCAGAGGCATTATGAGGAATTGCATTGCTCAAGTTTTCTGTAGGCTACCAGGTCAATTCTTCACTATGCTGGAAATCCGTCCCTCAAGAAGACATCAGGAGATGGACAGTGTCTTACAAGTGCAAATCTGAGAGTTCACTGCCACCAGGGCAGACTGGAAGTATCCCTTTCAGGGAAGAGTTATCACAATTCTATATATTTTTGAGGGTTTGCAGGGCCTTTGTGCACTAAAGCAATAGTGTATTATACCACAAGGATATATTCAATATATCCAGTTTCAAGTTTTATCTATAGGAACACAAAGAAATCCAGAATGCCTTTGTAAAACAACACAAGAACAGAATGCATATCCAATAGCCTCAACAGTGCATTTTAGCAGCATCTTGTAAACAATGGGCTGAACTCTGCACTTATGTACAGTACACACATAATTTGTCAGCATAGTTGTGGCCTTCTTAAAATATAAAGCAGTGGGATTAGAGTTGTCTGAATAAAACTGGCCACAATTTTTCCAATGGGAAATTTTATTTGATGGAAAAGCTATTTGCAGGTAACAACTTTAGAAATGCAGGGATACCTATGTCAGATTCACCAGTGGTGGAATTTATGATCAAAACAGAAAAGGCCCTTTATCCACCAAAACAGCTGGTAGCCCTGAGCTCTTGAGGATGAGGTGGGAGATCAATATGAAGATGCTGTTCTGTGTGATTCAGAAGGAGGAAATAATCTGCAGGCTTTCCATTCTTAGATGACTGTCCTGATTATCGCACATTTCAACTACTCGGGATGTGTCTTTTCTTTTTGACATAGTCTTCTTTGTATTAATAATGCATTGAGGGAGAATAAAAGAGACTAGTTTCAGCATTGCTTTTGGGTACAGGAGATGAAAGATCAGATACCTGTTCTGAAGGGTATTTATTTAAACAGCAAGTAGCAGCTCCGAGAAGAGATACTAGAAAACCCTTCCATTTCCTCAACTGCTTAGTAGCCTAGTGAGTGAAACATTCATCTGGGACATCAGAGATTGAAGTTTCAGTTGCTGGGCTAAATCATCTAGAATAAGCACTTAGGTAAACACACAAATATGAGCAAGTGAGCATCTCCATATTTTCTGGTCGTAGACTCAACCTTACAAGTACTGGGAAATTTCATGGAGCACTCTGTAATTTTCAAATCCTCACTCTGGTGTCTGAACCCACAGTGCATATCAATAGCAGGATAGACATTTCCTTCTCAGTGGTACCATTGTTTGGTTGCATCAAGTGGTTTTCAAGCAGTTCCCTTTGTCTAATAGTACATCAATTGTAACTGACAGCTCCCAGAGCATATTTTGTAGTGATAAAGAGCTAGCTCTAGTAGCCTTGCAAGATTTCACATTTTATTCACTACTTCAGACATACATATACTCTTCAACATCCAGAAGTTCTTCAATATTGTCAAAGGTATTACCCATCTTCAGCATGAAATAGTAGATATAACTTCTACACAAGGCTTTAGGAAACCTGGGGATTAAAAGATGTAACACAAACCCGATTTTTATTCCTTGCCATATTAGGAGCCTATGCTTTCAGTAACAAGAATAGCACCATTTTGTAAGGTTTTACAAAGATTGGTACATTTTCTTTCCAATAACCTCAACATGCCAAAAATATTTATACTTCTAACAGAAAGAAAACAAATTTGCACACACCTAAAGCTATTTAATCTGAATCACCTTTATTTTCTTGTCCTTTCTGCTTTCATCCTACTACATTTATTGTTGTTTTTCTTGTCAGCAGATAGACATAAATGCTGTTGCAGGAACAATTGGAAAACAGGAACATATATTTATGTAAACTGATATTGATTCAACTTTAAAATAAAAGAGGAAAAAGAAACTAAGGCTTTCAATGCTATGCTGCAAATCATTATGACCAGGACTGGATATGTGCAAAGAATACATGAATGAGTTCTGCTGATACTGCTTAGCACTACCATGAACTTTGAAAGCTAAAAATTGAAGTTGTCATATGTACTTTAAAATCTCTGCACATTATTTGTATTCAGATGGAAAACCTTGTGCTGTTTTTTTCGTGGTTCTACAACACTTAATGGCAGTTTTATATGTTTATGCAGCTCTTTGCTCTGTGGTTGACAGTTTCTCATTTGGGAACAGCAGAAAAAAGAGTTCATATCACCTTTCCAAACACAGGAAAACTGTTTTTTTCTCAAGATGACCTGAAATGTTCTAATTACTGGTTATTCCCTCTAGTTGGTGATGCAACCAACAAGCACGTAAAGTTCAGTGAACCCACAAGCATACAGCTGCTATCTTTGACTTGTGGCCAAACTAAAAATTGGAACAAAATTTACCCAGACAAGTATAAAGTCTCCTACTTGGAGCTGGTATTTGATAAGCCAAATAATGAGAATGAAACCAAGAAGTGAAGCCTTTCTCTGGAAACAATGACTCAAATCAGGGTCAACATTTCAGAAATGAGATACTAGCAAGGATTACTGACTTGGCTGTACAAGTCTCCCAAAGAACACCCATGTCTCAGATCCACTGATAAATGTGCAGTTTTACCTTGTAATCACATTGTTCCAATTACAGCATACATGTAAGCTTTTCTTATAGGCTTGAAATGAAGTTGATTTTGTCTCCTGCATAATCAAGGTGAAGGTTGATAGATGCTATTAATAGGTAGGCTGATATAATCTCGGACACACACCAGTGAGATCTACTCTGATGCATCAGTCTGGAGCAGCCAGGAATGAGAAAGCAGTAGTTCCGTAACATTTTTGCTATTAGTATTTCTTATGAAATTTTGATGATTAAATAATCCAGGTCTTCTTACATGAGGTTCCAAAGATACAGAATACAGAATTAACCAGGTTGGAAAAGACCTTCAAGATCATCAAGTCCAACCTATCACCCAACACCATCTAATCAACTAAACTATGGCACTAAGTGCCTCATCCAGTATCTTTTTAAACAATTCCAGGGATGGTGACTCAACAGCCTCCCTGGGCAGCCCATTCCAATGGCAAATCACTCTTTCTGTGAAGAATTTCTTCCTAACATCCAGCCTAAATCTCTCCTGATGCAGCTTGAGACTGTGTCCTCTTGTTCTGTCACAGGTTGCCTGAGAGAAGAAACCAACCCCCGCCTGTCTACAGCCACCCTTCAGGTAATTGTAGACAGCAACGAGGTCTCCCCTGAGCCTCCTCTTCTCCAGGCTAAACAAACCCAGCTCCCTCAACCTCTCCTCATAGGGCTTGTGCTCCAGACCCCTCACCAGCCGTGTTGCCCTTCTCTGGACACGTTCCAGCAAGTCAAATCTTTCTTAAACTGAGGGGCTCAGAACTGGACGCAGTCCTCAAGGTGTGGCCTAAGCAGTGCTGAGTACAAGGGCAGAATGACTTCCCGGATCCTGCTGGCCACACTATTCCTGATACTTGCCAGAATGCCATTGTCCACCTGGGCACACTGCTGACTCATATTCAGCCTACTGTCAACCAGTACCCCCAGGTCCCTTTCTGCCTGGCCACTCTCCAGCCACTCTGACCCCAGCCTATAGTGCTGCATGGGGTATATAACAGACAACAGATGTAACAGAGATCAGAAACATAAAAGAAATTGTACACACTTCCTCTTCCTCCTGCTTATCTAGCCACTGCTGTCTGATGGGTTCTTCAGCATGATTTTGTATTTCCCAAGACTGCAGGGAACGGAGACAATGTAATCAGAAATAAAGTTTCACGGTGCTTTTCATAGCTGTGCTTGCCTGTGTTGTACAGCAAGTAGATAGAAACTCAACTGATTCCTGAGCATATGTAAGTCACATCCATAGTAAACCAGAGGAGAGAGGTCTTTCCACTAGAGTGAATGTGCATATCAACTCATCCGAATGGATATTTGATTTCTGTTGAACTGTATTATGAGCTGCAAATCAGCTTCTACTTTCCAGGTAGTATGGTCTGCTTGACTGATAACAAGGCTTAATTAATGTGCATCTGAAAAGCTCCTTCATCTCTCTTTATTTTGAGATGAGGCACATTTGTACACAGAAGAGTACAGGTCTTGCTAGCAGGTATAATCCTGTACCGAATTCTCCCTGCGCTATCTGTGACAGTAACAGATATGCAGCAGCTCGCTGAGATAAGACTTCTTTCTTTTTTCTTTTTCTTTTTTTTTTTTTAATGGAAAGCACCTTGTTACACTGGGTGGCAACAACAATTGTAACAACAACTTTCTACAGCAAATTCTAGAATAGTTCACCCTTAGGTCATCAGATCAGTAATCTGTGATCAAGAACAGTTTTCAGGAATCTGTTGAACAAATGAATGGATTTTTCTCAAACTTACATATATGGTAAACTTCAAAAAAAAAAAAAAACCACTTTAAATGGACAGGTTTAAATGTGAAGTGATTTTAAAGAAGTACTGATTTTCAACGAGGGCGAGTGTAGAGTTTTGCACCTGGAAGGAACAACTCCATGCACCAGTATAGACTGGGGATAGACCTGCTGGAGGGCAGTGAAGGCTAAGGGGACCTGGGGGTCCTGGTGGATGGAAGGATGACCATGAGCCAGCAATGTGCTCTTGTGGCCAAGAGGGCCAGTGCCATTCTGGGGTGGATTGGAAGGGGTAAGACCAGTAGGTCAAGGGAGGGTGTCCTCCCTCTCTTCTCTGCACTGGTGAAGCCTCATCTGTAGTATTGTGTCCAGTTCTGGGCCCCTCAGTTCAAGAGAGACAGTGAGCTACTTGAAAGAGTCCAGTGCAGAGCCATGAGGATAATTAAGGGAGTGGAGTATCTTCTGTACAAGGAGATAGCGAGGAAGCTGGAACTCTTTAGCTTAGAGAAGAGAAGACTGAGAGGTGACTTCATCAATGTTCATATCAATGTAAAGGGCGAGTGCCAAGAGGACAGAGTCAGTCTCCTCTTGCTGGTGCCCAATGACAGGACAAGGGGCGATGGGTGGAAGTTGAGGCATAGGAAGTTTCACATAAATATGAGGGAAAATTTCACTGTGAGGTGACAGAGTACTAGAACAGGCTGCCCAGGGAGGTTGTGGAGTCTCCCTCTCTGGAGATGTTCCTATATAATCTGATGTAATCTGGTGTAGGTGATCCTGCTCTAGCAGGGCGGTTGGACTAGATTATTTTTTGAGGTCCTTTCCAGCCCCTGAAATTCTGTGATCCTGTGATTCTGTGATTCTGTGATTCTGTTGGTAGGAAATTGGATTTTTCATCAAACAAAAAGGCAATATTTTAAGGTAATGATTGATAAAATGACAAATACTTGGCAACTAACTGGTGGTTGGACAAATCTGTCTATAAAGGCAATGTTGAAGTCAAAAGTTTCTACAAACATAGCAGGCCTTCAAAACATTTAATTGCAACTGCTGTGCATTTGAAGAAGTGTTAGCAAAATTCATCCCTTCCTAAACTCTGTTTCGTGTCTTTAAGAGGCCAATAACTTAGCTAGGGAATGGATGTTCTCTTGTCTTTTTCCTTTGAATAAATATTTCTTTGAATACATTAAGCAATCTTTCTACCTTATTAAGTTCTTACTAATACCTTTCCCCAGACAAGCAGTCATTTCAGAGCTGTAGGTAGTGAAGCGGACCTGATTCTTCACAGTATTCCAGATATTAGAAGTTTGCTTTACTGTTTGACAGTTCAGTGTTTTGTCCCTTGGGTTTAGGGGTGGATTTTTTTCCCCCTCCTTCACTGGGCGATCTTTGTTGTCTTATCTGTCTGCTGTTTTATGTGTTTCTTTCCCTAGCACAATTTTCCTAAAAGAGAAAGGGGTAGGAAAGCTGTTACTAGGAGGCAAACAAGATTAATTAATCTCTATGTGATAAAGTAATCAGATTTCAAGACTAAAAAAAAAAAAAAACAGAATAATTACCATGGAATGTTATGAGGCACACATACCACACAGAGGGAGGAAAAGTGTCACACCAGATTTTGTACGTTTAAATGAATTTGCCACACAAGTAGTATGTTCTTTTAAAAGTACACAGTGCAAGTAAAATATATGGCAGTAGATTATTTAAAGATCAAATACAAAAGAAGTCTTGTGGCATGAACTGACTTTTTTATCATCTATAGTGGTTTAAGCCTTAACTGGAGTTTACCAAAAAATAATCTGGAGTCGGTTTGGAAGTAGGAGAAGTAAATATATATATATATATATATATATATATATATATATATACACATATATATGGCAATAGCAAGGAGGGTTTACAAGGGTAAGGAACAAGGATGAATAGGAAAACATACAAAACCAAATTTGGATGGCCTTGTATCTCCCTTGGTGTATGTGGATTTCAGTCCTTTAGAGAAGCGTGGATGCTGCAGGGAGAAGACCAGACCTGACCACATGGCAGAACCAGGAGGCCAGCAGCAGTTGTGGGGCCTTTCAAACAGGCGAGGCAGGAGCAAAGAAGAAAATTCCCCCCACCCTACCCCTTTCCCCCCTCCCTTTATAGTCTTGCTGGACAGGAAGGGGGAGAGGAACAGACCAACTCAGACCCAAAAGACCCTTCCTTCTGGGAGGGGGAAGCCAAGCCCACCTGGATCAGATTTCTTTTGTCCCCTGGGGGAAGCAGGGCTCTTGCAATCCCCCCCATACCCCAGGATGGGTGTAACACAGCACACCATCCAAGCTGACTAATAGTTATTTCTCCTCAGATCCTTCTGAGCCTTTCTGGCACAGTTTCTTTCTTCAGCAGGAGGAGCAAGGCAGAATCAAGTGTATAGGTTAGAGATTGAAGGAATTACTTGCTGCTTCATCTGAAGTCAATACTTAGTAGGAAGCACACCCAGATGGGAATCTCTATCTGTTGCCCTGAGGACACAGTCTCAAGCTGCGCCAGGGGAGGTTTAGGCTGGATATTAGGAAGAAGTTCTTCACAGAAAGAGTGACTGGCTATTTGAATGTGCTGCCCAGGGAGGTGGTGGAGTCACCATCACTAGAGGTGTTTAGGAAGAGACTGGATGGGGTGCTTGGTGTCATGGTTTAGTTGATTAGATAGTGTTGGGTGATAGGTTGGGCTAGATGATCTTGGAGGTCTCTTCCTACCTGGTCTGGTCTAGTCTAGTCTAGTCTATACAATTCTATTCTATTCTATTCTATTCTATTCTATTCTATTCTATTCTATTCTATTCTATTTTAAAATCCCAGTTGTGCATGACATGAGTAAATGTTTGACTGCCACAGAGAATATCAGGTTGCAGATTGGGTAGGTGTGTGGCACTGTCCCACATGATGAACCAACCTTGCTGGATACTTTAGACCTTCATGGATAATAAAGAGCTAATAGGACTCTTTAAGTTGCAAAAACAGAAAGGGAAGTAGATGACCATCAAGAAAATTAACAGGGAGCTCAAATATTAGCTGGATGAAAGGCTGGAGAGAAAAATATTGATGAAAGAAGAAAAAGATATAATGGTTTTAAGGCTTCACTGTGATATAGTGGGAACTGTAGAGGAAAAGTAGGCATAGAAAAGATGAGGATAGCAATCAGTGAAGGGACAGCAAAGGAGAATGCTGAGTATGTAAGAAAGGCTAATATGCTAAGGAGAGGGTTGGGAGAGGGCAATACCAGATATTTATGGCAAAGGAGAACTAGATGGGAGAGCTGTGAATAATCTAAAAGATAGTTCATTTAGTGGGCAGAAAGAAGCTAAACTTAGAATGGTTGCAGAAAGGTATGTGCAGGGGTGTTGGATAAGAGGAGGAAAGGGTAAAGAGAGGAAGCAGAAACAAATACTGGCAGAGGGTAATGAAAAAGTCATTTTAGGAGTCACAAATTACACAGGACAGTTATACATCAGGAAAAAATGGGGCAGGGTGGTAGCTGACATGGATATGAGTGAAGGATTCATTGCATAACCTAATTCAGGTATGTAATGCCTTGCAAAAGAAAACCTGGGGTGTGTGTAAGCATGTGCTCAGCTGAGATAGACTTGATGCTACTGTGTCTTATGACCACTGAGAGGCTTGATGCCAGCATACTTAGCCCTGTGAACATTAGAGGAGATTCACTTATAAGAGCCAAACAGGGAGATCCTGTCTGCTGCTTTTTTCTTTATGATGCCATACCAGCCTTAGCTAAACAAGTTCAAAGAGCATTTGTTGCAGTCGGAAAAGTAAAGTGATTTTAAACATTTAGTGCCCTAGATTTGCAGCTACTCTCTGCAACAGTACAGAGCATCATTGAGGTTCATGACATCACACTTTAAAAAGCAAAGCAGTAGAATTGCATGTACAAGGGATTGCAAAGTTTGTGGGGTTTTTTTAAGGATTATGACCAGTTTGAGGAGCTCTTCTGCTATAAACTATGGCAAAAGCAGAAATATTGTTTATATGGGATAGCTGTTCTGTTAATCAGTTAAACTGTTGAATTATTTACACTACCTAGAGGTAAATTACTCTGTATTTTTAAGGAAAGAAAAAGTACCCATAAATACATTAAGTGTAATATCTATCACCATTTATCACCTGAAACGGGGGAGAAGGTCTTCTGTACTTGTGACATGAGTGCAAAAAGATCACGTTAGATTTATGAAAGTCTGCTAGAAAATTAAACTCTTCCATCTCCTATCCTGCAGAGCCCCCTATCTATGGGTTTATTCTGTGCAGCTTGACTAATTTAGGGATGCCTTGTAAACTCTTGGTTTCCCTGAAAACAGTCACATTTTCCTTGGCAGAAAACCTTTACTCTTCCATATATAGCAGTTAGTTTTCTTTCTTTTACTCTTAAATGGAGGGTTTTCTTTGAACATAGCACTCTGCAGTTTGTGAGTTGGTGCAGTTGCCACGTCAAGGTAGGGAACTTAAAATATACAGAAATTAAATGGGGCAAGTCTTTTTGAATAGTTAGGCACTGACATGAGCTTAAGCCAGTTAGTGTTCACTGCTACAGTCCTATAAGATCAGAATGATTTGTAAGGAAGCTGGGAATCAATGTCTATTATTCTTCAGAAAGAGAGAGTTTATTTCTTCTCCATGTGACTGCTGCTAGTTGCTGGCAAATCAGTTGCCAGCTAATGTGACACAAATTTATACCAGGAAAAACACCAGAACTTCAGGGAAAAGATTCTTTCCTGGATCAATCAACAAATATTATTATCCCCTTCCTACCTACATTTTAAAGTGTGGTAGATAGGGGCACTTGTACATAATAAATTGCAGACATAATGAGTGATCTCAGAGGTGATTGCCTCCTTTTCCACTTCAATTTTTGTGATGTACCTATGCTGCTCCAAAAAGGCAGTTCCTGTAAGTTGCCAACTCTGTTACAACAAAATGTAGTAAAAAAACAACACAGAGCTTAAAGCTCTGTGAACACTGCAGGCATGCAACTAGGAGATTTAACCATGCTGAGCTCCCATCTGCCCTCTTGACACTGTTAGCGGGACCCAGCTTTGCTAGAGGTAAAGCAGACTCTGATACAACAGTAAGAGCCATGCTCACTATTTTGTAATGAAGAGCACAGTGACTAGGGCAAGGTCATTCTTGGTCTGTCCCTTTTTCAGTGGATCTGATTAAAGAATCCAGCACCAGTGGATGTATGTCTGTTGCTACATAAAAAGGGGCCAAGGGACAAGCCTGAGCATTGGACCTTGGTGGTCATTGTGTAATTATTAGCTTTGTCCTTTCCTGTTCATTGGACTGCTACTACTAGTTCTCCCTAAGATGGACCTTCAGGATCATTTGTAGACACATGCAATGTAATTTCACTTGCAGTCTGAGTCGGACAAGTGTGGGCCAGTGTCAGTATAAAAGCCATGCTGTGCTTACGTTCAGCGCTGTGCTGGTACTACTCAACATCATCAGCATTAGCTGTATGTGTTTTTAATTAATGCAGTTCTGTCAGCATCTGTTAGACATTTTTCAGCTTGGGCACTTAGGAGTGTATATGAAAATCAACCACCTCTGTCCAAGGCTTTGGGACTTTGGCAACAGATGGGTACCTGTCTTGCAAACCAGGACACCTCTGAGCTGTATTGAATTTTTATGTGTTAAGAGCATGAGTGGAAGGACCAGTATACTGATTTCAGTAGTGGCAAAAAAAGGATGCTTTCTAGTGAGAGCACATGGACCTGACTTCTTTTTGTGATCCTTCCCCTTATAATCACCTGCCATCTCCAACTGTGATATTTGAGTTGTTAAAGAGTGCACCCCTGTCTATCCCTTTCACTGTTCCTTAACAGATGTGCTGTCTATGAATTTTGCTAACCTTTTTAAAACAGTGCTGATAGTCTGCTTCCACAACCTCTGTGTTCAGAACACTATCTACTGCATAAAAAAACAACCCAAAACAACAAAACAAAACCAAACAAACAAAAAAACCCCAAACAAACCTACCTTCAGTTTAAACTTAACTCTTAAAAGTCAATCCAAGTGCAGTATTTGGTAAGAGCTCTGCATTCATCTTAGCCCTCGTGACTTTGTGCACTTTGGTCATATCCCCTTTCCTGCTTACCCTCTCCAAACCAAGATTCCTCAGAAGTTTAGATTAATTTAGTTAAATTTAGAATCATAGAATGCATTGGGTTGGAAGGGGCCTTTAATAGTCAGCTAATCCACCTCCCCCTGCGTTAAGTAGGGACATCTTTAACTAGTTCAGGTTGCTCAGAGGTGCATCGATATCAAACCTGACCTTGAATGTCTCCAGAGAGGGGGCCTCCACCTCCTCCCTGAATACATTCTTATAGCCTTATCTTATATTCTTCAAATGTACTATGGCATTCCCTGAGATGCAAAGAACAGAGATTCTTTTTTTGGTTACAATGACCATTACAACCTCTCTATAGCAGCTATTCTTTAACCAGATTTTAGACCATAAAAAAAGCCTTTCCACCACTTCCAGTGGCATCTCAGTTTCTTTCATAATCTTTGATGTAGAATCTTATCAAAGATTATTTTTATTAAATAGATGCATTGTGTAACCCTTTTGTGGGTGCCTCCTGACACTGTTCCAAGTAGCAGCAGATTATGAAGGCAATATTACACTTAACAAAAGTTGTGCTGACTCTTTTTGCAACAGTCCATGTTCATCTGGGCTCTCAGTATTTTTATTTTCTACTACAAACACTACTATCTAAACAGCAGTAGAAGCCAGAATAGCAAGTCCAGTCTGTAGCTCTCAGAGCCTCCCCTAGTATCATTTCTCTGTGTAGGGAGGTTACATTGTTCATCCGCCTGTACATTGGCACAACGACTGTTTGTAAATGTAGGCTTCATGACGTGGCCAGCACTTCTTCAATTTCATGTCTGAACAAGTGAAATATGTACTGGTGGAGAGTCTATTAAGTATTTTGGTCCCTGGCTAGACCTCCAGCTTTGCACATACAGTGTGTTTCTCCGGTAACATGCACAGTGCGCCGCATGCCTTAGAGTCTCTGTGTAAAGCTGATATTGCCTTTGGCAACTACAGAATGTCTCTCACTCTCCGCTTCCAGGAGAATGGAAGATGCTAATACGCTCATGCTGTTCTTCACCTTGTACTTGCTGTTTTACTCAGTATGTCAGTACTTGAAAAGTGCCAGGCATATGTTGGTTGCTGCATGTCACTCTTGCTGTCTTGGAGTCTTGAGACACATACATTAGATATGTGACATATGCTAAGAGTGAACTGTTAATGTTTGAAAAGGATTTTCATTGCTGAACATCAACTTTGTGAGTGTTAGCCCTCCAGCTTCTCATACCTAATTCTGTTTGTGTCCCCTGACTAGTTAACTCTCTGCTCTTATGAAGCTGCACAGCACATGGAATTTGCAACATAACTACTCACTGAATTTAATCAGTTGCTTATCAATCCTTCCTTTGAGCTCCACTTTGTGAGCATGAATTGGCAACTCCAAATCATTTCCATCCCCCGCCCTACTGTACATTCTTTCATCTTTCATCTGCTTATTTTCATCTTGCCATTTAATTATTTTTCTTAATTCTTGTTAAATTCTTTTGTCCTTATTTCCCCTCTTCTCTGTATTTACATAATATATTTTAATGTATTTTAATGTATTTATTGACTTTTTTTCTGTTTGATACTTTCTTCTGTCATTCATTCACCCTTTCCTTTCTCCAACTCTTGTTTTTCAATACCTCACTCTACAGGGTTTGGCAGGCTGATATTTGCAGAGCCAAATGAATTAATGCCTTGGGGCAGAAGGGCTTTAGCCTTATATTGTCAGAGAGAGGTGGGTCAGAACTATCTGGCACACAAGGATACAATTAAATTCATTATTAATACCAAAAAAAACCAACCCCTTATTACCTCTTCAGATGTATCACAGTATCACAGTTTATTAGAAGTTGGAAGGGACCTCAAGAGATCATTGAGTCCAATGACACTGCCAAAGCAGGATCCCTTAGGGTAGTCCTCACAGGAATGAATCCAGGTAGGTTTTGAAAGTTTCCAGAGCAGGAGACTCCATAACCACCCTGGGCAGCCTATTCCAACACTGTCACCCTCACTGTAAAGAAGTTTCTCCTCATGTTGAAATGAAATCTTCTGTGTTCAAGTTTGAAACTGTTCCTTGTGTTATTACTGTGCACCACCAAAAAGATCTTGGCCCCTTCTACCTGACACCCACCCCTCAGATATTTATACACATTGAAGAGACACCTTCTCAGTCTTCTCTTCTCAAGACTAAATAACCCCAAGAATCTCAGTCTCTCTTCATAGGGGAGATGCTCAAGTCCCCTAATAATTTTCCTGGTTCTCTGCTGGATTCTCTCCAGCAGTTCTGTTTCTTGAACTGGGGAGCCCAAAACTGGATGCAGTATTCCAGGTGTGGTCTTACCAGGACTGAGTAGAGAGGTAGAAGAACTTTTCTAGACCTGCTGGACACACCCTTCATGATGCACCCCAGGGTACCATTGGCTCTCTTGACTACATGGGCACATTGTTGTCCCATGGAGAACTTGCTCACTACCAGCAATCCAAGGTGTTTATCCATGGAGCTGCTTTCCAGGAGGGCAGTCCCTAACCTGTACTGGTGCATGTTGTTATTCCTCCTCAGATGTAGGACCCTGCACTTGTCCTTGTTAAACTTCATGAGGTTTGCCTGCACCCAGCTCTCCAGCCTGTCCAGGTGATGTTGGATAGCAGCACAGCCCGATGGGGTGTCAGCCAACCCCCCTCAGTTTTGTATCATCAGCGAACTTGCTGAGTGTACTCTCAACCCCCTCATCCAGGTCCTTAATAAAGATGTTGAACAAAACTGTACCCAGTACAGATCCCTGGAAAACACCACTGGCCACTGGTCTCTAAGCTGACTCTGTACCACTGATGACAACCCTCTGAACTCTGTTGTAGAGCCAGTTTTCAATCCACCTCACAGACCAGACATCTATGCCATGTTTCCTGTGCTTTTCTATGAGGATGTTATGGGAGACAGTATCAAGGCATATGACATCCACTGCTCTTCTCTCATCTACCCACTTGGTTATCATTTCATAGAAGGCTATCAGATTAGCCAGACAGGATCTCCCCTTGGTAAATCCATGTTGGCTACTCCTTATAACCCTCTTGTCTTCCATGTGGTTACAGATGACCTCCAGGATGAGCTGTTCCATCATCTTTCCAGGGATGGACATGAGGCTGACTGGTCTGTAGTTGCCTGGGTCCTTCTTCTTTTTTGAAGACTGGAATGATATTGGCTTTCTTCCAGTCATCAGGCACCTTTCCAGTTCTCCATGACTTTTCAAGGATGATGGAGAGAAGTTCAGCAACAGTATCAGCAGCTCTCTCAGCACTCGTGTATGCACCCCACCAGGGCCCAGAGATTTGAATGTCTTCAGTTGGTATAAGAGATCTCTAAACTAAGCTTCATTTGGACCAGATGGTTCAGTGGCATTTATTGGAGAATTTGGCCCTTGAATACTCTTTAATGAACACCACTTCTGCTGTGTGCTGTGATTTCTGTCCATTCAAGTAACTAAAAAAAAAATAATCTAAATAATCATATAATGGCTGTATGAAAATGAAAATAATTTTCTATGGGTACTGCACAGGCCAATTCAGACTCAAGCATAATCTTAATCAAGCTTCTATAAAGATCATAGAACTTCTTGCTAGCATGAACATAGTTGAAAACAGAGTCATTTAATTTAATTCAAAGTGTTGTAAATGGGCTTTTTACTTCATCAATTAGAACTTCAAAACAAATTAGAGGTGTAATAGGAAGGGCATAGCAGAAGTCTGTTATCTTTTGTCCAGGAGGAGCAAAACCACCTAGCTGGTGTGATGGCTCAAGGGTTATAAATGAGGTAGGTTTTGCAAAGAGATGTGGCCAGTCTGATTAAACTTACCAATAAAGTTTGGGAAAATAAAAAAAAAAACAACTTCAACAACAAAAAGACAGATTTGACAAGTATTTTAGGGTGATTTAGAACAATATGCATAGAGGCTTAGTATGACCCAAGCTTGCTTTTGTTCAGTCATGTGAAGTATATGTTCACTTCTGGTCCTAGTGTATTTTGTGGGAGATAAATAGATGAAGGTGAATTTCTGCAGATTCTTCGTTGTATATAATGTCTTTGGAGTGGTCTGATAAGCAGGGTTACACATGATATATTTTTCTGAGGATGATGTCATATTTCATTAAGTCTCCAACAGAGATGATACAATCATTTCACAGAGGGAGCTATATGATGTAATTGCCAGGAAAACCACATGGATCAGTGGCCCAGCAGGTTACATTCAATTCATATATTTTACATTGCTAATGTGTCTTTTTTAGGTGTTTTTCTATCTGAAGATGTCACACTGAATAATTTAGGGTTTTTTTAATGCTCAGATGTTTTATCATTAATCTGATTTTTTGTTTGATTTGGTTTCTTTGTTGGTTTTGTTTGTTTCTTTGTATTGTTATTATTTTAAATAAAGTCATTTTAGAATAGAATAGAATAGAATAGAATAGAATAGAATAGAATAGAATAGAATAGAATAGAATAGACCAGACCAGGTTGGAAGAGACCTTCAAGATCATCACGTCCAACCTATCACCCAACACCACCTAATCAACTAACCCATGTAACCAAGCACCCTGTCAAGTCTCCTCCTGAGCACCTCCAGTGACGGCGACTCCACCACCTCCCCGGGCAGCCCATTCCAATGGGCAATCACTCTCTCTGTGTAAAACTTCCTCCTGACCTCCAGCCTGAACTTCCCCTAGCGCAGCCTGAGACTGTGTCCTCTTGTTCTGGTGCTGGCTGCCTGGAAGAAGAGACCAACCTCTGCCTGTTCACAACCCCCCTTCAGGTAGTTGTAGAGAGCAATAAGGTCACCCCTGAGTCTCCTCCTCTCCAGGCTAAGCAGCCCCAGCTCCCTCAGTCTCTCCTCATAGGGCTTGTGTTCCAAACCCCTCACTAACTTCGTTACCCTTCTCTGGACTCGTTCCAGCAAGTCAACATCCTTCCTAAACTGAGGGGCCCAGAACTGGACACAGTAATTGAGGTGTGGCCTAACCAGTGCAGTGTACAGGGGCAGAATGACCTCCCTGCTCCTGCTGGCCACACTGTTCTTGATGCAGGCCAGGATGCCATTGGCCCTCCTGGCCGCCTGGGCACACTGCAGGCTCATGTTCATCCTACCATCAACCAGCACCCCCAGGTCCCTCTCTGCCTGGCTGCTCTCCAGCCACTCTGACCCCATCCTGTAGCACTTAAATGCTTTGTGACTCTAGGAATATCTGCCTGCTTTCCCTCTTTAAAACCTTTTGCTACATTATTAGTATTCTTAAGTATAGACACTTGAACATTTATTTTTTCTCCATTTTCCCAACTGTTAGTGGAACCTTAGATTTTTTCCAAAGTTACTTTTTTTCTACTGATCAATCTAATAGATAAAGCATGAGTATCTGCTTTGAAGGGTTAAATCTTTCAACATATTTCAAGGCTAAGAAGGAAACCCAGATACTCAACCAAAAAACATACAACCCACCTGGCATTGCCTGTTATCATTCCCTTCTGCTGTGTTGTACTTGATCAATCCAAAAGCCTGCATTGCTTTATTTAGAATAACCTTTATTTAGAATAAACCAAACCAGGTTGGAAGAGACCTTCAAGATCACCGTGTCCAACCCATCAACCAATCCAACCCACCCAAACAGCTAACCCATGGCACCAAGTACCCCATCAAGTCTCCTCCAGAGCACCTCCAATGACGGCAACTCCACCACCTCCCCAGGCAGCCCATTCCAATGGGCAATCACTCTCTCTGTGTAGAACTTCTTCCTAATATCCAACCTAAACCTCCCCTGGCACAGCCTGAGACTGTGTCCTCTTGTTCTGGTACTGGGTGCCTAGGAGAAGAGACCATCATCCGCCTGTCTACAACCTCCCTTCAGGGAGTTGTAGAGAGTAATAAGGTCACCCCTGAGTCTCCTCTTCTCCAGGCTGAGCAACCCCAGCTCCCTCAGTCTTTCCTCATATGGCTTGTGTTCCAAACCCCTCACCAACTTTGTTGCTCTTCTCTGGACTCGTTCCAGCAAGTCAACATCCTTCCTAAACTGAGGGGCCCAGAACTGGACACAGTACTCAAGGTGTGGCCTAACCAGTGCAGTATACAGGGTCTCCTGCTGGCCACACTGTTCTTGATGCAGGCCAGGATGCCATTGCTTCATTCATTCATTGCTTCAGTCTCATAATGTAATTTTGGTAAGGATGAAATTCCAAGGCAGTAGGAATTGAGCACCTAAGAAATGTATAGCCCATTCAATTGGTTTAGAAAAACCCATTCCAGAATAGGAAGATGCCCTAGTAGGAATGCCACAGACTTTCCTGGCAAAATGGTGTCTCCCTACAGGCTTTCAAGTCTACCATGACCTGCCTTAGTGAAAATAACATATCACAAACATTATCATACTTTAGCTTCAGTTTGGTAGAAGAATGAGTGAGGACCAAACAGTGAGGAGGGGATAGAAATAAATGATGAATCATGGGGAAAAAAAAAACATTAATTTGGGGGTTGGGATTTTTTTAGGGTTTGTGGGTTTGTTTTTTTTTAGGAAGAAAGGTTCCTAAAAGAGGGATAGAGAATGTATAGGCTAGACTAGACTAGACTAGAGTAGACTAGAGTAGACTAGACTAGACTAGACTAGAATAGAATAGAATAGAATAGACCGAGTTGGAAAAGACCTTTGAGATCATTGTGTCCAACCCATCACCCAACACAATTTAATCAAGCTAACCATGGCACCAAGCACCCCATCCATTCTTGTCCTAAACACCGCCAGTGATGGTGACTTCACCACCTCCCTGGGCAGCCCATTCCAATGGCAAATCACTCTTTCTATGAAGAATTTCTTCCTAACATCCAGCCTAAACCTCCCCTGGCACAGCTTGAGACTGTGCCTTCTTGTTCTGGTGCTGGTTGCCTGGGTGAAGAGACCAACCCCCACCTGTCTACAACCTCCCTTCAGGTAGCTGTAGACAGTAGTTATAGACAGCAATAAGGTCACGCCTGAGCCTCCTCTTCTCCAGGCTAAGCAATGCCAGCTCCCTCAGCCTCTCCTCATAGGGTTTGTGCTCCAAATCCCTCACCAACTTTGTTGCCCTTCCCTGGACACATTCCAGCAAGTCAACATCTTTCCTAAACTGAGGGGCCCAGAACTGGACACAGGACTCAAGGTGTGGCCAAACCAGTGCTGAGTACAGGGGGTTCTCACTGGGTGTGACAGTAGTTTTCCTGGTTTTGTATTATTATTTTTTTTTCTACTGATACCATTAGGGGTTTTTAGAAGATGAACACTGGTAAAACTATATTACTTTTTATCCAGATAATATTTAGTATTTAAATTTCTTTCTTAACTCTGGGAATTGTGCTTTAAAAATGGCTAGTGAATGCTTTATGTCTGGCCTGTGGGTGTATGTATAGAGAGATACAATATTACATGGAAAAAGAGTTCAATAATACTGAAGGATCTTTCAGCTGGAAGAAGAAATGGGAGGAGGTGCCAATTATTTCTTTGCTGTCTTTTCAAATGCTGTCTATCCATTTATTTTTCAAGGATAAAAGGGAATCCATTGCAGGACTCTACCTGGCTTTGTGAAATAATTATTAATTGCAGTCTCAGCAGGTTCCACATTCATTTGAAGAGAAAACATTCTCATCCACAGTCTGCTTGATCTGAAATATCAGGCAGTGCCCTGTCCTGTCACCACAAGTCAGTTTCTCATGTGTATTGCTCAGCAAAACTGTCTTTCAATTGTATTAAACTTTTTATTGCTTAATTATCCCAGAACCTCTCACCTATTGTTCTTTTACTTTTCCATCTGACTCTTGGGTTAATTGAGTGCTCACAAATGTGAAAAGCTACTGATGCTTTTCTGAGCCAGACTTGTGGCTTGCACAGCCCTTATGGATCTCTGCTAATGTTCTGTTCCATTGTCTTCCTTCTGTCTGTTAGATGCTACTAACTAGTAACTAGTTTGTGATTACTAGTTAGTAGTTACTAGTAGTTACTGGCAGCTACTGGTTACTACTAGTAGTTACTAGTAGTTACTAGCTAGTATTACTAGTTAGTAGGATGTAAACAAGCAGAACCACATCATTATTTCCTTCACTCAGTTTTTAATGAGGATAATTGCTCTTTAATGGTTTTGCCTAGGTAATGATTGGGTTAAGTAAGATTTGATCCTCTGGAACAAAGAACAGTGGAAGTAAAATTTTTCCCATGTGCAAACAAAGTGGAAACTGAATTCAGACTTTTACAAAATAGTGCTGGACTTTTTATTTTCTGGTCCTTCCTTTCTGTCTTGTCTTATGTCAAACAAACTCAGTTCTGCCTTTCCAACTGATCCCTCACTCTAGATTCTTATCATCAACACTCCCCCTTGTACGTACACTCAGAGAACAACAGCACCTCTTCTCCATACATGTTCAGTTGCACTGATCAGTTCTTCTTGCCCTCTGTTTTTGCTCTGGGTATTTGTCCCTCTCTCTCCTGTCTTGTTTCTTTTCATCTTTCCAAGCTGCCATGTTTCTGAGATTATGCAAACAAAAGTATAAATCATTCAGGCTCTTTCTCTAAGGTGATTGCTTTTGGGATCTTCTTCAGAGGCCTAGAAAACAAAAACTTTATGTCACATCCAGTGTGTGATCATAAAAGAGGGTACTCGTGTTTTATGGGGTTTAGAAGTAGATAGATGCCCATCCTGAGTTCTCATTACATTAAGAAAAGGATCAGCAACATGTCCCAGTGGCATCTTTCAGTGTTGTGTATCCATTTTAGGTGCCCAATCTTAGATTATGAAGCTTTGCAAATATGGAACATTTCCAAATTGCTCAATACCTGATGTCCTCCAAGGTTCACTCCTCTTAGTTACTAAACCAAAAAATGGAGCCTTCCTCTAACAGACATCTCCCTGTAAGACCATGCATGCAGGACAAGACAGCTCCCAACTTCTGCAGCCTTCAACTGCAATGGCTAGTGTCAACACTCATTTTCCTAGCAAGGCAGTTTACCATAAGCATGGGAGTGACGCTGATCTTGTTGCGTTTTGTTCATAGAATCGTAGAATCAACAAGGTTGGAAAAGTTCTCAAAGATCATCAAGTCCAACCTGTGTTCTTTGGCAATACACAATCTGATATTGGAAAGATGCAAGCATTACTCTGGTGACATTCTGTATGCTTTTAAAAGTTATATACCGTATTACTTGATGCCTAATTATGGAAATGGCTGGATGCTGAATTAAGGAAATTTCCTAGGTATAGAAATGAAAATTAAAATTTTAAATTGGGGGGAAGAGGGAAGGTGGTAGGAGGAGGTGAAGGGACACAGTCTCAAGCTGCACCAGGGGAAGTTTAGGCTCAAGGTGAGGAGAAAGTTCTTCACAGAGTTGTTAGCCATTGGAATGGGCTGCCCAGAGAGGTGGTGGAGTCACCATCACTGGAGGGGTTCAGGAAGAGACTTGATGGGGTGCTTGGTTGATTAGATAGTGTTGGATGATAGGTTGGACTGGATGATCTCAAAGGTCGCTTCCAACCTGGTGTTCAAGAGGAGACTGGACATGGCACTTGGTGCCATGGTTTAGTCATGAGATCTGTGGTGACAGGTTGGACTTGATGATCTTTGAGGTCTCTTCCAACTTTGGTGATTCTGTGATTCGGCGATTCTGAGGTAGTACGGTTATTTTTTTGTACTGTCATCAGAAGTACAAGTTGTGATGAAACTCAGCTTACAAAATGTCAGCAGTCCAAATTATTTTGAAATGCAAACACACAAATTTTAAGCTAGCTGTTCTAGTGTCCACAATATTAACCCGTTTTTCACATTGTACTTACTCTTTGGTAAACTTGCTCACCTGTACTCAGACGTGAGCTAGATCTGGCATTTGTGTTTACAAATTGCCTCTCCAATTTCAAACTTTTCTTTTTTTTTTTTTCAGTTCTTTAAAATTGCATTGGGACCAGCTGGACAGCATATTTACTCAGAAGTAGATTCATTATTCATTTCTGATTGCTCACATTTAGGTGAGCACAGTTCCTTATGAAGTAAATGGCTTTTCTAGGTAATGTAAGTAAAAATATTAGGAAAAGGTGACAATCTGCTCTCTCTCCATCAATATTTCCTTCTGATAGTTCTGGATGCAAATCAGTTTCTTCATTATTTTTACTCAAGGGTCATTCTGATAGTCACTGTCCATTACCTTGGTCAGAGCTGGACACTAATCACAGTTGCTTTAGAAACTGCTTGTCTATCAAATCCTTTCAAATGTAATTACTGAGTTTTCACACTGAATGAAGAATTATCCTGTCTCTTTCCCATTTTAACCTTGTGCAAACTTTTGTGTTTGTTTAAATACCCATGTTCTCCTGCTCATGGTCTGTCCATCTTGTTTTAGTGAATTTCCTCTTTAATGATCAGAAATAAAAATGGCTTGCTCTAGAGCAAGAGGTAAGGACAGAAATTAGAAGATGGCAAGGATGTTGTACTCAGTTCGATTTTTATGATGAAGTCTCTGATTTCTTTGAAGCTGATTGCTCAATTTATGCTTTTATAAGAACTGAAATCAAGTGATTACTTTGAAAATATGTCTTGATGGATATGGCTGTGCAAAATGCAGTTTCCATCATTTCCTCACACCTATTATCTGTAGTTAGTTCTCTTCAGAAGACGAAAAAAAAAGGGTTGTCTTCTGTTTAGATTATGATTTTTTTTTACCTCTGATATTTTTCTCAGGCAGAGACTGTCAACTAAAGAATGGACCTATGTGTAACTGCAGACCTCCACCTCATGAAGCTCTAAGGTACAGAACAGTGTGGAGTCACCATCATTGGAGGCGTTTAGGAGGAGACCTGATGGGATGTTTGGTGCCATGGTTTAGTTGATTAGATGGTGTTGGATGATGGGTTGGACATGATGATCTTGAAGGTCTCTTCCAACCTGGTTTATTCTATTTGATTTGATTCGATTCGATTCGATTCTATATGATACGAATTTTTCCAGTCAGACCTGGATTAATATACTCCACAACAATATGTCACTTAATAACTTCTGAAACATTTATGGAATTTCTTCAAATAGCTTCATTATTTGGTTACAATTAGCAGTTTTAATAGTACTTCTTTCTCTTTTATTGTGGGATGTTTTCCTTTAAAGACTTGCCATCTTGTCAAGCTCTTCCTGGTCATGGCACTAATTATAAGACAGAGGTATTCCTTTGTTCAATAGCTTGCAAGAAAAAGTGATCTAGATGGAGGCACTTAGCACAGAAAACTCATAAAATTTCATGTAAATAAGCAGTTATAGAACAGCAGATGTTTTTAGATTGCATTGGTAAATGGTGCAGTGTTATAGGCCAATCAATAGAGTTAATGCTAATTGTGATGTAGTTTTGTTCAAAATGATGCTTTTTCTTGGAGTTAATTTCTGATTTTCTTCATTTTCCATAGAGTAGTTCTGCAAACCTGGTGTCTTTTGGAATTCATGCCTGCTAATGGAAAGCTGGATTAATTTGGGTGTTAATCTGGCTCAACTATATTAAAACAGACTTCAATATGGTTGATGGAAAAGTGTATCAGATATTTGCAGAAGACTTGGAGGTTGGGATTTTTTTGTTCATGGTATTCTGTGAAGTTACTTGGCTCAATATCACCCAACTAATGTTTAAGAACTTTCAAAGTCTGAAGTTCTTGAAATTCTAATTCTAATCCCATGCATTTGTACAGTCACATAATGCTGTTGGCTTTGGAAGCTTAGCTGTTGAATTGGAAAGCAAATTGGATTTTTTGCTATGGAAAATAGCATGAATCTTTTTGGCATTTGATTTCTGAAATGCTTTAATTTAAAATATGTGTTTCTAATGTGTTGTTTAAACTTTCTCATAAGATCTTTGGGACAGAGGCAGAGCTGTTTTTCCGTTGTGTACAGCACTTGGCAGAGTGGAGCCTTTTCAACATGATACCAATTAAAGCTCTTCTGTGAAGTAAAAGGGGTACTTTTTAAATAGGTCATTTTATCCTACTCTGCTCTTCTGGTGACTCAAATGCCATTTTGTAGGCCTTTTGTTTGTTTGTTTATAATACAGTACAAAAATGTGGTAATATAATACAGAGGATCATATGAGAGACACCCAAAAAAGGACTCAAAAAAATCCTTGAGACAATTGTGATAATGAGAGCAAAATGTCACTAATTCATTAAAAATCACTATTACACTTATAAAATATCAATATTTTCATCCTTCTACCCCACTGTGCATATTCCTATGCCACACATACAGATCACAAGTTGTTCATCTCAGTTGTTCACATCTAAAAGAAACCTCAGTGGAGTTAGTCTGGGCCTGCACCAGTTTAGCACTTGGCCCATTGATTTAGCACACCTCTGTTTTATGCACACACTTCTATTTACACCTGCTCAGACGGCAATCCTGCTACTGAAGTCTGACATTTCACAGCCTGTATAACAGCACATTTATTTTTTCTGATAAATACTTGTTCAGAATGTTTCCCTTTCTGTCCTCTTTTATTGGAAGAAAATGTTATTATGCAACTGCTTACATCCATATGACAGTGACAGAAAGAGAGAATATTGCTCTGGCTTCAACATACTGCCTGAAAAATGAACTGAAAATATTCTCTTTGGTGAGACTGCCAGTCTGGATTTTTGTCCTGGTTTGAGGCCAGGCAGACCCTCTCTTGCCCCTGGAAGGGGCAATAGGATGACACTCACACAAATGGATTGCAAAAGTGATGGAAAGTTTAAATGGAAAAGCAGCAAGTGTTTTACAGAAGCTACAAGCATAGTGACAAAATAATCCCAGAGCATCCAGAGTCCCCTGTAGCACACCTAAAAAGCTCCCAAACACTTTCCATCTCCCCACCCGAGGGTATACCCAAAACCCCCAGGCTTCTTTCTACCCCTCCACTGCTAGGCTATTCTCACCTGGCTAGGTCTGAGACTGCAGTCCACCCCCACCCCTCCTCCTGGCATTAGGCCTAGCCAGGACTTAAGATACTCCCCCACTGTTACCCAATAGGGAGCATCTCCCACGGGACCAGAGAAGGAAGAAAGAGGAAGAGAAGGACTTTGCAGATGGATTTATAGGGCGCAGGATATTATGGGTATGAAATATGCTGTTTCCTGGGTTGGACCCTCTGGACCCTCTGGAGGTGTAGCTTATGTGGCAGGAACAGGAGGCACACGGCCTGAACTGCCACACTTTTTAATGTTGCTTATACAAACACTGGTTCTGACGAAGGGAGGCACTTTTTCATACCTGCATCATCGGTCTGAAATCATCTCATTAGCCTAAGGACACCAAAGAGGGTGAGAGTTAACAAAGCTGATTGGATCAGGAGGCATCAGTGTCATTCTTACCTGGACAGTGGTGGACAAATACAGACTGTGTATGACAAGGAGGTCATCTCCAAATTTCAAGATGATGGAGAATAGAATAGAATTAACCAGGTTGGAAAAGACCTTTAATACCACCGAGTCCAACCTATCACCCAACACTATCTAATCAACTAAACCATGGCACCAAGCACCCCATCCAGTCTCTTCCTAAACACCGCCAGTGATGGTGACTCCACCACCTCCCTGGGCAGCCCATTCCAATGGCCAATCACTCTTTCTGGGAAGAATTTCTTCCTAACATCCAGCCTAAACCTCCCCTGGTGCAGCTTGAGACTGTGTCCATGCTGGTTGCCTTGGAGAAGAGACTAACCCCCACGTGGCTACAACCTCACTTCACGTAGTTGTAGACAGTCTCCTGAGCCTCCACCTCTCCAGGCTAATCAAGCCCAGCTCCCTCAGCCTCTCCTCACAGGGCTTGTGCTCCAAACCCCTCCCCAGCTTTGTTGCCCTTCTCTGGACACATTCCAGTAACTCAACATCTTTCCCAAACTGAAGAAAGTTTTGGTTTAGATTTTCACCTGAGATTTTAACACCGCTGCTCTCTGTGTATCCCTCTGAAGTCTTTCTTAATACAGTCTGATGCTATTTAGATTAAAAATGTCATTCACGTTTGGATACAGCTAAACCTCCAGTGTCCCCTTCTGCCAGTGTTAAGTTATCACAAACATGGCTCTATCGACTGGGATGAAATAAGACTTTCTTGTATTACTAGGATTATTGGCAAAATGGCCCTCTGCTAGTACTGGAATTGCTTCCCTTAGAAGTACTGACTGATAAAGCATAGGGGTTTCTGAATAACTGAAATCTACAATACATTGATAAGTAATATTTTTCTCTCCTGGGCTCCACCAGGCATTTTAACCAGAGAGGAGCTATTTTGTAGCTATTTTGTCCCAGGTGAGGACTTCTGGGCAGGCAAAATATATAGGGAGTGACAGACATGGAGTGAGGTGCAATAATCCTGAGAGAGTGTTCGCTTGGAAAGCTTCCAGATTAGTCTTACTTTTTTTAAAGCCTATGATCATCAAACCTGAGACCAGAGCTAAAGAGAGTTCCATATGCTCACAGACAATACATTTGAGTTGTTCTTTTCTTCCAAGAGAACAACTGAGCACCAATTAGTGGCTGCCCTTTCGACTCCTGCGGCTGGGGATTGTGTCATGAAACTGTTGTGTCTCCTTAGTGTGGCCTATGACATAGGAGAGGAGTGACCTTCTCCACCGCCCCGCAAGAAGAGACATTGGTGTGGGAAAGTGAGGCAGGGAAAGAGCTGGCTATAAAACCTTCTCCAAATGCTCTCCATTTGAAAAGCTTTGCCAAATATCTGGATGGATCTAGAAGGAAGAAACTTAAAGGTCAAATTTGAAAAGCATCTACCAATCTCACTCTTCTTTTGTTTGTTTGTTTTATTTCAGGCCTGATTTTGCTGTAGGTGGAGAGGCAGAGGGGGTTGTACAGCTTTTTCTTTGGTCACAGAGCATGTTATTGGTTATACAGCTGTACACCCAATTCACATTCTGAAAGCCTCGAATTTTCTTCCTTACCTATCCCTGTATGTGTCAAAACAAGTGACTCAAAGGCATAGATCAAAACTCTTTACAGAGCTGTTGATTCCAGTCTCAATTTTCACATAAATTTAGATATAAACAGGCCACTCTATATCAATATATTCTTATGTATAGTCTATAATTACCACAGTCTTTTCTGGAATGGGGACAGATCCTGAGCACACCTCCTTGAAATTTGAGAGACAATGTTATCACCAAGAATTTACCATTTCCTAATAACGAGGCCCATGTCTGTCTGTGCTTTTCCTCAAGAAGATACTTTCAGAAGTATTTTAGGATTCAGCAGAGATTAAATTAATCTAAAAGTGATAGAATGTAATAGAGGATTATGTTATCTCAGTGATGCAACTTCACTGCAGTCAGTTCTTTTCAGGGTGTTTTGGATCTTTCAAAATCCCCAAAATGCCGGCATTTTAATAGACTTTTCTGAAAGAGTAGAGAAAATGCACAGGACATGAGCAACCTTAAATCTTTATATGAATCTTTGCCTTCTGCGTGATTGTGGCAGTACTATGACAAACTGTTTCATTTTATCCCAAGTGATTAAATATTATTCCAGCCTTTTCAGGTCCAGCCTAATGATAGAGGATTACATCCAGGAGGAGAGCCTGTGTAGGGGAGCCTGTCAGAGATGCTTTGCTTGCTTCAAGAATACACAAGCTCTTGGTTCACAGAAAATTGCTAACTAACCCTTTTTTCCCAGCAGCAGCTTGTTACAGAGGAATTTTGCCAGAAGTTCAGAAGCACTCACGTGGTGCCCATAGCAGCTAGGATTCCTGTTTTGTCAAAACAGGTCCAGGACTGCAAAATCCTCATGAAGATATTTTCTGTGAATGTTCCCTGAGGAAAGCAGGTAGGGAAACTTTGACAGCATCAGCCTCCTCAATTGTTCCTTCATGGATGTATATGTCTCTCACAGCTGGAATTTTGGAGTTCAAAAATACAGTAGCAATAGGAGAAACTGATGTTAATCTCCACAGACCCCATTAGCTCAACAACTTGCTCAGTCTCTAATGTGTGATAGCAGGGTGCAAGAGAGGTTGCTAGAGTGTTAGCTTGGCTTCCTGCGTATCTTTTAGCCTTAGCAGCTATGCAAAAATGCCAACATAACTCAGAAGTAATTGTTGCACTGTTATAATCAGAATTGCTGCACTTTGTCAGCTCATTAGGAAGGCAAATATATCTCATTTACAAAGGAACTTTTTTTTGGCTGATGATTAAAGGACAGGACTGAAAGTCAGTTACCTAAGATCATGTTCCCATTTCTGTCATGTTTGAGGGTTTTGTGGGGTTTGGTTTGGTTTGTTGGTTTTTTGTTTTTGGTTTTTCATGTCTGTGGAAAACTTTGATTAATCATACTGTGCCTCAGTTTCCTTTCAGGTCCCAGGAAGATAACATGTTGGAAGCCTTTGATTGACAAATTTAATGTTTGTCAGATGCTTTGAGGTGTTTAGATTAAAGGGTCTCTTGAAGTGTAAATTATAGAGGTAAACATGGCTGAGGTGGAAGTGTCCTATTCTTATTTTGGTGTCAGCTGTTGCCAGTCTTTTAAAGGATTTTTTGTGAAAGCCTGTCTGGCAGCACTGGGTAATGTTCTGTTTGATTTCATTTATGGGAGAGACACATGTTTTGCTTGGAAGCCATGTATTTGTTTCCTTTTCCCTGTAAGGAACCTATTTTTATGGAGTCTTTGAGGAATCCTATAAGTAGGATGTAAAATGCTCCTATTGTATATGAGTAGTCTGGGTAAAATTATTGAGGTAACTTTGCTGCATGAAGCTGATATTTAAGTTCAGGTGCTTACAGCTGCAAGTATGCTAAGTCTACACTTGGTTACAACTCTGTTAAAAGTTGTGGGTTTTTTCCTAAAAATGACCTCAAAATGTACATTCAGGGTGTCTTTCTCCTTCTTGAGCCACCCACTTTCTCAAGTCATCAGCTGCCACTTCAGTTGGGTGGGATCCTCTTTATTCCTTTACAAGAGAAGTTTAGGGAGGAAGTTGTTCAGTGATTTCCTTTCTGACATAGTGTGGCCCCACCTTCCCTTCCCTTCCCTTCCCTTCCCTTCCCTTCCCTTCCCTTCCCTTCCCTTCCCTTCCCTTCCCTTCCCTTCCCTTCCCTTCCCTTCCCTTCCCTTCCCTTCCCTTCCCTTCCCTTCCCTTCCCTTCCCTTCCCTTCCCTTCCCTTCCCTTCCCTTCCCTTCCCTTCCCTCTCATCCTTTCTTCTTCACAGAGGTGTTCTGTCTCTCATCATTTTTGTGGACATCCTCTGGACTCATTCCAACAGGTCTGTGTTTTTCTCATGCTGAGGACTCCAGAGCTGGACACAGTACAACAGGTGGAGTCTCAGCAGAGTGGAGTAGAGGGACAGAATCACCTCCCTTGACCTGTTGGCCACATTTCTTATGATGCAGCCCAGAACACAGTTGGCTTTCTAGGCTGCAGGAACACAATATCAGCTCATGTCCATCTTTTCATACACCTAAATCCCCAAATGCTTCTCCACATAGCTGCTTTCAAGCACCTCATTCCCCAGCTAGTGACGGTATTGGATATTGCCCAGATGCACACGCAGGATGTTTCACTTGGCCTCATTGAGCCTCATGAGGTTCATATGGACCCACTTTTTAAGTTTGTCCAGGTCTCTCTGAATGGCATCAAGTCCACTGGTGTCATTACTTCAACCTTCATATACTTACAGTAACTCTTGGAAAACTGAAAATGGCAGATATTTTATATAAGGGGAAGAGCTTCATTAGGTTTCATGAATGAACTACTCTTCATTTCTAGAGTTTACACAGCATTAGAGAGAGGAGAAAAAAAAGTCTTTATCAACCAAAAGGGATTTCACATCAGGGCAAAGGATATGTAAATTAGTCTTAGCCTGTTTTATCAGAGGATTTTTCATCATGTCTGCGTGATGTTGGGAGAGGCTGGCAACTGGGAGAAGATATTAATCTAGCATTGTTTTAACTGGATCATGCATTTTTATTCTTTTTTTTAATGCCTTTGATTTAGGTGCATTACTGTGAAGAAATAATTACAATGGATTAACCTAGGCCTTTTTTCAACAAGACACAGTGATGAGCACATAAGCGTGTACACAGCACAATACAGTTTTCTAGCTATACATGAGCAGCCAGGCGGAAAGGGACCTGGGGGTACTGGTCGAATGTAGGCTGAACATGAGCCAGCAGTGTGCCCAGGTGGCCAAGAAGGCCAATAGCATCATGGCCTGGATCAGGAATAGTGTAGCCATCAGGAGCAGGGAGGTCATTCTGCCCCTGGACTCAGCACTAGTTTGGCCACACCTTGAGTACTATGTCCAGTTCTGGGCCCTTCAGTCTAGGAAAGATGTTGAATTGCTGGAACATGTCCAGAGAAGGGCAATAAAGCTGATGAGGGGTTTGGAACACAAGCCCTATGAGGAAAGGCTGAGGGAGCTGGGGTTGCTTAGCCTGGAAAAGAGGAGGCTCAGGGGAGACCTTATTACTCTCTACAACTACCTGAGGGGAGGTTGTAGGCAAGTGGGGGTTGGTCTCTTCTCCCAGGCAACCAGCACCAGAACAAGAGGACACAGTCTCAAGCTGCACCAGGGGAAGTTTAGTCTGGATATTAGGAAGAAATTCTTCATAGAGAAAGTGATTGCCCATTGGAATGGGCTGCCCAGGGAGGTGGTGGAGTCGCTATCACTGGAGGTGTTTAGGACTAGGCTTGATGGGGTGCTTGGTGCCATGGTTTAGTTGATTAGGTGGTGTTGGACGATAAGTTGGACACAATGATCTCGAAGGTCTCTTCCAACCGGGCCTACTTCTATTCTATTCTATTCTATTCTATTCTATTCTATTCTATTCTATTCTATTCTATTCACCAAAAAGGGTCTGCAGGGATGAGTTCAATTACATGGACTTCATGTGCCTTTTAGCTAGAAGTCAGCACTTTGTAGGAGGAAGTCAGCGTGCCATCCTCCAAGTTCACAGGTCATATTGACTGTCATATTTGAAAGGTGATAAGCAATATTTGCAGTATTAACTTTAATCTGCCCATTGGACATCACTGTCTGTAATAATTACTATCAACTAGCAATGTCTCATGGCATGATGTCTTATTGATTATGATAAAACCTTGCACTCTTCTACTTTTGTACCCCTAGAATTTATCAGGAAGATGCTAAATTCTCAGGAGTCTGCCTCTGCCTTAACCTTTAAAAAGAAGACAGGCTAAGGATCCAAGGAGCTCTTGAAGACCACTGTATTTCAAAGCAAGCAAGGTTAAAAGTAGCTTTATCAGCAGGAGAGATAAGGATGCTTAGTATCCAAAGGAATTTGGTCTTCTCATTGAACTATTTGATCTAATTCAGCTGAAGATTTTTCTAGTTGCAGCATTGGTAACACGCTTTTTATTTTTCACTGCAGAAATTTGCTGTTGTTGAATAATACCTGCAGCTTTTCCCTTGGAGGAGAGGGGACAGTAATGGGGATCCTCCTTTACTTATTCACTTAGTTTCATAAGATTTTGCTTATATTCAAAAATTGTAAGGAGAAGGATAGAAAGGTGTAAGTGCACAGTTACATTTGCACACATTTTTATGCTAAACATCTTGGAATAGAATAGAATAGAATAGAACAGAATAGAATAGAATAGAATAGACCAGACCAGACCAGACCAGACCAGGTTAGAAGAGACCATCAAGATCATCATGTCCAACCTATTATGCAACCCACCTAATCAACTAAACCATGCAACCAAGCACCCCATCAAGTCTCCTCCTGAACACCTCCAATGATGGTGACTCCACCACCTCCCCGGGCAGCCCATTCCAATAGGCAATCGCTCTCTCTGTGTAGAACTTCTTCCTAACCTCCAGCCTAAACCTCCCCTGGTGCAGCTTGAGACTGTGTCCTCTTGTTCTGGTACTGGTTGCCTGGGAGAACAGACCAACGTCCACCTGTCTACAACCTCTCTTAAGGTAGATGTAGAGAGCAAGAAGGTCTCCCCTGAGCCTCCTCTTCTCCAGGCTAAGGAACCCTAGCTCCCTCAGTTTCTCCTCACAGGGCTTGTGTTCCAAACCCCTCACCAACTTTGTTGCCCTAAGCAGTTGTCATAAGCTGTTGTTGCCCTTTGTAGTCATAAGCTAAGGAATCCAGGCTAAAACTTAAATGTGCAGCATTAACAAAAAAGTGTTCTAAAGCCACAATAAGGTCATTTTGATGGGAATATACCTAATGTGTTTCTTGCAATCTCCACTGAAAGATTTTACGTTGATGTGAAGATAGGAAGCATCTCCACCTTCTGTTGTCCCTTGTCTTGAGAGCACGCAAGACCACAGAACAGAACATTTGGTCAAGCGCTTACATGTTTTTCATGCCTTGTATAGAGTCGATAAGTGTAAGAGTCTGTTGTTATTCTATTTTGCTTTTGCAAAGTCCTGAAGGAAAAGTCAGGACTGCTATGAAATTCATTATAATCACAAGTGTCAGTGTGTCTGGAGTAGCTGTGGAAAATGCTGAGTCCTCTAGGGAATGTTTAATTCAGTTGTTTCATTTGTTCTAGCTATTTAGATTGTCCCTTGTCTGGATTTCTTTCTCTATTTGCTGCACCTTCAAAGCAAATACATATCTCAGAGTCTTAACAGCTGACAGCTCTCTTGGGCTTAACAGAAGAAACACATTTTTCTCCTGCACCCCCTTTCCTGTGAATAACTTAAACACAGTGATGCGTTCTCTTAGGCTTTTGTTTTCTAATGAAATATTAAAGAATCAGATGCAAATTCTTTAGAGTGGGGTTCCTGTCATTATGTATTTTTGTCTGTAGAGCACCTCAGTATTTGTCTTTGGAATTAAACAAACAATTCAGTCTTATATCTGATAAAGCACAGCAAATAATAGTGATTAATCAGAAAAAAATAACATAAATTGTACTCTTCAGTCTAGCTTTAAGAAATATCTCCAGCTGTCTCAGGATTACTAAAACCTGTTTCTTCTTTCCATGTAAATGAGTTGTTTACAGATAGGAAATTTAAATCACTCAGGATTTTCACAGAGTTTTTGTAGGGTTTTTAGCATGCTGCATTAAAGTAATCCCAGCTATTCTTCTAACTCCAGTGAACAGGTGGACTTCCTCTTTTTGGTTCAGTGAGATATTTGTTTCAGCTGTATATTGTGATATCTTTCACAGATTTGTAGCATTTTATGTTTAGTTCTGCTGTTCAGTTACAAGAAATTTCCTTGAAGACTTCTGGAGGGAAAGTTGTATGAGGAAAGGCTGAAGGAGCTGGGGTTGTTTGGCTTGGAGAGGAGGAGACTTACAGGGGACCTTATCACTCTCTACAACTACCTGAAGGGATGTTGTAGACAGGCGGATGATGGTCTCTTCTCCCAGGCACCCAGTACCAGAACAAGAGGACACAGTCTCAGGCTGCACCAGGGGAGGTTCAGGTTGGATATTAGGAAGAAGTTCTCTACAGAGAGAGTGATTGCCCATTGGAATGGGCTGCCCGGGGAGGTGGTGGAGTCGCCGTCATTGGAGGTGTTCAGGAGGAGACTTGATGGGGTACTTGGTGCCATGGGTTAGCTGTTTGGGTGGGTTGGATTGATTGATGGGTTGGACACGATGATCTTGAAGGTCTCTTCCAACCTGGTTTGGTT
This sequence comes from Melanerpes formicivorus, assembly GCF_026170545.1. Taxonomy (NCBI): domain Eukaryota; kingdom Metazoa; phylum Chordata; class Aves; order Piciformes; family Picidae; genus Melanerpes; species Melanerpes formicivorus. Next base: position 2,402,280 of record NW_027142396.1, on the reverse strand, counting down.
TATTCTAAATAAAGGTTTATTCTAAACTACTTAAAAGGAAGTTGTAGTCAGGTGGGAGTCAGGCTCTTCTTCCAGGCAACTAGTGACAGGACAGGAGGGCATGGTATGAAGCTGTGCCAGGGGAGGTTTAGGCTAGGTATTAGGAAGCACATTCTCACAGAAAGGCTGGAGTGCCTGGGAGTGCCCAGGGAGATGCCGGAGACACCATCGCATGGCTTAGCTGTTTGTCATGGTGTTAGGTCATAGGCTGGACTTGATGATCTCAGAGGTCTTTTCCAGCCTCAATAATTCTGTGATTCTGTGATTCTACCTCCAGGTCATAAAAAAACAATCCTTCAGTGTTTCCTTACTGGATCCTGAAGGTGTTAAGAATGAACACTACCTGAGTTTTATTTTCACCAAGCTGTTACATGAGCATATATCTCTTCAGTACATCAGCAAAAGGCTACAAAATTGCAGGATGCTGAAACTCATACATCTACAAACGTAGATGATTTTATTTCCAGCCAATAGACTCAAAATCAGCCTTGCAATGTTTATAATTCTTGAGATACTGTCTCTATTGTTAGACATTTCTTCCAGATAGATCTAAGTGCTCAGTTTGTAAGGGACAGCTTGATTTTGCTCTTCTCTGGTAAAAATGCCATCCACTTCTGAACATGAAAGCATTGCAACCAGAGAAAAATCTGCTTTTCTTAAGTTTTAGTTAGATATCTTTTCCATCTTTTGGCTGATAGCTTCATAGAATAGAATCATAGAATCAACAAGGTTGGAAATGACCTCAAAGATCATCACGCCCAACCTGTCACCCAACACCTTATGACTACTAGACCATCCAATCCCCTCTTGAACACCTCCAGGGATGGCAACTCCACCACCTCCCTGGGCAGTCGATTCCAACGGCTAACAACTCTCTCAGTGAAGAACTTTCACCTCACCTCAAGCCTAAAGTTCCTCTGGCGCAGCTTGAAACAGTGTGCTCTTATTGTGGTGCTGGTTGCCATATCATATGAGTAAGTCCTTACAGCTGAATACACTGTTGCTATTCAGTGTGGTATGTGTCTGTGGTAAATTGAGAACAAGGCTGCTTCTGCCAGTCCAAAATCTGGTAGCAGAACCAGGGGTCTTAGTGAACGGTACCGAACTCCACAATATATCCTCAAGCATCCTGACTGCAGAGCAAATATCAAATTTTATTTCCAGCCAATAGACTCAAAATCAGCCTTGCAATGCTTATAATTCTTGAGATAATGTCTGTTTTGTTAGACGTTTCTTCCAGATAGATCTAAGTGCTGTTCTAAGAAATGTGGCCCCCAAAAATTTGGTCTCTCTGTAAGGGCAATCGGGAAAGATTCCTCTGTCAGTTAAACACTGAAATTCAGTCCACAGGAGGAATTTGCAGTGTGCCCAGGTGGCCAGGAGGGCCAATGGCATCCTGGCCTGCATTAAGAACAGTGTGGCCAGCAGGAGAAGGGAGGTCATTCTGCCCCTGTACACTGCACTGGTTAGGCCACACCTCGAGTCCTGTGTCCAGTTCTGGGCCCCTCAGTTTAGGAAGGATGTTGACTTGCTGGAACGAGTCCAGAGAAGGGCAACACAGTTAGTGAGGGGCTTGGAACAGAAGCCCTATGAGGAGAGACTGAGGGAGCTGGGGCTGCTTAGCCTGGAGAGGAGGAGACTCAGGGGTGACCTTATTGCTCTCTACAACTACCTGAAGGGAGGTTGTAGACAGGCGGACGTTGGTCTCTTCTCCCAGGCAGCCACCATCAGAACAAGAGGACACAGTCTCAGGCTGCACCAGGGGAAGTTCAGGCTGGAGGTCAGGAGGAAGTTTTACACAGAGAGAGTGATTGCCCATTGGAATGGACTGCCCGGGGAGGTGGTGGAGTCGCCGTCACTGGAGGTGTTCAGGAGGAGACTTGACAGGGTGCTTGGTTACATGGGTTAGTTGATTAGGTGGCGTTGGGTGATAGGTTGGACACGAGGATCTTGAAGGTCTCTTCCAACCTGGTTTATTCTATTCTAAAGGGAGGTATAGTCATTTATTAAGAAATGCTGAGCAGCATGGCTCATAGAATATTCTCATCAATATGGGAACCCTCAAGTTATGTATTTTGAATGTTGGGGTTTTTTTCCTTATCCAATTCAGCTTTTAAGTAGAAGTTTTAATTCACTTTAATAACCAGAGTATTTGGTTGGTTGTATTTTCACATTGAACACTATTTCATTGTGGTGTCTGCCTTGAGGAGTAAAAATAACGGCTATGAAATGCCCAGTTTACCTGCTTTAGAGAGAGGAGTGAGAAAATACATCTAAGTTTAGCAGTAAGTTTTCATGTTTTAAGTATTAATGTCTGCTTTTTTATGTGATGCAAAGAAAAAAAATACTGTGAAAAGGATGAAGTAGAATCACAGAATCAACCAGGTTGGAAAAGACCTTCAAGATCATCAAATCCAGCCTATTACCCATAAATGGTATCTAGGAGCAAAAATGCAGCTTAATATGGAAGGACACCTGTTTGCTGTTCTAAGGTGAAGTTTGCCAGACTCCATAATGTTTAAAGCATTGCTGGATTATTTAGAGCATTGGTATGCTGAAGGCTGCAAACTTGAATGAATTTAGACACATAAACTGATGATGATTTTTTGCTGTCCACGGCTGGTAAAGCTGGCCACATTCCAGCAAGTGAGTAGACTTCAATGTGCATTATCAAACACAGGTGTTTAGGTATTTTTCAGGTAACAATGCTTAATTTTCTGCTTGAGGACAAAGCTTCAGTTTGCAAGCTGCAGTTCACTGATTTAGCATGACAGGAATGGTATTCAGGCTTCTGTACAAATTTGCAAGCTCTACACTTCCTGTCCAAGTCTTCATTGCCTATAAAGTTATTGACCAGGCTATAGCTACATAGGTGGCTGTCCAGTGTGGTAATCCAAGAGGTCACATGGACTGTCCTAACAGACTTGGGACTCACCACATCCTTCTCTCATCAGGCTGCCTGCCTCATGGTGTGATCACATGAGCTTTCTTGGGGCAAGCCCATTCCTATGCCCACCTCCTCCACTGCCTCCTGCCATCCCCAAGGTGTGAGCTACAAATGAGGTAGCATAGCAAAAACAGCTGAGATGTGCAGAGTCTCTTTTTGCCTCTCTCTCTGTGTACAGAATCTAGTGTTGACCCTTAGGTTAAATACACAAAAGTTGTATTTGCAAGACCCAGATGAAAAAGTACAAGGCAGAAGCATGGCATGTACCAAGAGTAGGATGATGAGTGGCCTGCTGCTGTGCCTCACTCCTTGGACCTCTTTTTATTTCTCGGTTTTTGCTTGAGTCCATTAGCCAAATTTTGGCATGTGCTCTGGGAAGGAAGAAAGGGAGGGTGTAGACTGTAATTTCATAGGTAGTGGGTTTTCCCAGAAACCCTTTCCATAGTGGTTTGGGGTGGGTTTTTTGTGGGGCTTTTTGTTGGCTTGTTGGGGGTGGGTTTTTTTTAAGACCCTCAAGGTGACAAAACTCAGCTTTGCCTGCAAAGCTGAGTTGTTTTGATCCAGATATGCCAACAGATAAAATCCATAGATTTTGGTGAATATGCAGTGTAGGAGAGCTAGTATTTACATTTTTTTTCAAGCTTTTCAGCTTGCTCCTGCAGATCATAGGAGAAAAAAATCCTTATCACGATCTCATTGATTTGCACTTCCAAATCCTCTTCTCAGAAGTAATTTAGGAACAAAACGACATTAACTGTCAAGGAGACTTATGATTAAAAATGTCTGCCCCTTTAGAAAATGGGCTTTAGCTTCTAAATCTGGTACTCTTAGAAAATGTAAACTAGGCAGAATGGAGTACAGGATATTTTTGGAGAAAGACCAGATTTTAAAGAGTGCAAGATAAATGTATTGACAAATATGTATATTAAATACCCCAAAACATTTTCATTTTCCTTACAGCTGCCTGTGAAAATACTCCCATTTTTATTTCTAAAATAGATATAAAGTAAGTGTTAACCAAGTTAATAACCACCAGAACTCAGGACCCTTAGATGTTGAAAGGGAAAAAAAATTATCTGTTACAGAAAATGTTTATCAACAATTAGTTCTGCTGTATATATGTCCTTGCTATAGTTATTGAAATGATTCCCACTCAAGATCTGTGGAAATAACAACTAATCATCCTCTGCAGAGAGCACTTTATATTGTTTTTTAAGGAAAAATGAAGGCTCTTTTTATTCTTTTCTTTTAACCCCAAACCTCTGGATAAATATGGGGAAGAAATACCATGCCTTGAGTATTGTGTCCAGTTCTGGGCCCCTCAGTTTAAGAAAGACATTGAGACACTTGGGTGTGTCCAGCGAAAGGCAATGAGGCTGGTGAGAGGCCTCGAACACAAGCCCTATGAGGAGAGGCTGAGGGAGCTGGGGTTGTTTAGCCTGGAGAAGAGGAGGCTCAGGGGAGACCTTATTGCTCTCTACAACTACCTGAAGGGTGCTTGTAGCCAGGACGGGGTTGGCCTCATCTCCCAGGCAACCAGCACCAGAACAAGAGGACACAGTCTCAAACTGCACCAGGGGAAGTTTAGGCTGGAGGTGAGGAGAAAGTTCTTCACAGAGAGAGTTGTTAGCCATTGAAATGTGCTGCCCAGGGAGGTGGTGGAGGTGTTCAAGCGGGGATTGGAGGTGGCACTTGGTGCCATGATTTAGTCATGAGGTCTGTGGTGATGGGTTGGACTTGATGATCTTTGAGGTCTTTATTTAGAATAAACCAAACCAGGTTGGAAGAGACCTTCAAGATCGTGTCCAACCCATTAACCAATCCAACCCACCCAAACAGCTAACCCATGGCACCAAGCACCCCATGAAGTCTCCTTCTTCCAACCTTGGTGATTCTGTGTGATCTTCCCTGTACACTTCTTAAAAGTTTCCACAATTTAAGACTTTGCACTGAAAGGAAAAAAAAAAAGCATTACAAACCAAAGTCTCTGGCTTTTATTTTTGTTGTTTTGTAACAAATTCAGCAACAAAGACTCACCAAGTAAAACTCTTCCTTTGTCCTGCATAACCTATAGCGTGTGCACTAGCGTGTTTGTTATCAGTACGGTGCACTATGCGCCTGCAAACAGTAATACAATCAGGTTTTCATTTATATTAATGTGACTAAGCTCCGTGTTTGATCGTGTTAAAAGATATGCACTTTCTGAATGTAATTCCCATATATTAATATATTACCTACCAAAGGCCATTGTTTACGTAATGTGACTCACATGAGAATTGAGAATGAAAATTTATCAGTCAGAATGGCAAATATTCTTTTAGGTTCAGATTAGAAGATTTCCCCCACCCCCCAAAAAAAAAAGTAGAATTCACATGAAATCTGTAGAATAGCCATCTGCAGCAGATGTGCTATCAGTTTCACATGACCAAATTCATCATTATTTATAAAGTCAAATCCCACAGTCCCGTTCCAGAATATTTCCATTATTATTGAGTGAAAACTGAACTTTGCATTCCTGTTATGGAGAAATTGCCTCCTTTATGCAGGAGAACCTTCGGCAAAATAAAGTCCGGATCTCATCCCTGTGACCCATCCTGAGCTCTGTATTACAATTAGAGTTGTGCTGCATTTTCCAGCAGCTGAGGGAGGTGATCCTCCCCCTCTACTCAGCCCTGGTGAGACCCCACCTGGAGTACTGTGTCCAGTTCTGGAGCCCCTATTACAAGAGGAATATGGAGGTGCTGGAGCGTGTCCAGAGAAGGGCCACAAGGATGATCAGAAGGCTGGAGCACCTCTCCTATGAGGACAGACTGAAGGAGTTGGGGCTGTTCAGTCTGCAGAAGAGAAGGCTCCGAAGTGACCTCATTGTGGCCTTCCAGTATCTGAAGGAGAAGGACTTCTCAGGATCTCAGGTAGCGATAGGACTAGGGGGAATGGAATGAAGCTGGAGGTGGGGAGATTCAGGCTGGATGTGAGGAGGAGGTTCTTCCCCATGAGAGTGGTGAAACCCTGGAATGGGTTGTCCAGGGAGGTGGTCGAGGCCCCGTCCCTGGAGGTGTTTAAGAGCAGGCTGGATGAGGCTCTGGCCAGCCTGATCTAGTGTGGGGTGTTTGCTGCCCATGGCAGAGGGGTTGGAACTGGATGATCCTTGTGGTCCCTTCCAACCCTGAATGATACTATGATAGGCATAAAGCTGAAAGCAACCAACAGCCTTCTGCCCAGTAAAGCAGAGGCTATAGAATATTCTTGAAATGTAGAAAACATGGATCAGTTTCTCCTGCTGCTCGGAGGGACTAGAATTCTCAAAGAGATCCATTTTACATTTGTTGTTGATTGAAAATGAACAGAAACAGACTTAGACGCAGGTATTCATGCGCTGAAACGTCCTACTCTCTGTTATCACTAGCTTGTGCTTTTCTTTGCCAGACTTTTTTTTTTAACTTTGTGTGTGTGTGAGGTACTGCCAGTAGCTTCAAACCCCTTCAAAGAAAGGAAGAAATTTATCCTGAACCAAACCACATCCTAAATAATTGAGCTCCTCCCTGAGGTATGAAGTAGAAGGGGATTATATGCACATATTTATTGCCATTGAGCTCTCCAGAGAACACAGGAAATTGCACTCTTCTAGATGCTTCCTTATGATTTCTTTTCACGCAGCACAGATGCTAAATTAGTAGTAATTGGAACCCTGTTAGTAAATTGGAACTCTGTTCTCATTTACTTCAAAAATATATCTGGATGGCATTTTATATTAGTGTCGCTTGGCAGATAATGAAAAGATACTGATCTGATTGCTTATTAATACCCTGTAAACCTCTATCTACAGGTAGGGATTATCCTGCCTGCTTGGACAGAGTTAAAGGTTTCAAGAGGTAAAACTAGGAGAATAGAGGAAGCTATGGGAGATGGAAAAGATACAGTTTGACACTATGCAGTTTCTCTGTGGAGAAGTTAGTAATTGTGGAGTACTTTAGCTAGGCTGGGAAGTTTTAGTCTGCCAGCCCAGACCTAGTTTCAGAGGAGATAATGAAGCCTTAACGATGGCAGGGTTTACCAGGAATGAAAATGAATAATGAGTTGTTACCAGCAGCTGTACAGGAGTGCCTGACAAAGAAAGGGGTGTGTAAACTGGAGGATGCAGATTGTGTACACTGGGCTGGCCAGAATATATAAAAGCTTCAAGGAAAGTTTACTCCAAGGGAGGAGGGGAAACATCTAGAGAAGGTTATTTTATTTTTAACTCTCTGCTCCGCATGTATACACCTTTGAAAAAGGGAGTGCTTTGTTCTGAAAAAGGCATTCTGAAAGAGCTTCAATCAATTCAGTAGTCACAAATCCCTGAAGGAAGACGGGTTCACAGATGCCAGATGTACTTGTCATGCTACCAGAGTGGAGAGATGGGAATGTCTGGCTAGTGATCCATTTCAGGTTTCATCTTTTGAGAGAATAGCCTGGTCACTGGCTACATGGAAGAAAGATGGAAACAGTCTAAGGGGAAGCTCTCCCAGACACAATGATGTTCAGTGCTGTTCAGCGACCATTTTTAGTCAGTAAGACAGACAGCTGAAGAAATCTCTGTCCCCAGGCACTTGTTCTACAGCTTACTAGCCCATCAGTTTTGCAAACATTACTTTTACTGGGGCTGCACTGTAGCCTGGAGCAGCAAAACCATCAGGCTGAGAAGAAAACCACCAACCTGGACTGGAATCTTCTTTAAATCTCAGCTAGTGGTCTCCTGACTACCACATCATCATAGACACATTTTTGGCATTATGAATAGGGAAACAGTCCACAGCATTAAACTCTGAGGGAGCAGCTATGGATGGGGAGTGAGGCGAGCATCCTTTCACTTTCTTTTGCACGCCCGTCATGCTCACATCACTCACAGTGTGCATTGGGGCTGGCCACATAACCCAGATTGTTGCAAGTTTTTCTGTGTTACAGCATATAATGGTTGGTGGTTTGTCATAGATTTGGTAAGATATGGTTAAATGAGCATAGTGTCAATGGACACAGCTTACATCTGTCAAGGGAGTGAAGAACTCCTTTTTCTGAAAGCATATCATACTCCTGATTTTTTGCTTGCAATCTACAAATCAGCATTTGCTTACACCAAAGCTCAGAATAAGAGAATCAATTAGAATCATAGAATAAGTCAGGATTGGAAGGGACCACAAGGATCATCTAGTTCCAACCCCCCTGCCATGGGCAGGGACACCTCACACTAGATTAGGTTGTTCAGAGCCTCATCCAGCCTGCTCTTAAACACCTCCAGGAATGGGGCCTCAACCACCTCCCTGGACAACCCATTCCAGGGCTTCACCACTCTCCTGGTGAAGAGCTTCCTCCTCACGTCCAGTCTGAATATCCCCACCTCCATAGCTTGGAGGTAATTAAAATCTTACTCTTATCCATGGATATAGGAATGACCTGAGATGTACCTTTTATATTATATGAAATACAACATAAAACCACTGAAGCAATATCAGATGGCTCTCAGAAAATGGATTATGTGGTGCCACCACATTACTGGAAAACTACTGACATTTTTTAAAAGCACTGTTGTGATGCAGTTTTCCAGGAGATACTGATTAATATGCTATTGAGTCTATAAATAAGGTGCCAACCAATGACAGTTGTGACAGCATTTCTGCACTTTGCTAGGATGGGCCCAAGATCAGTGACTCAGTTCACATAGGCCGGTTATCTACTATCTAACAGTAATGAATGGTGAAAGGCAGGATATGAGTTGCTATTTAGAGTGAAACTGTTCAGAAAAAAGGACAAGATGAGAATTTCCTCTTACCACTTTAGCCATGTTACAAACATACTCAGACAGAAAAATGAGAGAAGCGTCTAAGTACAAAACAAGCAATAAATCCACAGATAATAAAAAGCGGTGACTGACAGTGCAAGGCCACGTACTGCATCTCACCATGTGCACAAAATGAAACAGGGGAAAAAGTACCCTAAACAACCCTCTTATCTTTGATTCAGATTTAAGGTAAAAAATATTGTAGGCTTGTGTTTTTTTCTTATCAAGTCCCTTTTTGGTCCAGCCTCAATTAATTTACAGATAAACACAAGAATAACAACATAGCTTTTTGGGTTGTGTGTTTTTTTTTCCCCCTGTGTTCTGGACCTGATTCTAATTTAGTTGTATCTTTATGGACCTCTTGGGGGTTTGTACTGCAAAAATAGTGAAGCAACAGCCACACCTTGAGTATTGTGTCCAGTTCTGGGCCACTCAGTTCAGGAGGGATGTTGACTTGCTGGAACATGTGCAGAGAAGGGCAACAAAGTTGGTGAGGGGTTTGGAACACAAGTCCTATGAGGAGAGGCTGAAGGGGCTAGGGTTGCTTAGTCTGGAGAAGAGGAAGCTCAGAGGAGACCTTATTGCTCTCCACAGCTACCTGAAGGGAGGTTGTAGACAGGCAGGGGCTGGTCTCTTCTCCCAGGCAACCAGCACCAGAACAAGAGGACACAGTCTCAGGCTGCGCCAGGGGAGAGTTAGACTGGATGTTAGGAAGAAATTCTACACAGAGAGAGTGATTACCCATTGGAATAGGCTGCCCAGGGAGGTGGTGGAGCCACCATCATTGGAGGTGTTTAGGAGGAGACTGAATGGAGTGCTTGGTTGCATGGTTTAGTTGATTAGGTGGTGTTGGATGATAGGTTGGGCATGATGATCTTGAAGGTCTCTTCCAACCTGGTCTATTCTAATCAAGTCCCCTTTTGGTCCACCCTCAATTATTTACAGATAAACACAAGAATAACAGCATAGCTTTTGGGGTTTGGGATTTTTTTTCCTGTGTTCTGGACCTGATTCTAATTTGGTTGTATCTTTATGGATCTCTTGGGGGTTTGTACTGCAAAAATATTGAAGCAGCAGTAGAAATGTTGGTGATACAAGAGGAACCATTTAACGAATGAGGTCTCTGGGATGCTCTGCTTTGGAAATAACTCAACCACACGGGTCTGAGTAGGCATCTGTCTATCTGCAGTTTGTAATTCCTAAATTCTGTAATTTCTAAATATTTCTTGGGAGATAAATGGAAATTGTTGATATAGGCTGTTGAAATAATAATATCTTCAGTATCCTAGGCAGTGATTTGTAACAAATCCATGTCAAGTTTTTATGGCAGTCATGCATCCTAACCAACATTTGTTTATCAAGGTAATTATATTCAAACAGTCTGTATTAGCAATTTGGGTGAGGTTTATTTTGCTTAAAGTTTTGGCTTGAGCTTTCTTTTCTCCAGACCGATCGTCATCAGCTATCTCAGCCTTTCCTCATGTGAGAGATATTCCAGTCCCTCTATGGCCCCTCACTGGACTTGATCCAGCATGTCTATGTCAGTCTTGTATGGGAGAGCCCAACACTGGACCCAGCGCTCCAAATACATTTGACCAGGGCTGTATACCACCCAGAGGAGCTCAGCCCCAGCAGTGAACCCCAACCAGCACCCGTGGAGGATATTGGAAGAGTTATGAATCCTGTTCCTAACAACCGGGGGGCCACCAGGCCCCCCGGCCTTTGTTGTCACCACCACCATCACCCAGTGTGCACCATGGGTACTCACCAGAGATGAGAGGAGGATCCTCAGCCCAGAAGGGCTCAGCTTGGGGCTTCTGCCCTTCCTGTGCGGGATTAAATAGGAGAGTGGGTGGGGATGGTAAAGTGGCTATGCCTGGGGTTGGAGGAGACACCACCAGAGCCCAGGTGCTCTGGGTTTGAGTGGAAAATGAGGTGGGTGGGGTGAAAAGGGGCAGATATGGTGAGAAAGGAGGTGAAAGGAGGGGATTCTAAAAGACCTTTATTTTCCATAAATCTTCCATAATGCACAACTGCAGCTCCTGGTTTGCTTTGCTTCCGTGCAAAAAGAACAAACCCCCCAATGCTTCATTAAAAACAAAGCATAGTGGTGGCTAGTACAATGAAATCTTTCCATCAGTACCATTTTGCTTGGTGGGAAAATCTGTGCTTTGCAGATCAAGATAACAAGTTTTAACAAAACTTGAGGTCCTTTCCAACTCTAACAATTCTATGATTCTGTGTAACAATACATAGCAGCTCTCCCTGGGTGCTGATCAGATTTGGCATGCATCTCCACTGTCAGGAAGGCACTGTCAGGAAGGTGACACTATTAGTCAAACAATGTGTTAATAGATGATTAGAAGCAATACAATACAATCCTCACCTGGAGAAGAGGAGGCTCAGGGTAGAACTTATTGCTTTCTACAACTACCTGAAGGGAGGTTGTAGCCAGGTGGGGGTTGGTCTCTTCTCCCAGGCAACCAGCACCAGAACAAGAGGACACAGTCTCAAGCTGTGCCAGGGGAGGTTTAGACTGGATGTTAGGAAGATATTCTTCCTAGAGAGAGTGATTGGCCATTGGGATGTGCTGCCCAGGGAGGTGGTGGAGTCACTATCACTGGAGGTGTTTAGGAAGAGACAGGATGGGGTGCTTGGTACCATGGTTTAGTTGATTAAATGGTGTTGGATAATGGGTTGGTCTCAATGATCTTGAAGGTCTCTTCCAACCTGGTCTGGTCTATTCTATTCTATTCTATTCTATTCTATTCTATTCTATTCTATTCTATTCTATTCTATTCTATTCTAATACAGAGAGGAAGGACCATTCCCTCCCTCTGTATCAGAGGACACAGTTTCAAGCTGTGCCAGGGGAGGTTTAGGCTGGATGTTAGGAAGACATTCTTCCTAGAAAGAGTGATCGGCCATTGGGATGTGCTGCCCAGGGAGGTTGTGGAGTCACCATCACTGCAGGTGTTTAGGAAGAGACTGGATGGGGTGCTTGGTGCCATGGTTTAGTTGATTAGATGGTGTTGGGTGATAGGTTGGACTTGATGATCTCAAAGGTCTCTTCCAACCTAATTATTTCTCTTTTTTTTTCCTCTCCTCTCCTCTCCTCTCCTCTCTTCTCTTCTCTTCACTTTTTTGCCATGAGGGTCTTCTGTGTTACTTATAAAAATACTCTTTCTACTGACAAATTTTTAAGGAAAAAAATGCATTTTATGAAACCATTTGGAATAAAAATTTGTAAATTGTAATGGAATGTGGACACACGGTATTGATTTAGGAATTGTCGTGCCGAGAGTATTGGCACTCATTAATTTTGGGCATCCATGTGTCTGTGTTTGCAGGTTAGTATGCAATACAGAGCAGATAGTACCAATTGCTTGTAGGATATCAAGTGCTGGTAGGATATCAATATGTGTCCTCCTTACAGGTCAGTCATGAAACTAAATTCCACCTTTTGCTGCTGTTGTTGGTGTTTGGTTTTGCTGCTTGACATTATAGCTGGACAATTTTATTAATAGAATGTTATGTAGACTTCCTTTAATTTTGCTGGCTTATACATCTCAAGGGCATCCTATGACAATCAGTTCCACCAGCTGGTCATACTTTCTTATTTACATACTCAATCAATCTGTTCATCTGTATTCAGGTTTGGGTTTGCTGTTTTTTTTAGTGTATCTGGTTGTCATTTTAGTCTTATCCTAAGAAAAGAAGATAGCAATTACCTTTCTTTATACTATTCATCATTTACACTCTTTATTATTTCTTGCATCTGTTGTGATTTAAATGCTTTTCCATGAAAAATCCTATTCTCTTTTTGATGATTTTCTTTTCCTTTTCTTTCCTTTCCTGTATGAATCATTTTTGTTTCCATAAATGCTTTGGTTTTGCAAATGATGTCAGGAGAAATTTTTTTTGTTTGGGCATTTTAACTTTATCCTTAATGTATATCGAAGTATATAATCTCTTATGCCTGGTGATTGATTGATTACTGTTCTGCTGTAAACATGCACACAGGTATCTCTCTCTGGTTTTCATCTTGACAGTGAAATTGGGGGTAATTTTCCTGCTGTTAACGAAATACAAAAACTGTTTGCCTGGGTGGGCTTTTTATTTTCATTTTTTATTTTGCTTCTTACCTTTCCTGAGCAAAAAATCCCATTCTGCTCTTTGAGATTTCCTTGCAGTTTACCAGGGGGACATCCATTAAAAAGATCAGGCATTATGAAAAGTCATTATTGCTTAAAGACTTTAAAATCCACGCTTTTGTGACTCCCTTGTTACCTATTTTCATATAACCTCTTCCAAATTTGCTAAGCTGATACGAATTGAGATAAATTAGGTCATTTGTAGCCCCGTCTTTACTGCCAAGTTCAGATCAGTAGTCTGTGTGCTTCACTGTGCAAAGCATGGCATTGTGTGTTGGGTTCTCCAAGAAGGATGAAATCTCAGACTTACTTTCAGTCCAGACAGTTGTTTCGCTTCCCTCATGTAGGTTGTAGCCATTGATTTCCTAATTTTCTTTCCATGATTGTCAACGCTTCACTCCTGTGTGCTAGTTCTGTCCAATGCTACTTGTGCCTCAGAAAATGCCAGCAGGTTTGATTGCAGTGTCTCAAAGTTCTTTGCATAATTTTAAAAATGCATAGTGTAGCAGTTTGGTCCAGGTGCCCCCTGCTGTGGCCACATAAAGACACATCTCCAGTGTCCCGAGGGTCCAGCCCAGTGGATGGACACAGGAAGCTGAGTATTTCATCCCATAATGTCCTGCTCCCTATAAAAACCATCAGCAAGGTTCTACACTTCCTCTTTCTTCCCTCACTGCTCCTATGGAGATAGTCCCTATCTGGTCACAGAGAGGGAGACATCTCAAGGCGTCTTGGGGCCTGGCCAGGCCAGGCCTGAAGGACAAGGGGGAAGGGCAATCTCAGATCTGGCCAGCTGAGATTAGACTAACAGTGGAGGAGTGGGGGGAAGAAAGAGCCCTGGGGGTTTTGGGTGTACCCTCAGGTGGGGAGAGGGAAGTGTTGGGATGCTTTTGGGTAAGCTTTGAGATCTCCTTTTGTCACTGTTCTTGTGGTTCTCTGTAAAACATTCACTGCTTTTCCATTTAAACTTTCCACCACTTCTGCAGTACGTTTGTCTGTCTCATTTTTTCTGCCCTGGTGGGAGGGAAGGAAGGATCGGCCCTCAAACCCACCACGCCTAGTTAAGAACACCCCTGGTGATGCACCTAGCTAGCATTCTGTTTTGTAATAGCAACACATTCCTTCATTGTGCTTGTGGGTTTTTTGTGAACAAGGAAGGTGGGTATTGATTCACCTTAAAAAGTCTTGGAGAAATCAAGGTTATTTTGCACTAAATCATAGAATAATAGAATAATTTTGCCTGGAAAAGATCTTAAAGGTCATCTAGTTGCAAATCCCCTGTCATAAACATGGACGGGGAGAATAGAATAGAATAGAGAATAGAATAGAATAGAATAGAATAGAATAGAATAGAATAGAATAGAATAGACCAGACCAGGTTGGAAAATACCTTTGAGATCATCAAGTCCAAACTATTGAGTCCAACACTATCTAATCAACTGAACCATGGCAACAAGTGTCCCATCCAGTCTCTTCCTAAACACCGCCAGTGATGGTGACTCCACCACCTCCCTGGGCAGCCCATTCCAATGGCCAACCACTCTTTCTATGAAGAACTTCTTCCTAACATCCAGCCTAAACCTCCCCTGGCACAGCTTGAAACTGTGTCCTCTTGATCTGGTGCTGGTTATCTGGGAGAAGAGACCAACCCCCACCTGGCTACAACTTCCCTTCAGATAGTTGTAGACAGCAATAAGACAGCAATAAGGTCTCCCCTGAGCCTACCACTAGACCAGATTCCTCAAAGCCCCATCCATCTGGCCTTGAACATTGCTAGGGATGGAGGATCCATAACTTTTCTGAATAACCTGTTCCAGTGCCTCGCAACACTCACAGTGAAGAATTTCTTCCTTATATCTAACCTAAATCTACCGTTTTTCACTTTAAAGTCCTGTTTGAGCATCTAATTAGACTCACACAGAGTAGAACATTTGCAATTGTGTGAACTGTGGTTGATCCAGGATTGAAATAAATGCTTGATTCCACAGTCTCTAGACCTTATATTTGGAATCACTTTACATCTTTTCTTTTCTTATGACATGTCTATATTGCAGAGCTCAGTTCTGCCTGGAGCACTGTCAAGGTCCGGAGACATTAAATGTCTCGGTCCAGAGACACAGTTCTTTTAAATATTCCTGTGTTGTGAAATTAGAGGCACAAACGAGGCCAAAGTATCAACAGCTAGACTATTTATTACATAAATAGAATAGAATAAACCTTTATTAGAATAGAATAAACCAAACCAGGTTGGAAGAGACCTTCAAGATCATCGCGTCCAACCCATCAACCAATCCAACCCACCCAAACAGCTAACCCATGGCACCAAGCACCCCATCAAGTCTCCTTCTGAACACCTTCAATGACGGTGACTCCACCACCTCCCCGGGCAACCCATTCCAATGGGCAATCACTCTTTCTGTATAGAACTTCTTCCTAACATCCAACCTGAACCTCCCCTGGCGCAGCCTGAGACTGTGTCCTCTTGTTCTGGTACTGGGTGCCTGGGAGAAGAGACCATCATCAGCCTGTCTACAACCTCCCTTCAGGTAGTTGTAGAGAGTGATAAGGTCACCCCTGAGTCTCCTCTTCTCCAGGCTAAGCAGCCCCAGCTCCCTCAGCCTCTCCTCACAGGGCTTGTGTTCCAAACCCCTCACCAACTTTGTTGCTCTTCTCTGGACTCGTTCCAGCAAGTCAACATCCTTCCTAAACTGAGGGGCCCAGAACTGGACACAGTACTCAAGGTGTGGCCTAACCAGTGCAGTGGACATAAGAAAGGGAGAGGGAGAAAATAGAGAGGGAGAGAGAGAAGAGAGAGAGAAGAGGAAAATAATTATATTACCACACCCCTCATACCCCCCAAGACAGTTAAAGTCTGTGGAGGAAAGGTGCTGCAGGAGATGTTGGGTTTGTAGGGAAACAGTGCTGAGGCTTTGCTGGGCAGCCTGGGTCTGTAGAGAAAGGGTGCTGAGGCTTTGGCTGGAGCTGTGGTCCTCTGTGGAGATGTTGGGTTGGTACAGGAACAGTGCTGAGGCTCCTCTGGGCAGCCTGGGTCTGTAGAGAAAGGGTGCTGAGGATTTGGCTGGAGCTGTGGTCCTCTGGGCAGCTTCTTTTCTCTGGAGCAGCATTGTCCCGGCTTCCCTTCTCAGTGGCATGGTCCATCTCCTGTGTTTTCCTTCATCTCCGTTTTTCTCCATGTTTTTCTCCTCTGTTTCTCTCTTCTGTTTCTCTCTACAAACCAGTAGTTGCTCAAGTCTTTTATATATATTCAAATATTGTCCCTCAGGAATTCCAGGGGCAGGAAATAATCCAGGTATCGTTTCCCTGGAAATCTTTCTGTGTATTGCTGTGTGTTTGGGCAAGATTTTTGGATGGAGGGGGGGGAATCTCCGTCTCCCCCGTCTACAAGCCCCCCACATTCCTTACACAGCAGGAAACAGGTGGTAAAAACCATTGTGTTACCCTGCCCAGGGTACTTGATGGGTGGAGATTATCTTGCCCTAAAGGCGTGATGGCTGGGTCCTTGGGTCCATTGTTGCAGTCCCGTGTTATCACGATGCAATCACAAACTGATTTGCATCCAGGATTGGTAGGCAGGATTCTTTGCACCTTCTTTCCAGTGGCTCTGCTATCAGTTTATCTTTGTTGACTCATATCAAGAGAGACAAACTTATTAGATTCTCACAAGCACTCTTTGAAGGAGTGGCATTTCTGCAATGAAGAGTTATAGCAGAGCAAAATTAACTTACATTTTAATCTGAATTTTCCAAACTACAGTGGTTTTGAATAGAATCTTCCCTAAAAAAATTGCCCCCAAGTTTGGCTTCGTAACAGCTGACAAGATTTGTAATTGGGAGAAAAAAAAAACCAAAACCAAGCAAACAAACAAACAACACCCACAAAACCACCAAAACATGCTGTATATCAAATTGTCCCTTTGAAACCTGGCAACTGTAGAGTCAGAGAGAAAGGTTGGGATTACATTAGGAGCCCTGGCAAGATACTGGGTATATTTATTACTTTGAAAAATCGAGTAACTTCCATCTCAGTTCAGAATTCAGGAGGATGAAAAGGTTGCAATTTTTTATGGAGACCTGGTCCTAGGATTTGTTTTCCCAAGAACTTCACCGACCTGCTAAAAATGGTAAACCTGGTTTTACTCACCAGATTCCTGTCTGCTTCCAAATACCAGTGGTACTCCAGGGAATTGGGGCTGATGGGTTATCTGTGGTTTGAAAGGATGTTAAAGCTTAATTGATAGAAACTCTTCCATGAATTGTTTTGCAGCATGTGTGCTGAGCAGCTGGTTTAAGGTAGGTGGATTATGGCTGCAGAGGCCACAGTTTGGGGGTGGGTCCCACTTGAGAGAATTAAGTGCTGCTGCTAACAGTCCTCTGCATTGAGGGTTCATCCACACCTAAAAAATGAAGGACTGAAGAAAAGGATTAGGAATAGCAAAATGACCAGCAATAATTGTGCAGATCAGCTGTTCCACCACAAGCCAGCTGTAGTTCACTGAGCAGAATCAGTGAAGGAGATGGAGGAGGTATTCAAAATATGCAGAAGCTAGTATGGTTTACAAAAGTGTTAGCACAGCTACAGTACTGAAGCAATACTGTGCAGCTGTATTGATATAAATAATAAATAAAGTACAATATTATTTTTGAATTATCTTAAAAATAAAATTATAAGATGCAGACAGGCTGGAAAGTGTCCAGAGAAAGGCTGTGAAAATGATAAGAGTACTGGAGGACCTTCCATATGAAGGTGTTGATCAGTTAGAAGGTAGAAGATCTCTCCAGACGGATCCTGACTGGCTGGACAGATGGGCAGAGTCCAACATGATGGCATTCAACAAGTCCAAGTGCAGGGTGCTGCACTTTGGCCACAACAACCCCATGCATCACTACAGGCTGAGGTTGGAGTGGATGGAGAGCAGCCAAACAGAAAGGGACCTGGGGGTACTGATTGACAGCTGGATGAATATGAGCCAGCAGTGTGCCCAGGTGGCCAAGAAGGCAAATGGCATCCTGGCCTGCATCAAGGGGCAGACCAGAGTCATAAAATGCCACCCTAGGTGATGTAAATTCTCAGCATTACCTTTTCTGGGAATAGAAGTCTGTAGTTGTCATTTGTTTATTGTCACAAATTCAGGGGAAGATTGATAAGTACCTCAACCACTCACCTGTGAAAAGCCTCGAAAAGTTAGGTGTGATTGATCTTACAGCTAACTTCATCGGAGAAGTGCAAAATTTATACCTTGAGAAATCAACAAGTATGACATACACGTAACCTTCATTCAACCTAAACTGGCTTGAAGACAAGCCCTATGAGAAGAGGCTGAGGGAGCTGGGGCTGCTTAGCCTGGAGAAGAGGAGTCTCAGGGGAGACCTTCTTGCTCTCTACAACTACCTGAAGGGAGGTTGTAGCCAGGTGGGGGTTGATCTCTTCTCCCAGGCTACCAGCACCAGAACAAGAGGACACAGTCTCAAGCTGTGCCAGGGGAGGTTTAGGTTGGATGTTAGGAAGAAGTTCTTCATACAAAAAGTTATTAGCCATTGGAATGTGCTGCCCAGGGAGGTGGTGGGGCCACCATCACTGGAGGTGTTTAGGAAGAGACTGAATGGGGCGCTTGGTGCCATGGTTTATTTGATTAGATAGTGTTGGATAATGGGTTGGACTCAATGATCTCAAAGGTCTCTTCCAACCTTGTCTGGTCTATCCTATGCTATCCTATGCTATCCTATGCTATCCTATCCTATCCTATCCTATGCTATCCTATCCTATCCTATCCTATCCTATCCTATCCTATCCTATCCTATCCTATCCTATCCTATCCTATCCTGTTCTGTTCTGTTCTATTCAACAATGAGAATGCTCTACCATCAAAACTGTGGAAGCATTTTGAGTAAGAAGACTTAAAAGTGCTCCTTTGAATGTGAGCAGCTGTATAGCCAGGCATACCAAAGTTCTGTGGATAACTAGCAAAAAAACCCCAAACAACCACCCAACTAACCAACATAAAATCCCAAGACAACAACAGTAACAATATAAACCAAAAACAAAACAAACCAAAAACAAACTAACAAAACAAAACCAAAACCAACCAAACCCCACCAAAAAAAAAAACTTAAAAAATGGAAAGATCCACAAGCAACAACAAAAAAGGCAAAAGCATTGGTAAGTCCTTCTTTAGCCTTGTGTCTAGGATGACTGCCTGAAGTGTTAAAAATCTTCTCAGGTATTTATGTGTTGTTTGGGAGAAGGGTTGGTTTTGGATAGCTTTGGAAGACTATGGGGAAGATTTGCCTTTGCTCAAATTAGAGAAGGCTTTGTTTAGTCTTTGGCTCAGAAAAGAATGTAAACGTCTTGTAACTGAAGGAGAGAAGTTAGGCAGAATTTGGTTGGATGTGTTAAAATATTGTTTTGTTATTTCGACCTATTGTATGCCTTAATTCTATGCATGCCAGTAGAAAACAGAGTGGCCAGCAGGAGCAGGGAGGTCATTCTGCACCTGTACACTGCACTGGTTAGGCTGTACCTCAAGTAATGTGTCCAGTTCTGGGCCCCTCAGTTTAGGAAGGATGTTGACTTGTTGGAGCGTGTCCAGAGAAGGGCAACAAAGTTGTTGGGGTTTTGGAACACAAGCCCTATGAGGAGAGGCTGAGGGAGCTGGGATTGCTTAGCCTGGAGAGGAGGAGACTCAGGGGTGACCGTATTGCTCTCCACAACTCCCTGAAGGGAGGTTGTAGACAGGCGGATGATGGACTCTTCTTCCAGGCAGCCAGTACCAGAACAGGAGGACACAGTCTCAGGCTGCACGAGGTGAGGTTTAGGTTGGATGTTAGGAAGAAGTTCTATACAGAGAGAGTGATTGTCTATTGGAATGGGCTGCCCGGGGAGGTGGTGGAGTCACCATCATTGGAGGTGTTCAGGAGGAGACTTGATGGGGTGCTTGGTGCCATGGTTTAGTTGTTTAGGTGGGTTGGATTGGTTGATGGGTTGGACGCGATGATCTTGAAGGTCTCTTCCAACCTGGTCTATTCTATTCTATTCTATTCTATTCTATTCTATTCTATTCTATTCTATTCTATAATGACCAATTGAGATGTGACACATAACTTTGCTGTGTAACATAAGAAACATCTTCTCTGCTTACATCTTGTCCTGGAAGCTGTGCTTGGGGTGAATTGAACATCTGTACAATAGTGTTACACTTCTGTTGGACCATGGCTAAATAAAATGAAACAACAAAGTGACTCCAAAAACTCCCTGTTTAGTGGAGTGCCCTAAGTTAACAAGGGATTGACTTTTTGTGTCCATTGCTGCCTTTTGCAATCCCCACTGCATGACTAGTGACTAAACTTCTGGGGGTGATTTACACTTCATGTTGAATTGAGTTTAGAATCTGAGCACCTCATCTCCTTGGAAGTGAAACCTTTGTGCAGAAGCTTTCTACTCCACTCAAAATGCTCTCTGCCTGCCGAGAGAACTTCTGACTGGATTAGGAGAGTGTGAGAAATTGTTCTGCACTAGACTAACAAATGCAGTTTCTCATTGCTATCTCCTCTTTTCTTTCCCATCCCTACTCTAATTTTTCCTGTAATTGCTGTGGTCTGAGAAGCTGGCAACAGCACTCTGTCCTCACTTTTCCTGCCTCTGTCCTTTACTTTCCATGGCTGACACTCCATAGTGGGCAATAGGGCTGATGGGCTGGAGATGCTGTGAAGATGACACCAGCAAAGGAGCATCCAGTGAGACTAAGCAAATACAGAAAAACTACTAGATTTCTATAGTTTCTGAATTATGCTGCCTGAAGCATTCAGGGATTTTCAGTGAGCTAATTTCTTCCATCAAATAAAATGTGGGATCCTCCCTCAGCATGTGAGCTATCACTGCAGATGCACTAACTCCACTTTGGGGAACAGGATATCACTTCCCTTATGTGGTTTGATGGAGGACACTTTGGTATAAAAATGTGTGTATTGTTAATGGCCATAAGTTCTTTCATTTAACAGGAGCCCTCTCAGGATACAAAACATAATAAATTGTCCAAGCAGGACCACAAAGGAAGCTAGGACTAGTATAAGCTCCTGCATGTGTTTTTGTTAGTCTCATGATACATTAGTGAGATAAATATGTCAGGAAGTGTGTTTATCCTCTTACTCTAAGGAAGGGTCCATCACACCTACATTATCTTGTACTAATGTTCATTTAACCTTTTCCTTGAGAATCCCTGATGATCATGTTTAGGGGTGAAGGTGCAGCTGTTGTTGGATATTTTTTGTCTCCAAGAGTAATAACTTGCAGGACAAACATTCTCTGCCCTGTAATGTGCATTCATCAGCCTCTGAACCTCTTCAGGGTTCAGATCTCTGAAAACTGCCTCAGCCTAGTCTGTCATTTCCACAGAGGCAGCTCATCACAGTTTATCATCACCACCCCAGTTTATCCCATGACACTCAGCTTGTTCCATGAAACTAGGCTGTCTTATTAACGAAACAAATTACAAGTGTAATTAGCCAGGCTTCATATGTCAAAGGAATAGATACAAAGGCTGAAAGGAAGAAAGATCACAAATGATGTAAAATTCATCTTACAATGGGATATGTCCCTTGCTGCACTACTGCTCTGGGGTGCAGACTGCCTCCCCACAGCCTGCATCCCTGACCTGCCTGGTGGATGTGGGGAAGGCTGTGAATGTAGACTACGTGGACTTCAGCAAGGCCTTTGACACTGTCCCCCACAGCAAACTCCTGGCCAAGCTGTCAGCCCATGGCTTGGATGGGAGCAACACTGCAATGGGTCAGGAACTGGCTGGAGGGCCGAGCGCAGAGAGTGGTGGTGAATGGTGCCACATCCAGCTGGCAGCCAGTCACTAGTGGTGTGCCCCAGGGCTCAGTGCTGGGCCCCATGCTCTTTAATAACTTTACCAATGACCTGGACGAGGGGATTGAGTCCATCATCAGTAAGTTTGCAGACGACACCAAGCTGAGGACACAGTCTCAAGCTGTGCAAGGGGAGGTTTAGGCTGGATGTTAGGAAGAAGTTCTTCACAGAAAGAGTGGCCATTGGAATGGGCTGCCTGGAGATGTGGTGGAGTCACCATCACTGGAGGTGTTTGGGAAGAGACTGGATGAGGTGCTTGGTGCCATGGTTTAGTTGACTAGATAATGTTGGATGATAGGTTGGACTCGATCTCAAAAGTCTCTTCCAACCTCATTAATCCTATCCTATCCTATCCTATCCTATCCTATCCTATCCTATCCTATCCTATCCTATCCTATCCTATCCTATCCTATCCCTGTTTCCCCTCTTTTTAGCAGAAGACTGTTATGTTTCAGGATTAGCTGCTTCTCTGTTCAGCAGAATAATATCTGTCTTTAAAATCTCTTAGATTTACAGCACTCCATGTATGGTGCATTGTCAAAAGTGTTTGCTGTACATAAGTTATCTTCCTGATATGTGAACACAGGAGTAGCTTGCCCTAATTTCTACAGTGGGGATATTCTTTTTCAGGCTTCTTAATATTGACAAGGTATCGTTGTAACTTTCTCTGATCTTACAGCACAGAGGTAGAACAAATAAAAACAAAACAAAAAACACCACCAAACAAACCACAAAAAAACCTTCTGTTTCTCTTTTTGGTCACCATTCTTTTTAGGTGTGCTTTTGCAGAAAATGGTCTTAAACAAGTCTCTCAGTGAAACTTTCAAGTGCTCTTCTAGCAGGTATTGAGATGATGAGCTGTTGCCACTAATACTGGGGAAAAGGTTGCAATTGGAAGAAAATCAGATTAATTTCCTGGTAGGGATGCTGACTAAGTGATCTATTGTTTAGGGGGGAAAAGGTCTAGAACAGCTACAGCTTTCAGTCAGTGCATGCAGTACATGTAACCTGCTTCCCACAGTGTCACCTGAAGAGTGAGGGAGGAGAGGGAACAGTATCATATCATTATATCGGGAAGGTGGGGCCTATCGTGACATGGTGGGGCCTATCGTGACGTGGTCAGGCCTATCGTGACATGGTGGCGCCTATCCTGACATGGTGGGCCCTATCGTGACATGGTCAGGCCCTGAGGAGAGAGACTTGGGGGTGCTGGTGGACGAGAAGATCAACATGAGCTCTCAGTGTGCACTTGCAGCCCGCAAAGCCAATCAGATCCTGGGCTGCATCAGGAGAAGTGTGGCTAGCAGGTCGAGGGAGGTGATCCTCCCCCTCTACTCAGCCCTGGTGAGACCCCACCTGGAGTACTGTGTCCAGTTCTGGAGCCCCTATTACAAGAGGGATGTGGAGGTGCTGGAACGTGTCCAGAGAAGGGCCACGAGGATGATCAGAGGGCTGGAGCACCTCTCCTATGAGGACAGACTGAAGGAGTTGGGGCTGTACAGTCTGCAGAAGAGAAGGCTCCGAGGTGACCTAATTGTTGCCTTCCAGTATCTGAAGGGGGCCTACAGGAAGGCTGGGGAAGGACTTCTCAGGATCTCAGGTAGTGATAGGACTAGGGGGAATGGAATGAAGCTGGAGGTGGGGAGATTCAGGCTGGGCGTGAGGAGGAAGTTCTTCACCATGAGAGTGGTGAAGCCCTGGAATGGGTTGTGCAGGGAGGTGGTTGGGGCGCCGTCTCTGGAGGTGTTTAAGCCCAGGATGGATGAGGCTCTGGCCAGCCTGATCTAGTGTGGTGTGTCCCTGGCCATGGCAGGGGGGTTGGAACTAGATGATCCTTGTGGTCCCTTCCAACCCTGACTGATACTATGATACTAAGTTCAGTTGTGCCAGTGTCATGCAGCATACTCTCAGGATTTTATTATTAAAAAGATACCACAGGAGCAGATACTCCCTCTTGACTTGTCTCTTAAGCTGCTTTCTCACCTACTTTGTGAAGATACAGCGTGAACTCCACCACTTCCATCATAACCTAATAATTCACTGGTACTCAAATCCACATTTTCTGTGCTGTGAACTCAGGGGTTTGCAGGCCTTTCCTTTGAGTGGATTTAGACAATGACTGGCACTTCTCCCTTTGTATGTGTGCATGTGTGTATGTATAAGGAAGCATAAACAATATATATATACGTAACAAGTATGTGTGTATTTATACACACACACACACACATGTAATTTCCTTCAATCTATTCTTTTGGACAGAGAATCCTCTACCATCCTCTAGCACAGCCAGCAGGTCAAGGGAGGTCATTAACCCCCTCTACTCCACTCTGCTAAGACCCCATCAGGAGTACTGCGTCCAGTTCTAGAGCTCCTGCTACAGGAAGGATCTCAACATGCTGGTACATGTCCAAGGATGATCAGAGGGCTGGAGCACCTCTCCTGCGAGAACAGACTGAGGGACTTGGGGCTGTTCAGTCTGGAGAAGAGAAGGCTCTGAGGAGACCTCATTGTGACCTCCCAGTATCTTAAGGGGACCTACAAGAAAGCTGGTGAGGGACATTTTAAGGTGCCAGGTAGTGACAGGACTAGGGGGAATGGAAGAAAACTAGATTGGTGTTAGGAAGAAGTTCTTCACCATCAGGGTGGTGAGACACTGGAACAGGTTGCCCAGGGAGGTGGAAGCCCCATCCCTGGAGGTTTTTAAGGCCAGGCTGGATGGGGGTCTGAGCAACCTGACCTCATGTGAGGTGTCCCTGCCCATGGCAGGGGGGGTTTGAACTAGATGATCCTTGAGGTCCCTTCCAACCCTAACAATTCTATGATTCCTCAGAGATCTGGTGTGTTGTCTCTGCTGTTTGAACAACCTATTCTGTATTCTCTTTCTAAATCTCTGCTGTAGTGAGCTGCATGAAGCTGGACACAGCCAGCCCACAAAGCCATTCAGATCCTGGGCTGTATCAGGAGAAGTGTGGCTAGCAGGTCGAGGGAGGTGATCCTCCCCCTCTACTCAGCTCTGCTGAGACCCCACCTGGAGTACTGTGTCCAGTTCTGGAGCCCCTATTACAAGAGGGATATGGAGGTGCTGGAAGGTGTCCAGAGAAGGGCCACAAGGATGATCAGAGGGCTGGAGCACCTCTCCTATGAGGACAGACTGAAAGAGTTGGGGCTGTTCTGTCTGGAGAAGAGAAGGCTCCGAGGTGACCTAATTGTGGCCTTCCAGTATCTGAAGGGGGCCTACAAGAAGGCTGGGGAGGGACTTCTTAGGATCTCAGGTAGTGATAGGACTAGGGGGAATGGGATGAAGCTGGAGGTGGGGTGATTCAGGCTAGATGTGAGGAGGAGTTTCTTCACCATGAGAGTGGTGAAACCCTGGAATGTGTTGTCCAGGGAGGTGGTCAAGGCCCCGTCCCTGGAGGTGTTTAAGCCCAGGCTGGATGAGGCTGTGGCCAGCCTGATCTAATGTGAGGTGTCCCTGCCCATGGCGGGGGGGTTGGAACTAGATGATCCTTGTGGTCCCTTCCAACCCTGAATGATACTATGATACTATGATACAGATGGAGTGCCATCACACGGTACAGTAGTTTGTGTACAGTTACATAAAGGTTACTGTGAATACATCCCTAAACAAATATTTTTTTTAAAAGGGTGAATCACAGTGGTAATTTCTTGCCTTATATTAGGGTTGTCAGAGAGTACACTACTGGATTAAAAAAATGCTTCACATTTTTATTGTTACATCAAATCCTTCTGAGTATTACCCCTCGTTTATTGAACAGCATCATGCTTATTTCATACTATGTCTTGAATTTGCAGAGTAATTTAAGACTTTAATCCTATTATCCCAAATGCTTGCACAGGTACCACCTGCACACTTCCCAAATGTAATCTTTTTCTGTAATCCAATGAGTTCAGAGTAAAGCTGCAGCAGAAGTGGACCTATGAGCCATCCCTCAAGACCTGGCACAAAATGTTCTTCCCATTTTATCAGTGAATTACTTCCAGCTACTCACTGGATGAGGCCTTTCTAAACTGCTATGTAGCTATCCCATGTCAATTTCATTTTGATAAAGTTACATGGGATTTGGCAAAATAAACAGTCATTTGGATCAATGTCAGAAGCCCTAGTAAAGCCAGAAATCTAGCTACCACTTCTGATCTACTAGATCATATCCAAGGAAGGCGATAGGTTTTCCACAGTTCATTAGTTACAGCTTTATGTTGGATTCTGGGCCCCTCAGTTTAGGAAGGATGTTGACTTGCTGGAACGTGTGCAGAGAAGGGCAATGAAGTTGGTGAGGGGTTTGGAACACAAGCCCTATGAGGAAAGACTGAGGGAGCTGGGATTGCTTAGCCTGGAGAAGAGGAGACTCAGGGGTGACCTTATTCTCTACAACTACCTGAAGGGAGGTTGTAGACAGGCGGATGATGGTCTCTTCTCCTAGGCAGCCAGTACTAGAACAAGAGGACACAGCCTCAGGCTGCACCAGGGGAGGTTTAGGTTGAATGTTAGGAAGAAGTTCTATACAGAGAGAGTGATTGCCCATTGGAATGGGCTGCCCAGGGAGGTGGTGGAGTCGCTGTCATTGGAGGTTTTCAGGAGGAGACTTAATGGGGTGCTTGGTGCCATGAGTTAGTTGTTTAGGTGGGTTGGATTGGTTGATGGGTTGGACACGATGATCTTGAAGGTCTCTTCCAACCTGGTTTATTCTATGTATAATTCTATGTATGTATGTCCATCTCAGCATCAACCCTCCGGCCAGTGTCTATTAAACTGCCAGTTGTCCAAGAGGACCTTTCAATTGGCCTGGTGCTGCATGTGATTTGCATCTGCTTCTAAAGAGACCACATTAGCTTGTAGTGCTCTTCCCCACCACAAAGTCTGCCAGGTGTCACCTCAGACCCATTCGCTGCATGAATATGTCTAAGGAGATAACAAGAGTCAGGGATGAGGCTTTCAGTGCTTGCAGGTTGCTATGTAAGAATTTACATGTGTTACCATGTATAAAAATTAAACTAATTAATCTTGCTTCCCCAGGTTCTCTATTTGAGCAGAGAGCAGGTGTCTTTTACCTTCCTATTGATCACTTAGACCTTCCCTGTATTCACAAGTTCTTAACCATGAAGACTCCAGAACTTACAGTTCAGAATCTGCTTTGACTCACTTCTTCAGTGCCTTATGAGGCATTTCTTTGAGGAAAGAGGAAAGAATTTATTTATTAGATGTTCAAGAGGGGATTGGACGTGGCACTTGGTGCCATGGTTTAGTAGTCATGAGGTCTTGGGTGACAGGTTGGACTTGATGATCTTTGAGGTCTTTTCCAACCTTATTGATTCTGTGATTCTATGATTCTTTCCTAGCCTATGTTTCTATTGCCTTCTAAAACTATTGCTCTAACTAGCTGATCACATGTAATCATTTTAGTGAAGACTGACGCAAAGAGATTAAATTTATCAGCCATCTCTGCACCATTATTTATTGCACTCCCCTAATTTGAATAACCAATCTGTATTTTCCTTTGTCTTTTTCACACTTCTATTTTATTTGTAACATCTTTTCTCGTTTCCTTTTATGTTCTTTGCTACTTGTATGCTGTTCTGGACACAACCTTTTCTGATTTTATCCCTGCATGCCTCATTGCTTCTCTAAAGAACAACTGAAGTGCTAGGTTCTTGCCTGCAGTAATACAACCTGGGGTGTTACTTCTTATTGCTATAGGCAAATGTGGGAGGTCAGATCTAAAATTCCATCTCTGCAAGATGTTGTGATTGGAATTCATCAGCCTCAACCTTTTCTCAAGGTAAACTGAATGCCATGGTGAGTGTGATCTTTAGTGCTTAAAGAAAATTGGTTTGCATAACCTGGATTCCCCCCCCCCCCCCCCCCCCCCCCCAGTTATGGTGTGGCCTTAACATATTGCAGTTAAAAAGAAGAAAAACAAACCAACCCATGCAAAACAAACCAAACAAAAACAAGAAAGGAGCTTCCTGAGTTTACTATGGAAAGCTATTAAATGTCAAATGGAGTAATCTTTACTTTATAATTTTCTTAGTGTTGCTGTGAGTTTATACAACAGTTTCCAAAGCATACAGGTATAGCACAACTGAAATGCAGCCAATTCTGCAGCAAAGGGCAATAGCTAGGCAGGCTGTTGACAAGGCAGGGAAAATGTTGGTGGAGGACAATGGGGCAATCCTTCTTTTCATGAGAAAAGTGTCACTCATTTTTTAATGTCCTTGCAGAGCAGACAAGGCCTCATTTTTTACAGTCCCATATTATCATAATGACTCTCCGTTATACGCTGAGTAGTTGCTAACAAGGCTACCCCATGCCCTTTCTTTTTAATTATTTCCAGGTTAATGCATCATGGTCCATGCAGGTTCATTTGCCCAGGCCACATTTTTCGCTTCTGGGTGCCCATTCTGGCCTCTCTATGCCTCAGATATAGGCAATATGAATATCAGTCTCAAAGCAAAAAAATATCTCTACCTATCAGACAACTCTGTAATTTACATTTAGATTTATTTAGTTTCTCAGACTCTGCAAGTTACAGAGCTGGGAACATTTTGGCCTGTAAAACCTTTCTCAAATAGCTGAAGCTGCATTCTTATCCTCCTTTCAAACCATCAGACACCAGGTGCTGACCTAGTCCCATTAACCAATTACTCACACGTCACACAATTAATCTTTCATTGCGATTCGATCAAGTTCATTCCCATCTCCATATTATTCTTTAGAATCCCACTGTGTAAAACCTGCACATTTTTGTCACTGTTCATTTTGCCCTGGTCTGTGCTACTTCAGGCTGGGAAATGAAGTGACTGTAAATGTAATTTATAGAATCATTGGCTGTGTGGAAACTCTTTTCAGGCTGACCTGATATGAGAGATTGTAATCATTTCTTTGGAACCACTCTGGTTTGTCAAGGAGACAGGGTTTTTTCTTTAAATATCCAAAATAACAGATTTGTTTGAGCAGGATTTGCTGGTGTTCAGAGCTCAGTTGCTGTCTTATCCTTTGTCTCTTTTGTTTCACATAAACCCTTTTTTCTTGAAGCCTTCTGCTCGTACTGGGCTTTGGAAGGAAAAGGAAGGGAATCCTAGCAGGCAAGACTTAGGTACAAATATTGAAATCTCCACCCTCACCTTCAGATATTTGAACTGAATTCAGCAAAATCCTTTGCCATAGCTGGGGTGCAGGACCATGTGCTGCTTCACCTGACAGAAATAGACCTCTCTGTTCCCATATACACCCCATAATCACATACCACGGGCAGGACTCTGCATTAGCATTACATCTGCTCAGAGCACTAAGGTCGAATATTGTGGTTTGGTTCCAGTGAAAGAACAGCATGTGGGCCATGCATCTCAGTGTGAGCGCTGGCAGATCGGCTTAGGTGTCAGAGGATTACCCTGACTACCATATCATGAAGGAGGAGGAGAAAAGCCCTGTATTCTCAAGTGGGCAAAAAAAATTAAAGGGCAAGAAGGGATCTTAAGAGATTGCTTACTTAATCCCTCACCCTGCCATACGGCAGGTTCAACTCTAATTATGGAAATCCTGATAGACTCTTAACCCTGGAGTCAAAAGATGTATGGGGACTGCACATCCTCTGCCAACAAGGGGTGTATTCAATGGGAGCAGGATATCACTGCTCTCCATATGGCTAGGAAGTTTTCTTTATTGTCTGTCTGAATTACTGTCACTTCAGTTTGTCTAAGGCATCAAGAGCAGAGTACTCCCCTTTCCTTTGTGATCATTTTCCGTATTTTGTACCCATCTTCATTTTCCTTTAGGTAAATTATCCCAAATCGTTCAGTCTTTTCTTTCAGGTTGTGTTTGCTAGACATCATGATGATTCTCCCTTCCTCTTCTCAGTATTTGTACCAGGATTTAATACTGAAATGCAGTGCTAGAAAACTAGCCACAGCATAAGGCTGTGTTATGCTCTACAAGTACCTCTGAGCCCTGCTAGGATGATTATCTCTTTTTTGAGACACTACAGTTTGTTCAGTTGTTCTTGCTTTGGCTCTACTATTTTTTTTTCTTTGACATAGATACTTAGATTTGGGGGAGGAGGTGTGTTTGGAGGGGAGGTGTGTTTTGTGTCTGATTTTGGTTTAGTTTTTTCCCTAATTGCATAACATTATTTCTGCCTACAACAGAATTCATTCCTATATCCATCTACAGTCTCAAGTTGTGCCAGGGGAGGTTTAGGCTGGATGTTAGGAAGAAGTTCTTCACTGAAAGACTGTTTGGCCATTGGAATGGGCTGCCCAGGGAGGTGGTGGAGTCACCATCACTGGAGGTGTTTAGGAAGAGACTGGATGGGGTACTTAGTGCCATGGTTTAGTTGATTAGATAGTGTTGGATGATAGGTTGGACTTGATGATCTCAAAGGTCTCTTCCAACCAGGTTAATTCTATCCTATCCTATCCTATCCTATCCTATCCTATCCTATCCTATCCTATCCTATCCTATCCTATCCTATCCTATCCTATCCTATCCTATCCTATCCTATCCTATTTTAGTTTATAACCACTTCTGGTTTTGTGTAGTCTGTGTTTTTTCTGTGAGAAACCTGCAGAGCATAGTGTGAAATACCACATGGACACCAGGATGACATTCTAAGGTATTACTCTGTGATTTCTCCTTTTATTCTGTTAGGCACCACGATCACTGTTTCCTATCCTTTTCTCACCTCCTGAACCCTTAGGAGCTCTCAAGGACGGTAACTGAATGAACTGAAGTAAAACTCCTGAGACCCAGCTGATGTGAAAGTTTTAAAGTTCTTTATGCCTTTAAAGCTCCCTAGCCTGTATTTCCTTTTCAAAAATGAGGTCTTGTCCCTTTCTCACCCCTATGAACTGACAGCCACGCGATTACAGTTTCTCTTTAAAGTGAAGGCATGCAAGAAAGTTAAAGAGCTTTCCTGAAGCTGTCTCTTGATAGCTCTCCTTCTCTGTTGAATATCAGGCTAATACTTCTCTTCATCTTGGTGTTAAGGCAAGTACACCCTTACAAACTGATTTCTTGCCAGTTAAATATCATGTTGCTTTTCTTTCTTTTTTCTTTCTTCTGTTTATTATTTTTTTTTTCCTATATTCAATATTTTTCTTTTTGTCCTTGGAAACCTGACTTGTATTTGTCTTATTGCAAAAGCTTTCTGGCCTCAAACCCAACTTACTCATATTTGTATCTGACATTCTTTTCCTCTAGAGATACGTGCCTATCCCCCATGGTTTATTTGATTTGTTTGGTTTTGGTTTGGTGGGATATTATTTCAGGAAATGCCATCTCTAATTCTTATTTAATTTGGATAAGATCCACAGATTATTTTAACATGCAAATCTCTGAATTCATTGAACTCTCCCTTCCAGAAATCTAATATTTTGGTTTGTTGCTATTATTATGCAGGTAAGCACTATCTACCTAATTGTGTTACAGACTTGATCATGTATCCAGTTTTTCACAGAATCACAGAATCAGTCAGGGTTGGAAGGGACCACAAGGATCATTTAGTTCCAACCCCCCTGACATGGGCAGGGACACCTCACACTAGATCAGGCTGGCCAGAGCCTCATCCAGCCTGGGCTTAAACACCTCCAGGGATGGAGCCCTATCCAGCCTGGCCTTAAAAACTCCCAGGGATGGGGCTTCTACCACTTTCCTAGGCAACCTGTTCCAGTGTCTCACCACCCTCATGGTGCAGAATTTCTTCCTAACATCCAATCTGAATCTGCCCACTTCCAGTTTTATTCTTTATCCACTGAGTTGTCTGTCCATTGAACCCACATTTTACCAGTTTGGAGACCAGGATGTCATGTGGGATAATGTTGAAGGCTTTGCTCTGGTCCAGGTAAATAATGTCAGTTGCTCATCCCTCACCTGCTGATGCTGTGACCTTGTCATAGAAGGCCACCAGGTTTGTCAGGCAGGATTTGTACCCAGTCACTTCTTCATTATTCTTCTGTTTCAGCAGTGCCTCCAGGAGGACCTGCCCCATGATCTTACTGGGCACAGAGACAAGAAAGGCAATACTCCAGTGCAATCTCCAAAAGCCTGTGCTGTTTTTACCCAAAATATGATCCTTGCTAGAGACAATTGACATGTTCAAGTTGTTCTACTCATGCTCTAGTTCCTTGTAGTCACTTTTGGTCTATTGTGGTCATTCCTGTCAGTATTATTAATACCATACAGCTGAGTAGCATAGGGTAGCAGTTGGTGTTAACTTTCACTGGATGCCATGTCTAGTTGACAGATACATGTTTCTGTTGCCCTTAGGAAACAGGCAGCAATCACTTTTGCTTCTTTCTGGAAGTGGTGATGAATTGCTGAGCCTTTGGAGTGTGTGGCTATTCCTAAAGTGGCAGTGATGTTGGCAGTATACCTGACACATAGGAATCGGGGCCAGCACATGGTGTTGGTAGAAGTCAGGTTCAAAATAAACAAAAGGAACACAGAGGGGGGAGTGAAAGGGCCAAGTTTCTTGCCAAAGATTGCCGTGTACAAGAGATGCTTACTGGATAAACAGCAAAAAGTGAGATAAGCTGGGTGGTAGACATGTTTGCAAAACTCAGTTGTTTCCATTGTACATAACTTCCCACAGCGGAGTATGTAGCCTGGTAGACACAGGTAAGTCTCTGCATAGCCCCATCAGGGATCAAGGATTCCTTGTTGTTGTTGCTATGTTCCCTTAACAATATTCCAGTATCTCTGGAAAACCTCATACCCTTTATTTGTGAGCTGCTGACATAAAGGTTTCTCTGCCTTCAATCATACAAAGATATTTGCTGTGGAATAAAATCTCAGGTTTTTGTTTTGTCTTGATGCACTGTGCATCCACAGTAATCTTGGAGAGCTGTTCCTTTGACTTTTCCCATTACTAAGGAAAAATAAATCATGCCTACACTAGGTATTTTGCTGTTTGATAACAGCTGTTCCCTTTAGAAGCCCTCTGTGCAAAAAAATGGCACTTTCTATGCTTGTGGAACATGACACTAGACAATCCCTCTCTTCCTTCCCTGAGATGGTGCAAATCTGCCACAAAGCCAGAGGCTTTCGATATGCTGCTGCCCCTGTAATCTACAAAGCATCTTGGAATACTGTGGCAGGGGATTATGCAGTTCTGCATGTCGATATAATTAGGTGAGATAAAGGGGAAACTGGGAGGTCAGCATCCTGAGATGTCCTTGGTTTTGCAAGCTTAAAGTAATTTATCCTGCTATGTTCACAGGGTTTTCTGAGATAAAGTCTCTAAAAACCACAGATAGCAAGTTCTTTGCTGTGTAACACTTAAGCTGTGTCTTCTCTTTTTTTTGTATCATTATTATTTTTGCAAAGAACTAGCATCATATTATAAACCTGTAAGATGAAGTTCAAGGAGTTGTTCTTGTCATCAAAAGCCTGAGGTGAAAATGCAGGCTCACGTTGTACATTTTATATCTATTATTTTTAAGAGAGAATTTACATAGAGTATGAGACAGCAAACAAGTTTTATAGGTGACAGCATGCAGCTGACATTTGCAGAAGTTGCTTGTTACAAATATAATCCAGGCTTTTGAATAGCTGTTGTACCAGACAAAGGCTGATTCAAGGCACATAAACACACAGGAGGAAGAGCAAAAGAAGAAATCTCTTTGCCATATGATTGCTACACACAATATGCTGCTGTTGTCTTCAACCTGCAGTGCCTGTTGCTTTGTCAGTAGATTGGCTTTAAATGAATTGTTGTTTTGTCATAGGCTTAACAAGTGAAAGTTGGTGAATGGGTCAGAGGTGGGAATTTAATTTCAAGGGCTAAACTGAGCAGAAAATCTATGAGACAATAGACAACGCCATAGCATTAAGGTCCAGATTAAAATGCATGCTCTGTTGGATCATGGATAGGGCTTCAGCCTGTGATCTAGCATATCATCAATTGCAAGGCAGACAGAAGGGCTCTGGGGAAGAGAATTGTCCAGGTATCATTATCTTCTTTAGGTTCTCAAAGTAGAAAAAAGTTGTACAAATACCTTTCAAGGGCAGAATTTTCTGGCAGGAGAACTTGGTTCACTTCCTCTGTCTGAGAGCAAGAGAGTCAGCTGCCATTTCAAGCCTGGCAAGAAAGAACAAAACACATAAAGTTCATGACATGATGCTGAGCAGGAGCTCTATCATCCCTTTATTCTTGATTTAGGTAGCACAGTGGTTTCTCTGATCATTTGAAAATGCTCAGATTCATCTGCCCACATCTGAGCTGGTTCCCTCAGGCTCTCTTTCTAGTCAAAGGAGGGAATAGGCATGGATGCAGACTGGTTTCTCTCTTTCCAATGTATGCAGTCAAAAGAGTTCAAATTGGCCTGCTCTATACATGAGGAGAGCCAGGATGGGTGATAAAGAAGAGCCAAGATGAATGATGATCGCTGTTGGGGATTTTTACATTAGCAACATCTGAAGTTAGGTGATATGAAGCCTTCACAAGAGATTGTGTATTGTTCTGGGCAAAAAAGAGCTTTCCTTTCACTTTTGTTATTAGCAAAAGCAATTTGTATGAAATGCATTTTGCTCTCTGCTGTAGGTGGATTGTGTGCAGGGACCCTAGCTTTCAGTGGCAGGGCTCTCCTGCAGCCCTCAGTCTGATGTTGCTAACAATAAGCATCTTCTTTCGTGCACGACATCTCCCAGGGAGTATATAGAGGTGTCATATCACAGACTTCTGGGCCTCATTTTTATATAATTAACTAGTTTGCCACCTGAAATGTTGTAATTAAGCTTTCATGTGTAAAGCAGGAGCATATGCCACTGTCAAAAGAATGTGAATGAGACGACAGGCATTTCATGTTAATTTAACTTTACTGCGACTTTCTTCCACTTGTTAGTTGTGACCATACACGCAAACTCCTGGTGGTGACTATTGCCTGTAAAAAAACTTGGCAGGTGTCTTGGCACTAACACTTAACCCACGTGCACTAACCACTGTGTTAAACCTATGTTAAAGGTAGGATTTAATTCTGTCCAGCATGACCAACCTCAGTGATACAGAGAAATTTTCACTCGCAATTTCTTACTCCCAGTCAGTAATGTGTCTGAGTTGGATGCACAGAAGATGTGTGCTAATGTACTTTGCTTTTGTAAGACAGCTGGAATGCAGATTTCAAGTTCACAAAGACTGTCTTATGTAAGAGTACCCTATAAAGGGTCATGGCATGGACTGAGGCATTGGCCCACCATCACCCATACTATATAACCGTTGAACTGCCTCTGAAACAAGTTGGGCCCATGTCAACATGCCCATGAACAGTTTGTGGGGTGACACAACAGGCAACACGGTAACAACATGTTGTAGGACATGCCTTGAAAACTGCTTTCCCATTGTTTTGTCTCGCAGTTGGTTCAGCCACTAACTGGAATGCTGCCTTGTAGACCATGTGTCCTCTGTTGAGTAGACTTCACGGCTGCATCTCATTTAAGGAAAAGGAGAACTGCACACAGCATCCATCCTGACTCTGCTGCTTGACATCCTTTCTTTTCTTTCCTTGAGAAACAATGGCAGCATATAACTGTTCCACGAAATCTTAATTGTTCCAGGAAATCTGATTACAGGATCATTTTTTTACCGGTAAAGTTTCAGAGAGGAATTTAACTCACCTATTCTGCAACGTATTTATTGGTCTGGCAACTAGAAAATAATAGTTATGCTTTAAAACCTGCACAGATTGGAGCTGGTAGCAATGAGATAATAAAGCCCCACAACGCCAGCTAGCTGCCTCCGGGCTAGAGCTGCACTTTGAGTCATCCCATTTAGGAGCTGTCTCCAGCAGTCCCTGAAGTCGACAGGAGTCTTTGATTTCTTCTCAGTAGGTGCTGGATCAGATTGCTGTAGTCTCCTTTTAAAGTCTAAGAACAAGGAGGCCAAAGGCCAGTTTAGTGAACTACATTGTATGGATAAAATAATATCACTTTAAGAGGAACCATTGCCTTTGGAGAAACATTAAATCTGCAGGCGGGTAAAAGTTCAGGGCACTGCAATTACTACATAATAGTAAAGTTTCATCGGCGAGCAAGGACAAAGCTGAATTTCTGGGGTAATGCTTGATGTGCAGCCTGGGAGAGGTTTGTTACAAACACAAATCCGTGTTTGGAAAACGGACAGCACTTGCAATTAAAAACAAAACACTTAACAGCGCAGACTGCAGGCAAGGTGCCTGAAACGGAAACTGCTTAAAACTGTTATTATACATTCACCTAAAACCGTGCAGTAGTATGAGATGGATCTGCTCTCTATATGGGCAGTTTTCACAGTGTCACAGTATCACAGTATAACTTAGGTTGGAAACGACCTCAAGCATCATCGAGTCCAACATATCAACACAGACCCCATGACTAGACCATGGCACCAAGTGCCACATCCAATCTCCTCTTGAACGCCTCCAGGGTCGATGACTCAACCACCTCCCTGGGCAACCCGTTCCAATGATGAATGACTCTCTTGGTGAAGAACTTCCTCCTCACCTCGAGTCTAATCCTCCCCTGGCGCAGCTTGAGACTGTGTCCCCTTGTTCTGGTGCTGGTTGCCTGGGAGAAGAGGCCAACCCCATCCTGGCTACAACCACCTTTCAGGTAGTTGTAGAGGGCAATGAGGTCACCCCTGAGCCTCCTCATCTCCAGGCTAAACAATCCCAGCTCCCCAGTTTTGTACTGGTGGCCTCTGCAGCATGCCAATCATGTGCCAAAAGAATTGCCCAAAAGTTCATCTGGATGAATTGGTTAGTTAGGGCATTACCTGTTCTGTTCTCAAGGCCGGTCACACAGGGGTCAGATTGTTCTGCCAGGAAAATGTCCTAAGAGGAATATTTTATTCTACCTTTGTCAGCACATTGGAGAGGATTTTACTCAAGTCACCTTTGTATATTTTATTCATTAGGGCATGATCCTGAAAGGCTATTGTATCCCTCTGTTCAGAATGATTTTGTGCAGCCTGAGGATGACAAGTGCTTGCGAGGACATGCAGGGTCCTTATTTTGGCCATCTGTGTTCATATATTGGACTTCTGTTCTGAGCTGGAAAATGAGACAGGTTAATTCTTTGAGATAATGTGCTGAAACTGCGCTAATCAAAGCACCTTAGTAAAAGGTGTAGGATCAATACTGAATCTTCTTAGCTAATTAAAAGCAATTCTAGCTTTATTTTAATAGGTATTTGTGTATTTAATATTAAAGATACAGGAGAGGGAAAGGGAAGGATCATCCCACACAGCCTTTCTCAGGAAGAGCTTGATTTTTTCTTGCCTGTTGCTTGTGATGCTCTACCTGGGTGGTATAAAATTTTAACTGTTTGTGGAAAGAATTACTGTAGTGCAGTTCTTCAGAAAAATGCTTCTCATACTTCTTTGGGGATTTGGTGATCAAGGAACAGAAAATTGTATTCTCGGTTTTCTGGACCTGAATGTCCCATGTACAAGAGGGATATAGACGTGCTGGAAGGTGTCCAGAGAAGGGCCACAAGGATGATCAGAGGGCTGGAGCACCTCTCCTATGAGGATAGACTGAAGGAGTTGGAGCTGTTCAGTCTGCAGAAGAGAAGGCTCGGAGGTGACCTAATTGTGCCCTTCCAGTATCTGAAGGGGGCCTACAAGAAGGCTGGGGAAGGACTTCTCAGGATCTGAGGTAGTGATAGGACTAGGGGGAATGGAATGAAGCTGGAGGTGGGGAGGTTCAGGCTGGACATGAGGAGGAAGTTCTTCACCATAAGGGTGGTGAAGCCCTGGAATGGGTTGTCCAGGGAGGTGGTTGAGGCCCCGTCCCTGGAGGTGTTTAAGAGCAGGCTGGATGAGGCTCTGTCCAGCCTGATCTAGTGTGGGGTGTCCCTGCCCATGGCAGGGGGGTTGGAACTAGCTGATCCTTGTGGTCCCTTCCAACCCTGACTGATACTATGATACTATGTTCCCTGCATAGCGTAGGGAGAAAGCTGTCATTTGTTCCCTGCCATTCTGAGACCTCCGTGGTTAATTTGTAGTGTGGGTTTACAGGTTGGAACCTGTTGCAAGTGAAAAAAAAATATCAAATCCCTTACTGCTTTAGTTGCTATTCCTTCTGATTCTCCAAAATGTCAGTGGATTTATGTTTAGATGTGAAGATAGGGCTCCAGCTCTCTTACCATGATGCTGCAGCATGAAATGGTGAGGTTCCACCAGCTACACTGAGGGATCATATTTTTTTCTGCCTTAGAATTTTTAACAGAGTGGCCAGGCACCTTGGAGATAAATTCATCATAATCAATTCCACTTGTAAAGGGGTGGAAAGCTCTCGTCCCATTTTTCATTTCAAATCACTTTTTTTTTTTGGTTCCTCTACCTCGGTGGTTGTCTTTCAGGAGCAATGCTGATGGGTTGTGCTCCAAGATTCATTACTGAAGAAGTTGTGTGCAAAATTGATGGGTCTCTCATTACGCTGTCAAGGTGACTTCTTTGACTGGAATGTTTTGCTTTCCTATCCATTAGCAGAAAGTACCCTTCATTAGTAAAAAATTCAATCAGCAGACTGCATAATTACCATTTCTGTCTTACTTAATGGAAAGAGTCTTGTTGCACTGCATGTTTTCAACTGCGTGCAACAATCTTCACATTAAACTGCAACAAATTAAGCAGAGCTTTTACAAAACCCTTTCTTCTTCTTCTTCTTTTTTTTTTTTTTAACTAACAATTATAGACTGTAAAGGTTTATATGGTTTGCTTTGGACTGATAATTTCAATTAGAGGTTAAACTATATATAACAAAGAAGCCCAAATAATTGAGAATTAAAGTGCCTTCTGAATGTGTGGCTTGCATGGAGTCATCAGAGTTGGAGAATGGATGTAATAGCTGTTTAGGAGACAGCTGTTTAGTAGACAGCAGGAGTATGAAGGCACTCTGCTGCCATTTTGACACCTGAACATTTAGAACACTTATGCTTAATGTGTGGGGGTTTGTGATGATGCCATGATTTGAGCCCACATTTGCTGGCTATGACCCTTGTAGCTTTCTCCACAGTCTTGAAACACCAGGCAAACAGCACCAGAACAAGGGGACACAGTCTCAAGCTGCGCCAGGGGAGGTTTAGACTTGAGGTGAGGAGGAAGTTCTTCACTGAGCGAGTCATTCGGCATTGGAACGGGTTGCCCAGGGAGGTGGTTGAGTCATCATCCCTGGAGGCGTTCAAGAGGAGATTGGAGGTGGCACTTGGTGCCATGGTCTAGTCATGGGGTCTGTGTTGATAGGTTGGACTCGATGATCCTCGAGATCCTTTCCAATCTAAGTTATACTGTGATACTGTGTGATACCAGAAGGGCAGACAGCCATCTGTATTACTTTCTCTCTGCCAGCCACTCTAGCTACCAACAGTAGTGTTGTCCAGCATGGTAGTAGAGAAGTATGACCACTATGTGGGCTCCTCTCTTTCCTTGTGCACTTCCTTTAGCTGTCAAAGTGAATAGAAACAGGACTGACATTTGGATCAAAGCCAAAAATATTCCTAGGTAGTAT
The DNA here is from genome assembly GCF_026170545.1 of Melanerpes formicivorus. Taxonomy (NCBI): domain Eukaryota; kingdom Metazoa; phylum Chordata; class Aves; order Piciformes; family Picidae; genus Melanerpes; species Melanerpes formicivorus. The sequence continues at coordinate 2,362,940 of NW_027142396.1, read as the reverse complement.
GTGGGCTCTCATTTATGTCAGACTTTTCCTTTCTTTAATCATTTGAGGGCTTTGAGAACTAACAGTCCAACAGCACTGCAGTTCTGAAGATAGTCTGATATATGGCTTCAAATACACAAGACACCTGTGGCCATACCAGCTCTGGATCACCCACCATCATTTCCTTCATGACCTTTAAAGATGTCAGATGAGACTTTTTTCCCCTTTCCTTTCCCCCCACCCTGCTTTCCCTAGTCGCTTCATTCTGCACTAGATGCAATTTCAGGTCCCAGAAGCAAAATCAGGCAGCACATTAATCAACTCAGCTTCCCAGCCTCTGCACTTCTGTCATTCCATAGTTTATTTTTCTGGCTAATATAACAAAGATTTAAAAACAGGGATATATTACTCTCTCAAAATACATACAGCTCTGGTATCAGCAGCAAAATAAGCTCATTTGGATGAAAGGAACTATTTTCTTTTGGTGGAGTGAAATATCTTCTCTGCCCTCTGTTTGGACTATATTCAAGCATTATGCCTCCTACAGGATATAGGGCTGGTGTTGAATGCAGGTCATCTGCTCAGTGTATTCTTGGTACACTGCTGGAAAATATTTCCCTTAATAATTCTTCAGTGCATGCCATTGCATAGATCACAAAAAAAAAATAGGGAAAGCTGCATTACTGAAATAAAAATACAGAAGACTTTAAAATGTACGCAGCTTATGTATGGAACTTAACAGCTATCTCTAACTGGGAGAGAAAAAACTGTTTCTGGACCATGTCTTGCTTATTCTTCACTGTTTGAGAGAGTGACCAGAATGCTTTATCAGCTTGGTTCTACAGTGAGATAGGGAATACTGTGCTCCAAGCAGAACACACAGTAGTGTGATGTGGAAAGAGTATTTGGAAAAGAAGAAAATACGCTTGATTCACGTGCCAAAGAAACCAAAATTAAACGGATTAGTTAGTGGCACAGTTAATTTAACAGCAGATGGCAATTTTAGAACCTCTTACATATAGGACCGTTGTCATGAAATTATACTGAAAATTGATAGAATCTAATATTTATTTTTTTTTAGAATCTAATATATTTTCATTGTATAAACGAGACACGCCGTTCCTCAGACTTTTAAGCCATTTTTCTGCTGCAGTTCAGTTGTGTAAAACCCACACACCACTTAAAAAATAAAAAAAAGCCCCAGAAAAATGGTATAATAATGCTCTTTTTCCTTGTGTAGGGAAAAAAAAGTGTTGTCATGTAATTGCAATTTTTTCTGAGCTTTCACTTGACCCTGCTTGCTTATTATTATAATGTTTTAGGTGCTACAGCTTAGGGTTTATCAACCCCTCCTTGTCGCCTATTTGATTTGTAGTTACGGAGTATTGCAAGGCTTGGAAAGATTAGTGTAAAAATTGCATTTTGGTCCTGTTCATTAGAAATGAATGTGGGGAAAGTGTTAGCAGAAAATGTCTTCTTTTTTTTTTTTTCAGCTTTTATTATAAAAGCCTAACAGGCTGCAGTACCGCAAGCTGCTCAGAATTAACTCGTTCGGTTCTGGAAAGTGCGACTTTGGATAGGCCAGGCTCAGGACTGGTCATGAGGTAAACCAAGGAAAACTGTTAGAGGAGAGCTGTTTATAACTGCAGATATATTTGGTTGTTTTTTTCCAATGTGTGCTCTTTCCAGTCACCTAAGAAGAAGTTTTTCATAGAAAGAATGATTGGCCATTGGAATGGGCTGCCCAAGGAGGTGGTGGAGTTATCATCACTGGAAGTGTTTAGGAAGAGAGTGGATGGGGTGCTTGGTGCCATGGTTTAGTTGATTATATAGTGTTGGATGATAGGTTGGACTCGATGATCTCAAAGGTCTCTTCCAACCTGGTCTGGTCTATTCTATTCTATTCTATTCTATTCTATTCTATTCTATTCTATTCTATTCTATTCTATTCTATTCTATTCTTTCCTATTCCTATTCCTATTCCTATTCCTATTCCTATTCTGCAGAATAGAAGTAAATACAATACTTAACAGAAGTAAGTACAATCTTGTCCATGTTGCTGGTCCATTCTTCTTTAATGAAATGCCTGATCCAGAGCAATATCACATCTCACGGCAGCCACAACCTCTTGATGTTATTGTAGTATATTGCAAAGACGTTGCTACCATTATTTTTCCTTCTGGGTTTACACACAGTAGTATATTACCTACGATCCATAAGCCAGGTGTCAAACTTGCTTGCGTGCAGCTTGAAGAGACTGATCACAAACATTCTTACCTGGGTAACGTCAAAACTTTAGAATACTACATATGAATTTAGACCACTGCCATGAATTATATGGTACATAAAGTAACAATTGATGTAGTAATCAAAGTTCTTCTACTGAGTGAAATGACAAGTCACTCAAAATGAATGTGAAGAATCAAAAAAAGATGTGTTAGACCTTTACAGTTTTACTGGGAGGAAAAAGCCATGGGTGTTTGTGCCTTCTGTCTGCTGCTCCGGCAGAGAAGGAGCAGTGGAATGTACCTGACAAGATTACTCCAAATACCTTTATCTCAACAGTCATGTTCGAAGAAATCAGGAAGCTCTTCTTAGAAGGATTTAATTTTTAGGTGTGAATTACAGAAAGAGAGGATTTTACACGGTCTGTGAAACCTTCTACAGTTCCTCGCACAAGTGGTATAGAGCTCAAACCCTTAGCACAAGGAATAGATTTGATACTTACTAAAAATAACTAGCACAGACCAATAAAGGTCTACCCTAAGTATTTTTTCTTTATTGAATTAGCTTTAAATTTTAAACTGAATAAATGAATTATTTTATAAACATAATTAAAGCAATTAACTCCCTATAATTTGGGAGTTGAGTTCTATACTTTAACAACAACATCAAAGCATAGAATACATAATATTTAAAAGTTATTTTCAATGGAATGGAATGGAATGGAATGGAATGGAATGGAATGGAATGGAATGGAATGGAATGGAATGGAATGGGAAAGGAATTAAACACCTTGGAAGAGACCTTTGAGATCATTGAGTCCAACCTATCATCCAACACTATCTAATCAACTAAACACCTAAACACTTCCAGTGATGATGACTCCACCACCTCCCTGGGTAGCCCATTCCAATGGCAAATAACTCCTATGAAGAACTTCTTCCTAACATCCAGCCTAAACCTCCCCTGGCACAGCTTGGGACTGTGTCCTCTTGTTCTGGTGATGGTTGCCTGGGAGAAGAGACCAACCCCCACCTGGCTACAGCCTCCATTTAGGGAGTTGTAGAGGGCAATAAGGTCTCCCCCGAGCCTCCTCTTCTCCAGCCTAAATAAGCCCAGCTCCCTCAGCCTCTCCTCATAGGGCTTGTGCTCCAAACCCCTCACCAGCTTTGTTGCCCTTCTCTGGACACATTCCAGCAACTCAACATCTTTCCTAAACTGAGGGGCCCAGAACTGGACACAGGACTCAAGGCATGGCCTAACCAGTACCCTCCCTGCTCCTGCTGGCCACACTGTTCCTGATCCAGGCCAGGATGCCATTGGCCTTCTTGGCCACCTGGATACACAGTTGCCACATGTTCAGGCTACTATCAACCAGTACCCCCAGTCCCTTACTGCCTGGCCACTCTCCAGCCACTCTGACCCCATCCTGTAGCAGTGCATGGGGTTGTTGTGACTAATGTGTAGAACCCGGCACTTAGATCTGTTAAATCTCATGCCACTGGGATTCTGCCCATCCATCCAGCCTGTCCAGGTCCCTCTGCAGACCTCTAACAGATCAATTCCTGCCCCCAGCTTGGTGTCATCTGCAAATTTATTGATGATGGACTCAATACCCTTATCCAGAAATTAGGAAATACAAATTCCTTTTCCTACCAAAAGAGTCCTGTGAACTTGTTTGCTTCTAAGGGAGATTAAAGAAGTTTGAAATGTAGAAAGAAACTTACTGCCTACTGAACTGTGTACTTGAACTCCGTATACATCAGCCTACGATGGTACAGAGAAATACTGCAGGAGAAGAGAACTACACACTGTATTTACAAGGATTCTAAGACAATGTATAGGGTTGTTTTTTTCCCTTTCTTCTAGCTATACAAAAGAAACGGTGAATTAGCTTGATGACTGCTTAAAAGGATTAATTCAGAAACACAGTATCTCAGAAGGACTAAAAGCCCTGCAATACACCTCCAAAAGCTTGTCTGACAGTAAGACAAGGCACCTGAGAGCCTATAATTTTTAATGTAAATATTTTAAAATTAGAAGATGCTCAGTTGTTATTGCTTTGAAAATGTCAGTGGATAGATAGCTTTGTAACTTTTCTTTGCCTGATAAACTGCTCTGAAGTGTCCTGAACTGTCAGCTTTCTTCTGCACACTGTTACCCACTAATTCAAATGAACAACTTTACTGTGTTCAGGAAAATAAATTTATGCTTCCTCCTTCACTTGGTCATCCTGCCAGTATTTCACAGGCAGTTCTCTACACCTTATCATTTTATTTTAGCATGTCCTCAGAAAGTGAAGACATCCAGTAAATAGCTACATTTTTTCCTCTTTTAACACATATTTTGTGTTTGAAACACCATTTTATTTAGTCAAACACATTGCACTTTGCAGATAGTAATTTTTACTGTACCCTGTAAACAGAAGTTGTCAGTCTTAAAGAGTCAGGGCACAGAAGACTTTAGTGGAACAGCCAGCAGCAGTTGCATTTTAGGCTGGATGTTAGGAAAAAGTTCTTCACAGAAAGGGTCATTTGCCCTTGGAATGGGCTGCCCAGGGAGGTGGTGGAGTCACCATCACTGGAGGTGTTTAGGAAGAGACTAGAGGGGACATGTGGTGCCATGGTTTAGTTGATTAGGTAGTGTCGGGTGATAGGTTGGACTCAATGATCTCAAAGGTCACTTCCAACCTGGTTAATTCTAACCTATTTGTAGTTATCCACTAAAGATGGATTATGCCCCAACTTTATGGTTACTCTATGCAATTCCAAGTTACTAAAGGCAGCCTTCTATGACAGCTTTGCCCATTGTTTGTAAGGAGAGCAGCAGAAATGTCTGTCTGATGATCTCTCTCAGTATCTTTCCACAACTTCTGCTTATACCTCTTGTTTGTTTTTTTCAGATAAGTTGGGAAATGTAATTAGAATGTAATGACAGTAAGAGCAGCCCCAGAAACATGAGATTGATTCCTATGATGACTGAAAACCCCTCCATGCAGCAGGTAAAAGCAGGCTCAGTTTCAGAGTTCTAATTAACTTTATTAATGTGTAGTGCAGGAAGTACGAAGGCAACTTAAACAGGGATATAAAAAGCGCTGGAGCATTGAAACACTGGTTTCATGTAACTGACTCTTGCAGAAGGATATATTTTGCAGCATTTTGTAAAGAAAAATAGAGTAATTCACAAAGATATTAGACACTTAACACACTCTTACAATAAGGAAGATTTAAATAATGGAACAAAAATGCTCATAGTAGCTTCCTGGTGACAGGTAGCAATCCTTTATGATGTGCAATTAATAAATACACTAGCAAAGGGATACCAATGTACAATGACAGAACAATAAGAGATGCAGCTCTGTGAAAGCTTCTCACTGCTCTAGAAAATAAGATGTCAGAGGCTACTGGGAAATGAGTTTGTGCAAAAGTCAGTTGTATAAACCGTTTCCATTACATGTTCCTTTTATAGAAACATATTAGCTCACATGAAAAGGTAAAACATTGCACTGGTAAATAACTGTGAAGACACACCAACTTCCCCCCCCCCATCCCCCCAATAGACAATTGCAAAGCCTTGCAATCACAGAAATGGTATATATTATTTGGTTATAATAATCATAACTAAGCTTCACAAGGGTGACAGATTGACCACACAAAGTATATAATTTGCATAGATTTCTCATTTACTGCCATGGATTTCCATTTTGTGTATACATAAATATATATATATATATAAAATGCAGTGAGCTTAGGTGCTCTTTGCTGAAGTCAAAGTGGAATGTGCATGGTTTCTATGATGCATTTTTCCTATTACTATAATTGCAAAGGATACTGCTGTAATACCTTGTAGGTGCTAAAGTCTCTTACATATAGAAATTGCAGTAGAAAATATAAGAACACCTTTTCTGTTATTTACTGACCCTTATTCCCAGGCATGACAACTTGACAATATTTAAAAGGTATTCATATTTGGGAAAGCTCTCAGAACACATGGTCAGCAGTTTGTCTACTATAAGACTTGTGTCTTGGAATAATGCAGAATCTGTTTTCTTCTGGTGTTTTTTTGTATGCTCAGTAGCTAAAGACATGTAACAAAAACAACCTTGCAATTATGAAGAACTATGGCATCCTTTTTGCACAGTCTTGCACACAAACAGTTTAAAAGTCAATCATTCATCCACAGAGAAGCTGGGAACTCAGAAGTATATGACATCAGTAGCAGAAAACGGGAGATGTAGGCTATTACAGCTTGTTTGGAGCTCTGATTTAATCCTCCATACGATTCTTCTATAGCGCTCGCAGCCTTGCCAGGAGAGCATCTACTTCTGGAATAGCTTCTGCCTTAGAAGGAGATCCAACACGATCTATTTTCTTCTCTTTGTTGCCTTCTCCATGACAGGCTTCCTTTCTCCCAGCAGCCTTATTCCAAGCTGTAGAACTTGTTTCCACATCGTAAGAAACCTCTTTGGTGACTGGGCTTCTTGCCAAGTTTAAACTGGTGTTGTGGTGGGAACAGGACTTCTCTAGTTGTCCTTTCTGATTCTCTGCAGAAGATAAACCAAACAAACCTTATTTCACGCTTTATATTATGAAACACTGAAGCTGAGTATTTTAAAAGACCTCTTAACCAGACAAATTAAGGAACAAACTCTTTACCATGAGGGTGGTGGGACACTGGAACAGGTTGCCCAGGGAGGTGGTTGTGACCCCATCCTTGAAGATATTCAAAGTGAGGCTTGACAGGGCCCTGGGCAACTTGATCTAGTTGATGTCCCTGCTTACTGCAGAGGGGGTTGGACTAGAATGACATTTATAGATCACTTCTAACCCAGACCATTCTATGATTCTATGAATATTTTCCATGCAGATGATGTACAAGAAGCAGCAATGATTGCCAAGGACACCAGACAGAAACTGTCACTCCAAAAGCCATTGGCTTGAACTCCTGGAAATGATACAGGCTTTACATGACTTCTTCAGATTAGCCTCCATATTTCCTATGAAATTACAGATAGAGCCTGACAAGATCCTCCTTTCTTGCTGGAGTCAAAGAGAAAACAGAGTATTCAGCACCTCTTGGTGCCTTCCAAAGTTTTACCCGGTTAATTATATTTCCTACATACTTTCTTGATTGTTCAAGTTTTTTTAAATGTATTTTAAAAACCTATTTCAATTTAATCATCCACTGTAACAATTTTTCTTTCCTTTGTGATCTTTTTAGGCAGCTAAGTGATTTTTGAAATTTGCATAACTTGCTACTTTATGCTAAACATCATTGGCTTTGACTGTCAGAAGTTGTACTCTTTACAAGTTAATATCCAGGAGTAGTGCGGGGTTGACGCACACTAATAGAGAGATTTCTTTCCCTGTTCTCCTCACCAAATCAAGTGACTGGTCTCAGACCCAGCATGTGAGTGCTCTCTCTCTCTCTCTCTCAGATCTCAAACTTTTGAAAAACCAGGAGTACTCAATATTCATGTAACCTTGAGCAAGGCTTGAAAACGGCTTCAACAAACTTGACATGACATTTAAAGTTTTTTGGTTATTCGCTGAAAGATGTTCCATCATCCCAATAGTAATGACTTTGGAGCACAGGCAGTCACTCATGACAGTGTGTTTTATGTGAGTGCTGAAAATTCCTACTGAAAACAGCTTGTACATTAAAAGGCAGCTGCTGAAGATATTTACTGCACTGTCATTCCCTGACCAGGGGCTCTCCATGATGGATGAGGATTTTACACACTTTCTTGGACAATCTCAGTGAATTTTGTAAGTGGGATCACCTTTTGGCAAGTAGAAGAAAATAAATATTTTTCCCCCCATTGTCTTCCAAACCAGATAAGCAATTCTTAATTAAAATTTAATTAACCACCACATTTCACACTTAGCTGAAAAATGTAATTTCTATTTCATACTATGGAAAATAATCTGACCCTGAAGAGGAAGCAGCACTCATTTCAGATTTGCTGAATCACAGGAGGCCAGAGATTGGGTATGAACACATCTTAATAGTTTTATGTAATAACTGGCTTGATGGCCCCACCCAGAGAGTGGCTGTCAATGGCTCCATGTCCCAGTGGAGGCCAGGGACAAGCGGAGTCCCTCAGGGATCAGTCCTGGGACCTGTCTTGTTCAACATCTCTGTGGGTGACATGGACAGTGGCATTGAGTGCACCCTCAGCAAGTTTGCTGATGACACCAAGCTGTGTGGTGCAGCAGACAGGCTGGAGGGAAGGGAGGCCATCCAGAGGGACCTTGACAGGCTGGAGAGGTGGGCACAAGCCAACCTCATGAAGTTCAGTAAGAGCAAGTGCAGGGTCCTGCATCTGGGTTAAGGCAATCCCAGGCACAAATCCAGGCTGGGCAGTGACAGGCTGGAAAGCACCCCTGAGGAGAGAGACTTGGGGGTGCTGGTGGACAAGAAGCTCAACATGAGCTCTCAGTGTGCACTTGCAGCCCACAAAGCCAATCAGATCCTGGGCTGCATCAGGAGAAGTGTGGCTAGCAGGTCGAGGGAGGTGATCCTCCCCCTCTACTCAGCCCTGGTGGGACCCCACCTGGAGTACTGTGTCCAGTTCTGGAGCCCCTATTACAAGAGGGATGTGGAGGTGCTGGAACGTGTCCAGAGAAGGGCCACAAGGATGATCAGAGGGCTGGAGCACCTCTCCTATGAGGACAGACTGAAGGAGTTGGGGCTGTTCAGTCTGCAGAAGAGAAGGCTCCAAGGTGACCTCATTGTGGCCTTCCAGTATCTGAAGGGGGCCTACAGGAAGGCTGGGGAAGGACTTCTCAGGATTTCAGGTAGTGATAGGACTAGGGGGAATGGAATGAAGCTGGAGGTGGGGAGATTCAGGCTAGATGTGAGGAGGAGGTTCTTCACCACTCTCATGGTGAAGCCCTGGAATGGGTTGTCCAGGGAGGTGGTTGGGGCCCCGTCCCTGGAGGTGTTTAAGAGCAGGCTGGTTGAGGCTCTGTCCAGCCTGATCTAGTGTGGGGTGTCCCTGCCCATGGCAGGGGGGTTGGAACTAGCTGATCCTTGTGGTCCCTTCCAACCCTGACTGATACTATGAATAAACCCATAATATGTAATTAAAATATGCCTGGCACACACTCTTAAATATCCTGTCTGTATTTATTGACTCTGAACACACATTTGCAGGCTGATGAAAGCATGCCACCTGTAGCAATATACAAAATCCTAGCTGTACCATGGCCCTTTTTGTTTACATCCAGTTTAGGGGCAGAGGGAAAAAATATTTGTTTTGAAAATCAATACCTTATTTACAGCAAAAGACATATTGCCATCTAATCAGACATTAAGTATATGCAGTAATATGGTTTTGGTGTTCGATCCCCCTAGAGTCAGTACCAGCACAGCTTCCAGGCCCAGATGTTACCAGGCAAAGATGCTTATTACGTTATACAGTAAGGTTATATACTCTTTTAGGAAGCATGTGTGTCACATCTTAATTGGTTATTTTCTATCTTGAAGGTCTCTTCCAACCTGGTTTGGTTTATTCTAAATAAAGGTTTATTCTAGGCGGGAGGTTAGGAGGAAGTTCTACACAGAGAGTGATTGCCCATTGGAATGGACTGCCCAGGGACGTGGTGGAGTCACCATCATTGGAAGTGTTCAGGAGAAGACTTGATAGGGTGCTTGGTTGCATGGTTTGGTTGATTAGGTGAGTTGAATGATAGGTTGGATGTGATGATCTTGGAGGTCTCTTCCAACCTGGTTTATTCTATTCTATTCTACTGGTGTGCTTGTAATTGAGGCATACAATTAGTTAAAACAACAACACAATATTCCAACACATCCAACCTAATTCTGCCAAGTTTCTCTCCTCAGTTACAAGACGTTTACATTCTTTTCTAAGTCAGAGATTAAACATGGCCTTCTCTACTTCAAGCAAAGGCAAATCTTCCCCTACAAGTGTAGGTGTTGGACTTTAAAAAGGGCAAAAATAAATTAGGCACTGAAGGAAAGTACCAACAACCAAATTTTAATTACTTTGCAGTTCATTTAACTACTTCACTCCTTCCATTAGCTATGATGAACTAGGCTGAATCACAGAGGCAGTGAACACTTAAGAACTGAGACCTCAAAGTAACAGCGATATTTTCCCCAGTTTCTCGCAGTTTGCGAGGGGCAGAGTAAGGTTCCTTAGAGTGAATAGCAAATTGTCTAATCAGAGAAAGGCTGCGAGTCAGCTATGAAGCAGTAGTAGATGTTAGGACCTGTCTAAATTCCTGCCCTGCTTTGATACTCAGTGACCAATTTAGCCTTGCAGAAAGGTACAGCCTATAACTTGCTGCCTATACCCTGCAACAGCGGTGTGGGGATAGTGACCGAGTAAAGATGGGTACAGCTGTGTGGTAGTTTTAAACTATGCCTTAAAATTTTGTTAAAGATTTCCATTTGCTTTCAACTGAGTTAGTCTGGCAAAGTTAATGTTGGGGGAGGAAATCTCAGCCCACCACAAGCTGTGTCTTTTTTCTCCCCTTAAAAGAGCAGTAATCATTTGGGTATTTGTGACTTTCTCAGCATAGATTACTGAGCAGAGCATTCAGTGCTTTTCCCTTGTCTGAGGGGTCCTGCAGCAATAAGGAATGGGATCAGGAAAGGTGGCCAGTTTCATCACTGGCCAGTTTCTGTGAGGAGTCCTTGGCCTATCTTTTGTAATTCCTGTGCAGTGAAGAAGTGAAGATGACACTGAAAAAAACCCCAATAATCACAGTGTCATGTTCTCAATACACAACACTATGCTATTGATTAACAGCACTTCCTAAACAACCAGAATGCTTTGGCCTCAGCCATACTACAAACAATATTGAACACTTAGTGTCAATTAGAAAAAAATTATTATTTGGACACATTTTATCTCAACTCAGTTTTATCATCTCAAAGTTAAGAAAGCAGCTGAAATAGCCTGGAAAGGAGGCTGCTCTCTACAACTACCTGAAAGGAGGTTGTGGACAGGTGGGGGCTGATCTCTTCTCCCAGGCAACCAGCACCAGAACAAGAGGACACAGTCTCAAGGTGCACCAGGAGAGGTTTAGGCTGAATGTTAGGAAGAAGTTCTTCACAGAAGGAGTGATTGACTACTGGAATGGGCTGCCTGGGGAGGTGGTGGAGTCACCATCACTGGAGGTGTTTAGGAGGAGGCTGGATGGGGTGCTTGGTGCCATGGTTTAGTTGATTAGATGGTGTTGGATGATAGGCTGGACTTAATGATCTTGAAGGTCTCTTCCAACCTGGTTTACTCTATTCTAAATCAAGTGGTATCTTTACTGTGTATGTTCTGTCAGTCAAGGAGGAACTTCTCCATGTAACATTTCTATGCCTAAGTCCAAGTCCAGTATTGTAGGTAAGTGGTTTCCCTGCTTAGTAAACTGGTTGTGAATCACATTCAGAAAGACTGAACTTTAAGCTTGGCACAGAAAGCATACATATTTACTTATTTACTTCCAGTCCTAGACTTTGGCAAACATGCACCTAAAGAATTAACTGCTATAATAGTTGAGGTACGTATGCTGCTGGTGGATTTCTTCTTATCACAGTGAAGGATCATTTCCATTTATGTTGAAGTTCAAAATTAGCTAGATACAAGCAAGGTGAAGAGAGTCACTAATTCCTCAGAAACACTTATCTCTACTCTGCCAATTTTTTTTAGTCAAACAGGAATTAACTTGTGCTAACCCCAAGCTCTTCACTGCTGTACTGCTTCACACACTGCTTCAAAACTTGCATGCATTGGTGATTTAGTACCCCCACCATTCCACTGTCATGACTTGGGATTGGTACTACACCTCCCTCAAATCCTATGCTTCCAGTGGCAAAACTGAAGAACTGCATTTTCAACCTCTAACTGTTGAGGCTGGTAATTTAATGCACCTTGCATATGAATTTAAAACTACAGTGCTGCAAGCTGCTGCAGGTTATCATGTGACTAGAAGATGACAACCTGGACTTCCTTAGTTCAGTGTGATAAAGGCTACAAATCATGTAGTTACTTATGTTCAAGAAATGCCCCAAGTCACAATTAACTGACATAGTAAGCACAAGAATAATCACAGTATCACAGTATAACTAAGGTTGGAAAGGACCTCGAGGATCATCAAGTCCAACCTATCAGCACAGACCCCATGACTAGACCATGGCACCAAGTGCCACGACCAATCCCCTCTTGAACGCCTCCAGGGACAGTGACTCAACCACCTCCCTGGGCAACCCGTTCCAATGACGAATGACTCGCTCGGTGAAGAACTTCCTCCTCACCTCGAGTCTAAACCTCCCCTGGCGCAGCTTGAGACTGTGTCCCCTTGTTCTGGTGCTGGTTGCCTGGGAGAAGAGACCAACCCCCTCCCGGCCACAACAACCCTTCAGGTAGTTGTAGAGGGCAAACAGACTATTAGAGGTTGGAAGGGGCCTCCAGAGATCGAGGCCAACCCCCCTGCCAAAGCAGGATAAACAGCCATGAATGCATTTCTATTAGATATTAAAACCTGTCTGAAACACCAAAGTAATGAAGTTTTGGAATGCATGTATATAGAAGTGAAAGCAAAACACAGTAAGTCACTAGAAAATGATCATATACCTCCTTATAAAGACAGTATTTGATATGGCTGCCTGCAACAGCAAGGAGATAGCTTAGTGATATCAGTCACCATTTTAATGATCCTAGAAAAAAGGTATCCATGGAAAATCCACAAACCATAGAGAAATTAACAGACTTTTCCCCAAGCTACTCTGAGCCATGACATCAGTCTATACCTATATTTAGTTTGTGCTTTTGGGGGTAAACTATATTTGAAACAAACCACAGAATAAAGGAAATTAATTTCAACAGCTATGCACTTTGTTTCAAATACATTATTGTGGTGGGCCATGCCCATCCTAAAAAGAGGAGGGGGGAGGGCTTGTGAGAATTTTCGCCCCCCCGGAGGGTGTTTTCCCCTCTGGGAAACTGACTTGATCTGTTCCACTCCCCCTCTCCCGCCCTTGTTCAGCAGGGGTATAAAAGGGAGGACATTACAGTCATTGCTCTTTAGAATAAACCAAACCAGGTTGGAAGAGACCTTCAAGATCATCGTGTCCAACCCATCAACCAATTCAACCCACCCAAACAGCTAACCCATGGCACCAAGCACCCCATCAAGTCTCCTCCTGAGCACCTCCAATGACAGCGACTCCACCTCCCTGGGCAGCCCATTCCAATGGCCAGTCACTCTCTCTGTATAGAACTTCTTCCTAACATCCAACCTGAACTTCCCCTGGCACAGCCTGAGACTGTGTCCTCTTGTTCTGGTACTGGCTGCCTGGGAGAAGAGACCATCATCCGCCTGTCTACAACCTCCCTTCAGGTAGTTGTAGAGAGCAATAAGGTCTCCCCTGAGCCTCCTCTTCTCCAGGCTGAGCAACCCCAGCTCCCTCAACCTCTCCTCATAGGGCTTGTGTTCCAAACCCCTCACTGACTTTGTTGCTCCTCTCTGGACTCGTTCCAGCAAGTCAACATCCTTCCTAAACTGAGGGGCCCAGAACTGGACACAGGACTCGAGGTGTGGCCTAACCAGTGCAGTGTACAGGGGCAGAATGACCTCCCTGCTCCTGCTGGCCACACTGTTCTTGATGCAGGCCAGGATGCCATTGGCTCTCTTGGCTGCCTGGGCACACTGCAGGCTCGTGTTCAGCCTGCCATCTACCAGTACTCCCAGGTCCCTCTCTGCCTGGCTGCTCTCCAGCCACTCTGACCTTCTCTTCCTCTCCCTTCCTCCTGCTTTGTGGGGACAATAGAGAGTTGCTGCTGGCTTGCTACTCCCCTGCCATGTGGTCCTCCCTGCTGCTTCCACATTTTGCAAAGGACTGGTTGTGTATCTCATTTTCCTTTTCCCATCCACCCTTGTGAACCCTGCCTGTAATTGCTACATAAATATATATACAAACACACACTGTTTAAAGATTCTTTGCCTCTCTACTTCCAAGCCAAACCCAAATTATTTCTTGGTGGACTTGCTCCCCTTCCTTCCCCCCCCCCCCATCTCTATTGGGGAAGAGGAGGGGGGAAATGGGTAAGGGATTTCTCAGCCTTGCCACCACCTGAGCTTTGAAGCCCCAGTTCAGGCTCAAACCACCACAATTATTGAAGGCTAAAGAAAACTACTCAGGGAAAGGCACTTTTACATGAAGTCTTGTTAAGAAAGCAGTTTGCATTTCTGGAGATGTGTTATTTGTCCACCTAATGTAGCAAGGTGTACCTTCTGGTAGTAGCAAGGTAAAAAGAGACAAGTTTCCCACGTTTGGTCACATCTAGTCCTCTAAAGGTGAATGAAAATTCACCCTTATCATAATACCATGAGATAAAAACCCCACACCAACCTTTAAATATATATTTACATTTCCTAAATGCTAGAGTTAGAAGACATTTACCCCTAACAGTTGTGATTTTACTGCTACTGAACGCTTCCAGGCACAGGCTGGGCAGAGAATGCATTTTATGCTACTTAAAGTCTCAGTATCCAAATTTCACATTTACATCTTTTTCTTTCCCTTGTTCAATATCTAACTCTTGTGGGTCCCTCAGACCTATTAAAATTCAGTTTTCACAGATATGAATTTCCTGATCTCTGCTGTTAATCAGACACATTTTAAAATCATATTCACATAACCTAGAGCCAAAGAGCTCCTCTCATCTAGATACCAGTCTTGTACAATTACTTTGATTAACAGCAATGCTCAGGAAATTCAGTTGACAGAAAATTATGCTTAACAGCCTGCCATAGTTTAAACAGTGTCCTAGCACAGAATAATGCATAATGATCTGCTTAGAATCTATGAAAGGCTACACACTTGATATCCAGCCAAAGGAAATGTTGTACTAGCATGTGAACAAAAATGCCCCCAGATCCCCAAAACAAAGAAACCTAAAAGAATCAGTAGTACAAGTCTTGCCTGTTATGAGCTGGGGGAAGTAAAATATAATAGTATCATAGTATCATTCAGGGTTGGAAGGGACCACAGGGATCAGCTAGTTCCAACCCCCCTGCCATGGGCACAGACACCCCACACTAGATCAGGCTGGACAGAGCCTCATCCAGCCTGCTCTTAAACACCTCCAGGGGACGGCTCCCCAACCACCTCCCTGGACAACCCATTCCAGGGTTTCACCACTCTCATGGGGAAGAATTTCATCCTTACATCCAGCCTGAATCTCCCCACCTCCAGCTTCATTCCATTCCCCCTAGTCCTATCACTCCCTGAGATCCTGAGAAGTCCTTCCCCAGCCTTCCTGTAGGCCCCCTTCAGATACTGGAAGGCCACAATGAGGTCACCTCGGAGCCTTCTCTTCTGCAGACTAATCAGTTTGAGATTTTTAAATCCTGCATAATGCTGCTATATATTACCTTTAATGGAGAAGAAAAATGATTACAAGGGACTCACTAAGGTAGAGATACAGATTATTTTTGTTAATTATTAATAAACACTTAAAATAACAAAGGACTTAGAAAAGCTTTTAATTTCCTTGTATAGTTTCTCAGTAAAAGTCTTGGTGCTAAGGACATATTTTGCTTTTATGTAAACACTTGCAACTATTCAACTGGTGTACAAATGTAAGGAGCAGCTCTGCATCATATGTTGGTATTATAGGCATGCATCTCGATGTGGAGCACGACAAACCCAAGACATTAGAAAGAACAATGGCAGTTACAACCTCACTACATCTTTTACCAAGTCACCAGGGAAAAATGCCCAAACCCCCACTGGAATAATTTTGATCTCCTCAGTCTGTGCTCCACATGCTCCATCACATTTCTCAAGCTACATCTGTGCTGAGATTTTCACATACTGACCTTAACACAAATGCAAATTCTTTTTAAATTGTAAGTCATGACTTGCCTGTGCCAGAAGATACTCTGAGGGCATGCCCTCACGTCAAACAGCTTTGGCTTGGAAAAAGTAGAAGCCCTGAACATAATCCTCATCTGCTCCCCAGTGTGCTGCCATAGTGGGTCTCCGGTTCCCTGTCCCTAACACACAGAACTTGCATTAGGGAACAGCTACACCAGGATGTTGGTGCTGCACTCATGTTAGCACAGGAAAACAGAATAGAATAAACCAGGCTGGAAAAGACCTTCAAGACCATTGAGTCCAACCTATCACCCAACACCTCCAATCAACTAAACCATGGCACCAAGTGCCATATCCAGTCTCTTCTTAAACGCCTCAAGACAGTCTTTTCTCCACCACCTCCCTGGGCAGCCCATTCCAATGGCCACTTTCTCTGAAGAGCTTCTTCCTAACAGCCAGCCTAAACCTCCCCTGGTGCAGCCTGAGACTGTATCCTCTTGTTCGGCTGCCTGGGAGAAGAGACCAACCCCCACCTGGCTACAACCTCCCTTCAGGGAGTTGTAGACAGCAAGAAGGTCTGCCCTGAGCCTCTTCTCCAGACTAAGCAGCCACAGCTCCCTCAGCCCCTCCTCACAGGGCTTGTGCTCCAAACCCCTCACCAGCTTTGTTGCCCTTCTCTGGACATGTTCCAGCAACTCAACATCTTTCCTAAACTGAGGGGCCCAGAACTGGACACAGGACTCAAGGTGTGGCCAAAGCAGTGCTGAGTCCAGGAGCAGAATGAACTCCCTGCTGGCCACACTGTTCCTGATATAGGCCAGGATGCCATTGGCCTTCTTGGTCACCTGGGCACACTGCTGACTCATGTTCAGCTGCTGTCAACCAGTACCACCAGCTCCCTCTCTGCCTGGCCACTCTCCAGCCACTCTGACCCTAGCCTGTAGCACTGCATGGGGTTGTTGTGGTCAATATGTAGAACCCTCCACTTGGATGTGTTAAATCTCACGCCCTTGCACTCTGCTTATTTGTCCAGCCTGTCAAGGTCCCTCTGCAGAGCCCTTCTACCCTCTAACAGATCAACTCCTGCCCCCATCTTGGTGTCATCAGCAAATTTACTTATGATGGACTCAATACCCTCATCCAGATCATCAATGAAGATATGGAACAGGATGGGGCCCAGCACTGAATCAGGTTGGTTCAGAGCCTTGTTGAGCCTCACCTTGAGTATCTCCAAGGATGGCACATCAACTACTTCCGTGGACAAGCTATTCCAGCGTTCCACCACCCTCATGGTAAAAAACTTGTTCCTAACATTCAGTCTAAATCTACCCTTCTCTATACTTAGATTGGATGTTCCTCTTGGAACTAAGCTTTTCAAAGCTTTCCTCTGCCCTTGCACTGTTGGGAGCATCTTCAAGCATCCCCAAACAGCAGATTCTTGCTTCCAAAAGTTGAGTTCCCTCAAAAAGTAAGGTGTTCTGTGTGAAAACCAAGCTCAGAGATGTTTCTGACTGCAAACCACATCCACCTTATAAAAGGCTTTCTGGTGCCAGAAATGAGCTCCCTATCTGTTTTGGAATACCTTGGAAGATTCCCCCCACAGCACAGGGCAGATTTGTTTTCTCGCAACTGCTGTTTTCTTTGGTCACTATGTAAGCTTTAACATAAATAAGTTTTAAGCACGAGAGAGTGGCCATGGTGGAGGGGGTTGGAAAGGCCTCAGACTATTTGCACAGGAGTACAAATGCTTTGAGTCATAGACCATGAAGCTGTAATAAGTAGGAGGAATAATTGTATTAGGTAGGTTGGACTTTGTAAAAGCTCCTGCTTAAATTACCAGGAAAACTTCACCTCAGGGCCCACAGGATTTTTAGGAACAAGCCCCCATGTATCTTACTCAGCACTAAATAAATGGAAATGCTGCTTCCCATTAAAAAACAAACAACAACAACACCACAACCAACCCAAAACAGATGCTGTGACTCTGTAAACAGCTCCTGCTCCACCGCCACCATTTTTCCACCCATCCCAGAGCCAGGAGCAAAACACTCAATCAGTGAAGATACCACTCAGAGGAGCTCATCCCCAGCCAGCACCCATGAATAATACTGGAGGGACAATCAACTCTCTTCCTACCTAACCGGGGGGCCACCAGGCCCCCCGGCCTTTGTTGTCACCACCACCATCACCCAGTGCGCACCATGGGCACTCACCAGTGATGAGAGGAGGATCCCTCAGCCCAGATGGGCTCAGCTTGGAGCCTCTGCCTTTTCTGGGGGGGATTAAAAAGGGGAGTGGGTGGGGAGGGCAAAGTGGCCACACCTGGGGTAGGAGGAGACTCCAGCAGAGCCCAGGTGCTCTGAGATTTGAAGGGAAAAAGGGGCAGACTGTGAAACCAGTGTTATTGCGAAAGAACAGATATCAAAATAATATTCAAACATGAATTATTGACTTTTAGTGATTGCTAGATCCTTAATATGGCTAGTTTCAGAATGTTCCACTACTCTTGGTTATTAGATAATTTATTGACAAACCCAAACATGATTTTGATAGTCCAATATTAACCTCAATAAACAAAGAAAAACCCACATACCTTCTGCTAAGGTAATTGTATAGCTATCATCTCAGTAAACTCTTTATCTCAACCCAAAAGGGTTTTTTGGGGTTGTTTTCCTGCCCATCTGTGTGTGGGAGTGGGGGCTTGCTGCTGAAAGCAGGCTGTGTGGAGCCAGGACCCTCCTGGGCTGAAGATGAGCCAATGAGTTTAGGTAGCAGAGCTGAACTCTCCTACAACTAAACAGAAACAGTCCATGCCACAGTGAACCCTGTGGTCTCTCCTGTGTGAATATGGAGACAATATGAGTACAAGATGGAAACCCTTTGTTCTACAGGCACAAGTGCATGAGTTAGAAAGTGAAGTAGAGAAGAGGGAGTTCTTCCAGAAGGAGAGCTGCACAAGTCTACCATGAGCGGCTCCCTGGTCCTAGTAAATGGACATCAGATCCAAATTTAAGTAGGGGAAGACCTCAAGGCCTGACTGTATTGGAGGCTGTGGTGAGGCCACACCTTGAGTATTGTGTCCAGTTTTGGGCATCTTAATACAAGAAAGGTGCTGGAGCCAGTGCAGAGGAGGGCAACAAAACTCTTATGAAGAGCAACCGAATGAGCTGGGGCTGTTTAGTTTGAAAAAGAGGAGGCTAAGGGGAGACCTCATTGCTCTCTGCAACTACCTGAAAGGACGTTGTGGAGGGGCTGGTGCTGGTCTCATCTCACAGGTAGTTAGTGATAGATCAAAAGGAAATTGCCTCAAGTTGTGACTGGTTTGGTTTAGACTGGACAGTAGGAACCATTTTTCCCAGCAAGAGTGGTCAGGCATTGGAATGTGCTGCCCAGGGAGGTGGTTGAGTCACCAACCCTGGGTGTGTTTAAAAGCAGTTTGGATGCAGTGCTTGGGGATATGGTTTAAGGGTGAACCTTGTGAGGTGGGGTTCTGGGTTGGATTTGGTGATCCTGAGGGTCTTTTCCAACCTGACTGTTTCTGTGATTCTGCAATTCTCCCCTTACCACCCAGAAGGGGAATTTAGACATCATATGAAAGGCTTATGTAGCTAAAACTTCCATGGCTATTACAGAACATCACTCATAAAAACTGTGATAGCTCTTTGATGGACAGTATAGCGGAAAGTATTTTAAATACCTTTTATTGCCACTTTTCATTGGTGTAAGCTTTTACAAAACAATTTCTCTGACTGACACGGGTAGGACTGGAGAATGTCCCTGAAATGTTAGAGTGCTGTGTGCTGTTATGACTTACTTCAGTTCTACACCTAGAGGAGTGACAGCTGTACTCAGATGATCTTTGCTTGATGTGTAACTGCTCAAAATTTCAGTATTTCAGGCTCAGTCTTCACAATTTGATTAATGTAAAGAAGACAGTAACTGTATGACTGATTTTTGAACTTTAAAAAACCACAACCATTTCTATGCACATTTAAAAGTTGCTGCTGATCTTGAATGTTGTGTTCAAAAGGTGTGAATCACAAGGGACAAGCAGCAAGTAAATTCAACCAAGATGAGACAAAGTTTTCAGAAAGAGTGAATATAGGGGTTTTTTTTGTTCATTTCCATGGCCAGAATAGAGTATGTCAGCACAAAGTGAGGTTAGCATAGAGGATTTATAGAAACTAAATTTCAAAGAAATTCAATTACAAACTGTGAGCAAACTAATTTGTGATGACAGGAATTATGCTGGGCCAGCTCCCTTTTGCTTGGCCCTAAAGCAAAGCCTTTAAAAATTCTTTTAATCTCTTACCTACCTACATCTTCTCAAAGGCTCCTTTAAGTTCCTGTTGATCATTCAGTCCTTTTCCTATCTGTCCAAAATGTACTTTGTATTTGCATTGAGTTGGGACCAGTCTCTCTGTTTAATATATTCTCACCTCTAATTTGGCAATGACTTTTGTTACAAGAAATGCAACTTTATGTTGCTGGGACTTAAAGGAAAGTCATGCCAGGATGAAAAGAGAACAGAAGTGTGGATCAGACTACTGATAGAAATCACCTAAGGTTTTATGTGAAAGAAGAAACCTCTGAAGATGTCTGAAGCTAATTCAGGCTTGGGAGATTGGCATCCTCCCTATTTCACTTGGAATTGAAGTGGAACTTCTCATGCATCTTTCCCCAAAGGAAGGTACATTTGAGAATTTCTAGAAAACTGCAATATGGAACTTTTCAAAACAGAAGCTTACTTTGGGGCCATTATTGATTATTACAGCACTAAGCCTGAATCATTCTTAAGACATTAAATCATAAAATAGAATCACAGAATCAGTAAGGTTGAAAAAGACAACTTTGAGTCCAACCATAACCCAACTACCATCACCACTGAAAATATCCTGAAGCACCACATTAACATGCTACTTGAACACCTCCAGGAATGGCAACTTCACCACCTCCCTGGGTAGTAAATGCATAAGTATCTTAATTTGAAACCAGACAAACAATTTAGTGTGATGTTGGTTAGTTGATTAGGTAGTGTTGGATGATAGGTTGGACGTGATGATCTTGAAGGTCTCTTCCAACCTGGTCTATTCTTTCTATTCTATTCTATTCTATTCTATTCTATTCTATTCTATTCTATTCTATTCTATTCTATTCTATTCTATTCTATTCTATTTCTAACAAGTAATAAATTCACCTTCTTATTTATGTTAGGATTAAGGGGTTAAAAAGATAAATATTAACCTCCATGGATGGAGGTTAATAGTGGGAGTGGGTATTCAGGCAGTGGCCAGAAATGTTATGCAGTCAAGAATAGTGTGGCCAGCAGGAGTAGGGAAGTCATTCTGCCCCTGTACTCAGCAGTGGTTAGGCCACACCTTGAGTACTGTGTCCAGTTCTGGGCCCCTCAGTTTAAGAAGGACATTGGGACACTTGAACGTGTCCAGAGAAGGGCAACGAGGCTGGTGAGAGGCCTTGAGCACAAGCCCTACAAGGAGAGGCTGAGGGAGCTGGGGTGGTTTAGCCTGGAGAAGAGGAGGCCCAGGGGAGACCTTCTTGCTGTCGACTACCTGAAGGGTGGTTGTAGCCCGGAGGAGGTTGGTCTCTTCTTCCAGGCAATCAGCACCAGAACAAGAGGACACAGTCTCAAGCTGTGCCAGGGGAAGTTTAGGCTTGAGGTGAGGAGAAAGTTCTTCACAGAGAGAGTTGTTAGCCATTGGAATGGGCTGCCCAGGGAGGTGGTGGAGTCATCGTCCCTGGAGGTGTTCAAGAGGGGATTGGACATGGCACTTGGTGCCATGGTCTAGTAGTCATGAGGTGTTGGGTGACAGGTTGGACTTGATGATCTCTGAGGTCTTTTCCAACCTTGTTGATTCTATGATTCTATGAAGGTGTTTACAGGATTTCTCTGAAGGTAAAAACCAGGGCAAATACCAACATTTTCTCTTATTTAAGCCAGGAAATTATAAAACTGGAAGTTAACATATTTAGACTGTGTTAAGTTGCTGAAATGTGGTTTGTTACTTGTTTTTTTCACTTTTTTCACAAGTATATCGTAGCCTGTCATTTCAAATCCTCTTTAGAATTAACTGAGAGTCAAAAATGGTGGCTGTATAAGCTAGTGATCCGTGACAAGATACACAGAGGTTCATAGTCTAAAGCTGTCTTCTGTTCAGATGGTGATAATTTACATAGACCCCACATAATAACCTGCCACTGATGCCTCTGAGCATTAGACATATTTAGCCTCCAAACCTACCTGTATGGCATCTACCTATAGATGAATACTGCTTTCAAAGTACACTTTGATATAGAATTTCAGGAATATGCATAAAGAGTGCCGCCATCAAAGGAAAGCTGTTGGCAGCTGCAAAGGGTAATGATATATAATATACTGATGAAAACAACCTAAATGGAAAAGAAATGCACAAGTTGTGCCTTTTATAGCAAATGTTGCAGAAGAAGACACAGTAGGAAGCCTCTGGAATGTAAAAGCCCCAACAAATCCAAACAACAAAGCAAGTCTTAAAGACTGACCTGATATTTATGACGTTCCACTCACTGGGTTCTAAATAACATTGTTTCTGTTATGCATTTACTATTTAGCATAAACATTTAAAAACCCCTATGTAACTACATCTGGTAATTGCTTTAAGACTTAAACACCAAATTATTTCTTATCTACCATTCATGATACTAAATGTTTATAAGCTATTCCCTAGCTATTCTAAGAACTGCTACAACCCCATACAATTTGTATTCCATTTTTGAAGCCCAAACTTCTGTTCCTAGGTTTATATCAGCAGTTGGAGTACCGGTAGGTTGGAGTGCTCAAAGGCAGAGCACAAAGATCACAGTATCACAAGGTTGGAAGAGACCTCGAGGGTCATCGAGTCCAACCTGTCACCACAGACCCATGGCTAGACCATGGCACCAAGGTGCCATGTCCAATCCCCTCTTGAACACCTCCAGGGATGGTGACTCCACCACCTCCCTGGGCAGTCCATTCCAATGACTAA
This sequence comes from Melanerpes formicivorus, assembly GCF_026170545.1. Classification (NCBI taxonomy): domain Eukaryota; kingdom Metazoa; phylum Chordata; class Aves; order Piciformes; family Picidae; genus Melanerpes; species Melanerpes formicivorus. Next base: position 2,339,874 of record NW_027142396.1, on the reverse strand, counting down.
TGACTCTCTTGGTGAAGAACTTTGTCCTCACCTCGAGCCTAGACTTCCCCTGGCGCAGCTTGTGACTGTGTCCCCTTGTTCTGGTGCTGGTTGCCTGGGAGAAGAGACCAACCCCTTCCTGGCTACAACCACCCTTCAGGTAGTTGTAGAGGGCAAGATCTTGTACTGTCAAATCAAACCAAATGGAAAAATTGTCTTTCCCTCATTACCTGTTGCACTTCAATAATAATAACAATAGTAATAGTAATATTACTGCTACTACTCCTACTAGTAACAATAATAATTAGCAAAAAAATCTGCTTCCAAAGGAATCCACAGAGTGTTTTTGGAGCAGCAGGAAGATGAAAGGCTAGAGCTGAAAGTAAATTAGGTGGGTGTTAGTTTTAGCAGCTGAGTAGAAACATAATTTTCTCACATTCCTGTAACGGGTACCAGACCAATGTCCTGGGGCAGTTCTTGCCCACAGAGGTCACAGTAGGCTGTCACTCACTATTATCCAAAAGATTACAAGTATAGCATATGGCTCTCAAGCTCATCTCATTTTAAAATGTTTTAAAGCAAGTCTCTGGAGGGAAGTAGGGCAAAAGAGTGCTGCGCGCTGTTGTTGCTATGACAGGTGAGAGCATAGTGATTTACTGATCTGGAAAAGTATTTATGAGCACTCCAAATCCTAAGTAGATTGAAAAAAAATACGTACACAACATTATGTAACCTTAAGGATAGCTGTGCTTCTTTATAGCATGGGTCCTTCTCAAGAGCAGAGAAGCTGACCTGATTCTGAAGTTTAACCTGTATAAACTAACATCTAAGATTGCCTTCATGAATACACTGGGAATGGGATGAAGCTGAATTATCTCAGTCCATGTAACTTTAATTACTCAAGCATTATTATTATGGTCCTTTCTTTCCTCTGACAAAGCTCTGCAGCAACCAGTCAAAGGCTATCAAAGAGACCAAAACTGTGTAACAGGAAACGCTACATTTTCAAGAAGATCCTTACACAAAAGTAAATATTGGGAAATAAAGGCAGAGGAAAAGTGATTAATCTTCCCCTTGCTCTCCAAGATCACATATATACTCCTTTGACAATTCCTTTCTCTCTCTTTTTACATGAAGCTTTAATTACTTTCACTTAATTATTTCCTCTCTTTGAGATGGACTGTAATTAGGCCCTGCTCATGTGAGAAGAGAGATGGGATATGAAAAATGTTTCTGCTTTACACATGATCCAGCCATATGTGTATTTGACACCAACAACTGTACAAAGCAAGTGTGACAAATTGCTTTGAAAAGGGACTAGCATTTCAAAAGACTGTAAAAAAGGATTATTTTTTTTTTAAAGATGGCTTTTACTGACTCCTCCAAATATCACTGAATTATCACGAGACAAATTCAAGACACATTGTCATGGGCAATTAATCTGCTCATTGTGAATTTAAAATGCTGTGTTTAACATCATTAATGCATCTTTTATGTGCTGAACATATTTACTGCCCCTATATTCTGATAATTAGACCCTTAGCAGCCACTTTGGTACCAAAAAACCCACAACATCAGAAGCCAACTATAGCATTTGCAGTTCCCTCTTTTTCCTAATCACTTGTCTGCAGTTACTGGTTAGCGGTAACCAGCTAAGTGAAATTAATCTTGCTGTGTATCAAAGGATAGTTGTTATTTTCCAGAAATCTAAGACACAACACATCTTTGCACTTACAGAAGCTACCTCTCAAAGAGAAATTTACAGAGGAAATGTTATGTAGAATACAAACAAATGAGAGACTGGAAAACTTTACACTTACTGAGGCATGAAGGAGGAAGGCAGGAAAACCTCCACTGAAACACAGGCTTCTTACACACAGACTTGGTTTTCCTTTGTCTGTTCTGATTGAAGGCTGAAGCAGCCTTGCAAGCATGTTCAGCTCCAAAAGTGGTATTAAAACTAATGGCTAGAGATCATCATGGTATATTAGAATCATTAGAATCATTAGAACAAACCAGGTTGGAAGAGACCTTCAAGATCATCGTGTCCAGCCTATCATCCAACACCACCTAATCAACTAAACCATGCAACCAAGCACCCTATCAAGTCTGCTTCTATTAATTATGTAAAAGAAGACCAATCAAATTTAATCAGAAACAGCAGACTCCAAACAGGAAAAAACTTCTCCTTTTTTCTTTACAGAGACAGTTAAGAAAACATTTATGGTAATGCCAGAGCATCTGCTGATTACAGTCAAAGCTGCAGGACGCCAACATTAAATCACTGAACCATCTTGACAGCTTCTGGGTACTCGAGTTCCATTCTAATAATAATTTGCTGTGAAATTTACCTAAATCTCAAAATTAGTCAGAAAATGTTTACAATGAAGAGAGGTAAGAGTAAATAAAGCAGACACAAAACTAATCTGCATTAAAAGAAATAACAATACCAAAATATATGTTCAGCACTCTCGTATTTCAGAGCTGCATGCAAATTGTTACATCTTTTAAAAAAGGAGAATCAGGACTTTGAGGACAATGTAATTTTTAATCCATTTCCTATTGATTGTTAACATACTTGTTTGTTTAATACAAACACAGATTAGCCATTTGAAGGAGGCCTGTACCGTTTAAAATCCATTTTTAATTCCTGACACCTGAGGATTCCACACTGCACAATACACTCCATTGCAAAGCTTTAATTGATGCATCTATGTGCCGCAGAGGGTGATTACTTGAATAATAAGTATAAGAGACGTGTGATCTGGTTGCTAAGCAAATGTGAGTAAGAGAAAAAGCCCAAGGAATGACGTAACAATGAATCAAGGTGTGATGACAGGATAATTATTCTATGAACTGTCATGCTGAAGGACTCGCAGAACAGTGACATACACATGACCACACATCAGAAGATTGCCTGCAGGGTAATTGAAATAATAATACATAAGCCCAGTCACAAAGAGGAAAAGAAATGCTTAACTTATTTCCCTGTACCATGCACAGACAAATGCATTCATAGTATCATAGTATTAGTCAGGGTTGGAAGGCACCACAAAGATCATCTAGTTCCAAGCCCCTGCCATGGGCAGGGACACCCCACACTAGATCAGGCTGGCCAGAGCCTCGTCCAGCCTGGTCTTAAAACATCTCCAGGGACAGCTCCCCAACCACCTCCCTGGACAAACCATTCCAGGGCTTCACCATTCTCATGGGGAAGAACTTCCTCCTCATGCCCAGCCTGAATCTCCCCACCTCCAGCTTCATTCCATTCCCCCTAGTCCTATCACTACCTGAGATCCTGAGAAGTCTCTCCCCAGCCTTCCTGTAGGCCCCCTTCAGATACTGGAAGGCCACAATTAGGTCACCTCGGAGCCTTCTCTTCTGCAGACTGAACAGCCCCAACTCCTTCAGTCTGTCCTCATAGGAGAGGTGCTCCAGCCCTCTGATCATCCTCGTGGCCCTTCTCAGGACACCTTCCAGCACCTCCTTATCCCTCTTGTAATAGGGGCTCCAGAACTAGACACAGTACTCCAGGTGGCGTCTCAGCAGAGCTGAGTAGAGGGGGAGAATCACCTCCCTTGACCTGCTGGCCACACTTCTCTTGATGCAGCCCAGGATCTGATTGGCTTTCTGGGCTGCAAGTGCACATTGAGAACTCCTGTTGAGCTTCTTGTCCACCAGCACCCCCAAGTCTCTCTCCTCAGGGCTGCTTTCCAGCCAGTCACTGCCCAGCCTGTATTTGTGTATTTGTGTTAAATGTAAATGCCTCAACAGTGCAGGAATTCAGAGGACAACAGGTTACAGCAAAGACCACTGAAGATAATCTGAATTAGCACTAATGTGTTTCTTCTGTTACTCTGGGCATGCAATGAAATACTGCTTCTACAATGACTCGTTAAAGCATAAAGCTTGTGAATTGGCTTTCTGAAGGAAGTTTGGAAAAAATGTAATCCTTTCAAACTATGCTTAAGCTTGTAACATAATACGTGAAAAAAGAACTGCTGTTGTGGGGGGTTGGCTCTGGCCAACAGCCAAGCATCCATCTGGCCTCTTGCACAGATCCCTTCTCTCTGGAGTGAGGAGAGAATAGAAGGAAGGTGAGAAGACTTGTAGATAATAGTTTAAAGCACATAGCAAAAGCTGTGAGTGCTAGCAAATCAAACTAAGGAGCTCATTCGCTGTTCTCCATTGCCAGGCACAAGTTCAGCCACCTCCGGGAAAGCACTACCTCAGTTGCTTGGGAAGACAAAAGCCATAACCATTAATGTTCCTCCTTCCTTCTCTTTCCCTGAGTTTTTACTGCAGAGTGACATCATACTGTATGCAGTATCAGTTTTGCTCAGCTGCGCTGCTCATGTCCCCTCCCAAAACCTTGATCACCTCCAGCATCCTTGCTGTGTATGTTCTGGGGATGGAGGGAGAGAAAGCTTTGATGCTGCAGAAGCACTGCTCAGCAAGAGACAAAAGACTGATGTGGGTCTCACCACTTGTTTAGTCACTAACAGAACACAGCATCATTTCTTCTGCCAGGAGGAAAGTTAACTCCACCCCAGGCACACCCAGTAAAACTGCAGATACTGTAACAATCACGCAGATGTCACTGTACAACCAACTTGGATGAAAGCTGTTCACAAGGCAGTTTTCAGACTTTCAAGGCAGATTTAAACACAATTACATTTTTTCCCTCTTCAGTCTTTTGTTCAGTTCTTTACTGTATCAGTTTCAACTGGCATATACTCCTCTACAGGCCTAGACTTTGGCTCCAAGCAGAGCCCCATTCATGATTGCGATGTAGTCTGCATTTCCTTCTCACTTCTACATGTGCAGACGCACTTGAATTGCCTTTTAACCAGCCGTCATGAGTCTTGTCCACGGTAGAAACATTCTTTGTGCTATGTTCTTCAATCTCCTCTTAAGGTGAGCTTTGCAAATTGTGTGGAATCACTGATGTTTACCTTTTTGCAGCTATACAAAAAAAAATCCCCATAACCTATTTCCAGAATCAAGTTAGTCTGTGATAGAAACCAGATTGCTCAGAAAGAGTAATAAACTCTGAAATTTACTCACTTCCCCTGCTGTTATTCCCTACGTAACTGAAGATACTGGAAGACAGTCAATTAGGAGAAGCACTGTGGAAACTCTTCAAAAATTTAAGACCACTGAGAATACCTGGGAAGATTTTTTGGAACACAAGGTAATCATACAGTTTATGTGTACATAAATTCAAACAGACCAGGACGTCCACAGGTTATGGGAACATCAGATACAGGCATGATCACTGCACAGTTCTGAAAAAGAAACTCCTTTTGCTCCCACCATATTGTAAAGAGATGCTGAAAGCTCCTTTTAGCAAACATGCTACATGTAATAATTACAATAATGACACTTCTACCTAGGACAAATATAGAATGGAATGGAATGGAATGGAATGGAATGGAATGGAATGGAATGGAATGGAATGGAATGGAATAGAATAGAATAGAATAGAATAGAATAGAATAGAATAGAATAGAATAGAATAGTTTGGAAGAGATCTTCAAGATCATCGCATCCAACACCACCTAATCAACTAAACCATGCAATCAAGCACTCTGTCAAGTCTCCTCCTGAACACCTCCAATAATGGTGACTCCACCACCTCCCCAGGCAGCCCATTCCAATGTGCAATCACTCTGTCTGTGTAGAACGTCCCCCTAACCTCCAGCCTAAACCTCCCCTGGCACAGCTTGAGACTGTGTCCTCTTATATTCTTATATTCTGTAAACACATTGCCAGCTTATTGAGTAAGTTATTCACTTATACTAAATATACTAAAATTATATTCTCAGACCTTTGGAGCATCTTCAGAAGTGCTCATTTGAAAAGAATAAAGGTATGCCCAAATGGCTTTAAATGCTAAATAGGAAAGCAAATGCTACTGAAAAATCTCCCAGTGTCCAGCAGCTCACTGCCTCAGTAAAATCTATTAAAAACACAAATATCAAGCATGTTAGCAAGAATTTCAAAGGAACATCCTATTGAAGAAATGTAACTATCAGGTTTGTGTAATAGAACACCACCACTTACAAATCTAGATTATCAATTTTAATTATCAATATTAGCCAGCAGGGTTAATGACAATTCAGCAGACTGAAAGACACTTGTAAAGATTCTGGAACAACAGAAAAAAAAAGAGTAGGCCAAATATTTAAGCATTTTTACTCCAGAAACATCTTAACTTAGGAAAATTATGGGGAAGGAAGTGGGGAAGGGATAATATCCTCTATGTCTAAGAATTCAGCTACTATGTCTAAGAATTCAGCAGTGTGCCCAGATGGCCAAGAAGGCCAATGGCATCCTGCCCTGCATTAGGAATAGTGTGGCCAGCAGGAGCAGGGAACTCATTGTGCCCCTGTGCTCAGCAGTGGTTAGGCCACACCTCGAGTACTGTGTCCAGTTCTGGGCCACTCAATTTAAGAAGGACATTGGGACACTTGAATGTGTCCAGAGAAGGGCAATGAGGCTGGTGAGAGGCCTCAAGCACAAGCCCTATGAGGAGAGGCTGAGGGAGCTGGGATTGTTTAGCCTGGAGAAGAGGAGGCTCAGGGGAGACCTTATTGCTCTCTACAACTACCTGAAAGGAGGTTGTAGCCAGGAGGGGGTTGGTCTCTTCTCCCAGGCAACCAGCACCAGAACAAGAGGACACAGTCTCAAGCTGTGCCAGGGGAAGTTTAGGCTTGAGGTGAGGAAAAAGTTCTTCACAGAGAGAGTTCTTGGCTGTTGGAGTGGGCTGCCCAGGGAGGTGGTGGAGTCACTATCCTTGGAGGTGTTCAAGAGAGGATTATAGATTGCACTTGGTGCCATGGTTTAGTAGTCACGAGGTGTTGGGTGACAGGTTGGACTTGATGATCTTTGAACTCTTTTCCAACCTTATTGATTCTATAATTCTATGAAGCTGACAATTTGATATCTTCTTGTTTTTTCTGAGCTTACTAACCACATAGATTATAGTTTGCACTCAGGACAGTTTCAATAAGCTGAAATGGATGCATAAATTTCACCCTTTTGTTATCCGAGAGTAAACAGCTTAAATAAAACCACCTGATTATATTTGTGTAGGGGCATTTGCATTTTATTTACATGAACAAACTTGGGGTTTTTTTGGTGTGTGTATGTGTGACAATTAATACTTCAAAATATTCTCAGTTAAATTTCAAACCAGAAAACACAATTCTAACTTGGCTTATTCTAACTACAACTATGAAACACTTATCATTCATTGACTTCATGTTGTAGCTACAGAACTAAAATCAGCTCTTTTCTTCAGTGGTGTATGAAATTATTTGAAAAAAGTGAATGCTTAGTCCTGTGTGTCCTTGTGCCTGACCAAAGGCCTCTGATCCCCATGTGGGATTCACTGGACCGAAGGAATTTGTGCTGGTTGCCTTAGGCTCCCTTCACAGTCAATGAGGAGAAACTAATACTTCTAAACTGTGCATTATTTCACCCTGATGTAGCTGCTTTAAACAGGTCAAGAGAGCTTAGGGATGTGAATGTACTGCAGGTAACTTCTGTATGTGAAGCTTCCAATTGTTATGTTCAGGAATGTCAATTCTGCCTCTATGAGAGAGAGCAGGGTGCAATTTGATTTTTGCATTTGCATTATGGGTATTGATCTCACCATCTATCTAACACTAGCTATAGAATTTCACAAAGCTGCATAAAGAGTAGAACTGACATAAATTATATTCTGGTTGCTACAGTGAACAGTTTGGATATCAACAGAGGAACTCTGATTTGCACGTAACATACCGACAAGAACTCTGGAGGTTAAAGTTGCCATTATTAAGAGCGCTGCTCAGCCATTAGCTGTCACCATTTCTTCCTTTTAAGGAATCTTTCACTAACCTTTTTCCTTAAGTAGACATAGATCTTATGCTGATTGAAGGACTGGAGAATCTCTTTCACAAGGAAAGACTGGGATTGGGGGCTGTTTAGCCTGGAGAAGAGAAGGCTGAGAAGGGACCTTACTAATGGGGCAATCCCAGGCACAGATATAAGCTGGGCAGTTGACTGGCTTGAGAGCAGCCCTGAAGAAAAGGACCTGGGGGTGCTGGTGGATGAGAAGCTCAATATGAGCCACCAGCGTGCACTTGCAGCCCAGAAAGCCAATCACATCTTGGACTGTACCAAGAGAAGCATAGCCAGCAGGTCAAGGGAGATGATTCTCCCGCTCTACTCCACTCTGTTGAGAACCCACCCAGAGTACTGTGTCCAGTTCTGGAGTCTCTATTACAGGAAGGATCTGGACATGCTGGAACATGTCCAGAGAAGGGCCACAAGGATAATTAGAGGGCTGGAGCACCTCTCCTATGAGGCCAGACTGAGGGACTTGGGGCTGTTCAGTCTCATGAACAGAAGGCTCTGAGGAGACCTTATTGTGGCCTTTCAATATCTGAAGGGGGCCTACAAGAAAGACAGTGAGGGACTTTTTAGGGTGTCAGGTAGTGATACTACAAAACCAGTCTCTCTGAAGAGGAGTGGAGGCAGCAGGAAGAAAGATCATGCCAGACCTCGCGGCAGGGGAACAGGAAGGCAGCTCTCGTCCAGGAAAGGCAGGAGACAAAAAGAGAGTTAATGGCTGGGGTGTCCTCCCTTTTATACCCTAGCTAGGCAGGGAGGGGGAGTGCAACTGATTCGGTTTCCCAGAGGGAAAATGCCCTGCAGGGAGGGCAAAGCACTAGCAAGCCTGCCCCACCCTGCTTCCAGGATGGGCGTAACCCATAACAAACATCATCACTGCTTTAAGGTGATGTTGTCCTGGCCATATAAAACTTATAAGCTCCAGTAGTGTACATTCAAACTTACAAATCTGACATCCACAGAAGACTAAGTGTTACAAGTTTGGTGTTTAGGGTGAAGATACAAACATGACGCTTTGTATGGTAAAGCAACTCTGCGATTTTTAGATGTTACTCAGTCAAGTATGTTTGAATTTTTGTTAGGTAAGATATCTAGCTTAGTAGGTGAAACAATTAAAGGAAAAAATAACTAAGCCACATGGAAATATTTTATGAACTCTCTTAAAAAAAAAAAGACAAACAACATAAATCCCATAACAGTGCTTATGCAGAGTATCCAGTAATTTAAAAGGACATAAATAGTATGAAGTGATAAAAACCCCAGCAGCACCTGTTATTCGACACTCCTTTAGTTCATATAGCCTCATTGCCGTTCAAAATAAGCAGTAAATAAGGCATTTTCCTGGGATTGTACAATAATACTTTATGCATATATTAAAAATTAATTGCTTCTCACTTGGAAACATACTAAATATGATGTAAAATTTGGATTGTTCCATAAAACATAAAGCTAAATAATTAGCAAAGAAAAAGCATTAAGATTTCAACATATGAAAAGCAGTAGGAGTATTAAAAAACAACACACAAAGACTTTTGGCATGAAACAAACAAATCCAAATGAGCTATGCCCATAAGAATTAAAACAGAAATGTCATCTCCCTTGTCTGATTATGCACAGCTCCATAATCTTTCGGTGAGGGGTTTGGAACACAAGCCCTATGAGGAGAGACTGAGGGAGCTGGGGTTGCTTAGCCTGGAGAAGAAGAGACTAAGGGGTGACCTTATTGCTCTCTACAACTACCTGAAGGGAAGTTGTAGACAGGCAGATGTTGGTCTCTTCTCCCAGGCAGCCAGTACCAGAACAAGAGGACACAGTCTCAGGCTGCGCCAGGGGAGGTTTAGGTAGCATGTTAGGAAGAAGTTCTATACAGAGAGAGTGATTGCCCATTGGAATGGGCTGCCCAAGCAGGTGGTGGAGTCGCCATCATTGGAGATGTTCAGGAGGAGACTTGATGGGGTGCTTGGTGCCATGGTTTATTTGTTTAGGTGGGTTGGATTGGTTGATGGGTTGGACACGATGATCTTGAAGGTCTCTTCCAACCTGGTTTAAACCATGGATGTAGGGAGGTGTTCAAGAGGGGATTGCACTTGGTGCCATGGTTTAGTAGTCATAAGGTTTGGGTGACAGGTTTTCCAACCTTATTTATTCTATGAATTCTATGAATGACTGTGACACAAAGATCCAGCTGGAGTGCACTTCAAATTTAGGAGACACCTTTTTTATAGGCAAGTGCATAAACTACTTGTAGGTGGCTGAGGTTCTTTTGTACTGTGCTAACTATAATTGAGTGTAACACGGTGTGGGGTGTTGGACACTGATTCTATGCACCCACTAGTGCTGTGTTTCACTAAAATAAAATCATTGTAGTATGGCAGCCCTAGTGAAGAACCTTATGCCTGGCTCTACAGGACAATAATGGCAAAGAGATTGCCTTGTTGAGGGACTAGACAAGGGGAAAAGGCAATCTTCAGAGTGCAATAAAAGCACATACTTCAAGTATGTGTTGCTTTCTTTTAGAGAGAGAGAGCCTGATACTATTTTATCAGGTAAAATGGTCTGTGTTTGACAGAGAAAAGTAGCTAACTGGAGTAGTGCCTAACAGACAAAGACCACTGAGTGTAGTGTTGTGGATGACAATTAGCTGGCTGTAGAGGATGCACTGATATGACTTTCTAGGCAGAAAGACTTGGACTGGAAGTCCTAAGCTGCCAGGGTTCCTCCATTCAGAGAACAGCAATTCTTGACTGCTTTAAGTGTGACATGATTGTCATTAGGATGAGACTGTACTTGTGTTAACTCAGTAACAACAGACTAGTTTCAACTGCAATTCTTTTAAGGAGTCAATTCTAAACCAGGTGATAGTAAGACTATAGAATCATAGAATAGTTTGGATTGGAAGGGACCTCCAAAGGTCATTTAGTCCAACCTCCCTGAAGTAAACAGAGGCATAATCCATTAGATCAGGTTGCCCAGAGCCCCATCAAGCCTGACCTTGAGTATCTCCAAGGATGGGGCCTCAACCGCCTCCTTGAGCAACCTGTTCCCGCACTTCTTTACCCTCATGGTAAAGAACTTGTTCCTAAGATCCAATCTAAATCTACTCTTCTCCAATTTAAAGCCATTGCCCCTTGTCCTGTCAGTACAGGCCTTTGTAAACAGTCCCTCTCCAGTCTTCTTGCAGGCCCCCTTCAGGTACTGGAAGGCTGCTATTAGGTCTCTCCAAAGTCTTCTCTTATCCAGGCTGAACAATCCCAGCTCCCACAGCCTGTCCTCATAGGAGAGGTGTTCCATCCAACTGATTACAGCTTGCTTTCTAACACTGAAACCCTCACTAGTTCTAGCTTCGTCCACTCATTTGGAGTTTTTTCTTGATTTTAAATGGTGTTCAAGACTACTTAAAAAAAAAAAAAAATTAGTAAAATAGCTAATGGTAATAAAATTACTGTGAGATACAGTTAATTATATATGTTTATATAAAACATTGACTATATATGAATCTGTATTAGATGGTAAAGTATCTTGGGAAGAGTTAACTCAATGATGGATGAGAGTGTTTTGGAAAATAATTTTCAGGTGCAGCTGAGAGCATAGAGAAAGGAAGGACAGGGAGAGGCAAGACATCCAAATATATAAATCTATGGCTCAGAGCAGCACTTAAATTTTGTGCAGATATATTTGTGAGAAATTAAATCCACTAAACAAGAACACTAAACAATAGGAAGTTACAATAAAGCAGGATGCTGGGTCTAATTTAAGAAAGCAATTACCTCCATTTTATGGGTTTGAAAAAGACATTGTAGAAAACCCAGAAATGAGTAAAAGACATGACTTCAAAAAACCAAAACCAAACAAACCCACCAAAAAAAAACTCAAATAAAATCATTCATTGATAACCAGAGTTTTCTAACAAACTGTGAGAGACTAAAAGTTGGCTCTCCTGGTGTGAATCAACAAAGATAAAATCACTTGCTACTTGCCCAGACAATAGCTGATATGTGTTGGGCAGAGCCACTGGAATGACTCTTGGAAGGTGCAAAGATAACATCATGATACTGGACTGAGCTGGCCTACAACAATGGCCCAAGGACCCAGCCATCATGCCTTCAGGACAAGATAATCTCCACCCATCAAGTACCCTGGAAAGGGTAGACAATGGATTCACCACCTGTTTCCTGATGTGTAAGGAGTGTGTGGGCAGGGAGACAGAGAAGGAGGAGAAGGAGGAGGCAGAGGACCGCCCCCCCCCCCTCCCCCCCAATCTAGACCTCTGCCCAAACACACAGGAATACACAGAAAGATTTCCTGGGGAATGATACCTGGATATTTACCTAAGGATGATTTCCTGGTCCTGGAATTCCTGAGGGACAATACTTGGACACATACCTAGGGACTGGAAAAACTGTATAAAAGACTTGAGCAACTACTGGCTTGATGGAATTAAAACGGAGATGAAGGAAAACACAGGAGAAGGACCATGCCGCTGAGAAGGAGAAGCCCGGGACAATGCTGCTCTGGAGAAAAGAGGCAGTGGACCCTGGAAGAAGCAGACTGAACCCTCTCTCCGCGTCCTAAGTTCCGCCTGCTGCAACTCATGGAGCTGAAGAGGCTGCCCAGAGGACCACACCTCTTCTCCAGCCAAAGCCTCAGCACCCTTTCTCTACAAACCCAACATCTCCTGCAGTACCTTTCCTCCGCAGACTCAAACTGTCTTAGGGGGGGTGAGGGATGTGGTAATATAATTTCTTTCCTCTTCTCTCTCTCCCTCTCTATTTTCTCTCTCTCTCCTTCTGATCCATCCACTTTATTTATGTAATAAATAGTCTAGCTGTTGATATTTTGGCCTCGTTTGTGCCTCTAATTTCACAACATGGGAATACTCAAAAGAACTGAGTCTCTTTCCCTCTCCGGACCGAGACACAAACCCAACTGAAATTGGGAGAGAAATTATCTTTATTTAAGACTGTAAGATATACTGTAACAAACAGAAGCAATTAAAAAGACATGCACTAGTACATCTTTTAGAAACAGGCATTGGGAAATGTCCAGAACTAGTTAAAGATGTTAGGCATCTTGTGGAAAATAACCCACCAGAGAAAGAAAAAAATGGAAAACATGCCCTGCTCTGAATGATGTCGTACATGAATAACCTTTAATCCTTTTAAGATCAACTTTCAACACTAGTCAGAAATCAATTTATTGTAATTATCACCAAGGTACCAAATGATTGGGAAAAAACAATTAAAAAAAAGAATTTTTTTTCATTCTCACTGAATTTATTATTGCTCTCTACAACTACCTGAAGGGAGGCTGTAGCCAGGTGGGAATTGGTCTCTTCTTCCAGGCAACCAGCACCAGAACGAGAGGACACAGTCTCAAGCTGTGCCAGGGGAAGTTTAGGCTTGAGGTGAGGAAAAAGTTCTTCACTGAGAGAGTTGTTTGCCATTGGAATGTGCTGCCCAGGGAGGTGGTAGAGACACCATCCCTGGAGGTGTTCAAGAGGGGATTATGGCACTTGGTGCCATGGTTTAGTCATGAGGTCTGTGGTGACAGGTTGGACTTGTTGGTCTTTGAGGTCTCTTCCAACCTTGGTGATTATGTGATTATACCGATTAACAAGAAAACACAATCCCAAGCTGTGCCAGGAGAGGTTTAGGCTGGATGTTAGGAAGAAGCTCTTCACAGAAAGAGTGATTTGCCATTGGAATGGGCTGCCCAGGGAGGTGGTGGAGTCACCATCACTGGAAGTGTTTAGGAAGAGACTGGGTGAGGTGCTTGGTGCCATGGTTTAGTTGATTAGATAGTGTTGGATGATAGGCTGCACTTGATGGTCTCGAAGGTCTTTTCCAACCTGGTCTGGTCTATTCTATTCTAGTCTAGTCTAGTCTATTCTATTCTAAATTCTGTTCTATTATTTTCAAGCAGGAGTAAAAAAATATATTTTTTTTTGAAGTAAACAAAACTATGCACAACTGCTTTCTTTCTTTCGCCCCAAAACAAGAGTTTTCAGTTGATTTCAGTTAAAAGAAAGAGCAGACACTTATTAATGGTGCATTACTGTAATATAAAATTAGGGGCAGATTAACTGCATCACTTGATGCAGTTACTGTTTCAACACAGGAGGAATAATTTCTTGCAGAATGACATGTTTCCTTATGTCACAGCCATTCTTCCTTTACAGAAGCTGTTACTTTGACGGGGAGGACAAACGCCTGCCATATATTACTATGCAGTCCATTACAATGGGTTCATTCATATTTATAAAACAATCTGTGATGTTGATGCAATCACTTTAGACTTCACTGTTATTTCAAACAAATCCATAACTGAGAAAAAGGCAGGCTGTTGACAGGAGTTAATGTGGGTTTTACTCTGTTTACAATTGCTTTCTAATCTACTAAATGGCTCTGAAAATTGATGCACTGTTAGAAGTGCTTTCATACACTACTACAGATAAAGGGCTGTTATACTGCAGTAATCTCGGTAATGCTAAATTGAATTTTCAGCAGTGGGGTGGTGTGGTTTTTTTTTGTTTTTCCAATTTCAGTGTGACAAGGTAGGCCACTCAATTTATGGTAAGCTTAATTCCATCAACGCAAAGCATTTTTCCATCTTTATTAATTGAGATGCCTATTATTGCTAACCCTCACTCCCCAACATAGACACACACACACAACCCAAACCCACAACCAAAAAACCCCAAGTTTCAAGATAAAACCTTTTACTGTCACAATATGTACTTTAGGGAAAAATCTCTCAGCAGCCAAAGCTGCCAGAGTCAGGAAATTTTGTGATCTAATCTGTGATCTGTTGAAGCTATGCAAGTGAATCCTCCAGGAGGTAAAACATAGTAGTACAGCTTGCAGAACTGCTCAGCTTGCCATGAAGGTGTGTAGGAGAAGGTTTGCTTTCAGATAGCTTTAGAAGACTGTAGGGAAGGTTTGCCTTTGCTCAAATTGGAGAAAGCTACGTTTTGCCTTTGACTCTGAGAATAATGTAAACATCTTGTAACTGAAGGAGAGAAACTAGGCAGAATTTGGTTGGATGTGTTAAAATATTGTTTTGTTATTTTGACCTATTGTATGCCTTAATTACACGCATGCCAGTAGAAAATGACCACTTGAGATGTGACACATGTGCCTTCTGATAGACTATATAACTTTGCTGTATAATGTAATAAAGGTCTTTGCCAGCTTACATCTTGAAATGAAAGCATTGCTTGGGGTGATAAGAACATCTATCTAACAATAAATGGTGACCCCAGCGTGATTTCAACACACAGACTTGTTTAGTTTACCACTCTACAAAAGGAAGTGAATGGGGAAAAAAATAATAAAGCCTTTTAAGTTTCAGATTTCTCTGCTAAAGTAGGTGCAAAGAAATAGCAAGGCTTTGCTGACAGAAACAGAAGTAGAGAAGGGCTGTAGAAATAGATGCCCTAAAAAAACTCCTGACACAGTCCTCTGAAATGTCTGGTATTTCATTCAAACCTGAACCCGAGGAATGCAACACAAAATGTCTTTTTAGACTAATCAAAGAACTGCTAATTTGCTATATGAAAATATTGCTAAAAATTTATTTACTGAACTTTTACATGGCTTCTGATGGGAAGAAATCCTTCATAGTCAAGACGTTTGCATTTCTAGAAACTTTCAAATTTGCCTACGTGTTTTAATTCTACAGGTTTTAATGAAGCGTAGCTGTCTCAGGTTGGAGAATACCTCTCTTTGAATAGAACAGAATGGAATGGAATGGAATGGAATGTGTCGAGGGTTGAGGGGAAGGCCTCAGCCTTCTCCCCCCTGTAAGTGAAGGGAAGAAAAAAAAATTGAAAGAAAACCCACAGCCGGATAAGCAAAGGAATGTGCTATATTTACAAGCGGTTTTTAGGGGCTGCAGGATATATATATATATATATATATATATATATATATATATATATCTATCTATATATCTCAATTTACAGTATTTATAATATATACACAGAAATATACAACAAAGTAACACAGGAATGAGATTCCCCTCCCCTGCCAGGAGGAGGGTTTTCCCCCCTGTACCCCCTTCTCTCCCCCTTTTCCCCAGAGAGGGTTAGAAAGAGAGAAAAGGAATAATTGTTAATTAAAAGCAGTTATAATTAGAGCAAATGTGTTAGTAAGTTTTTGCAGGCCTCACGCTTTATCAGTTCCAAGGTCAGTCTGGCAGAAAGCCCAGAAGCTGCAAGCTGTGAAAGGAGGAAAAAGTGCAAGACTGCCCGAAATCTCTGCCAGACTCAGAACTTAAAGTTGCTTTCTACCAATCCACCAATGAAATTAGTTTAGACCTGTCCTTTGTTTATAAAACATTCAGTCACAATGTCCCTTTCTTAAAGGCACAGCCTCAAACAGTCACAGAATGGAATGGAATGGAATGGAATGGAATGGAATAGAATAGAATAGAATAGAATAGACCAGCCCAGGTTGGAAGAGACCTTCAAGATCATCGCGTCCAATCTATTATCAATCCCATCTAATCAACTAAACCATGCAACCAAGCACCCTATCAAGTCTCCTCCTGAACACCTCCAATGATGGTGACTCCACCATCTCCCTGGGCAGCCCATTCCAATGGCCAATCACTCTTTCTGTGAAGAACTTCTTCCTAACGTCCAGCCTAAACCTCCCCTGGTGCACCTTGAGACTGTGTCCTCATGTTCTGTCACAGGTTGGCTGGGAGGTTGCCTCTTGAGGTCATCCAGTTCAAAGCCAGCTTCAAAGTGGATATAACTCTTAAGCTGGATCATAATATTTTTTTCATAACTGTGAGATATTAAGTTTCAAACTTCGTAATACAACTTTGGTGACATTTAATCATATAACCTGAATTGTGTAGTCAAACATAAAAAACCCCCAGTCATGCATTCTGTGCAGGACAGCATGGTTAGTCTGTGCAGAATGCAAGCAACCTTTGCTTATAATCTATCAATGAAGGGACACAAATACGTGTTGAACAATAAAGCTCACAGAGCTTTTTATTTCTTGACACATTTCCGCCCCCCCATGTGACTTCTTTCCCTGAAAGCTCACTTTTTCTCCTCTCTGTTTTCAAGAGATAGAAAGTTGAAGAGCTAAATTCAGTAATTCTTACTGACACAGATGAAAAACTATTAATGGCAAGTACTACTGAGTAAGTCTTTTGGATTCTGCAACATAAAGAATAAATGAAATCTTGGTATATACAGGATGAATGATTTCAGAAGACAACAAAATCCTGAGAAGGTACTTCTGGAATTGCTTTAAAATGTACTGGGAATGCTCATCACTTATAAAAGCTATCACTGCTTATAATACTGTATTGATTGCTGTCCAAGTGGAATTTCTTCCCTACCAAATTAAGTGAAATATTACACAAAGGGATTCTATAGAAAAGTGATTATTTTGCTTGAGCAGGGTTAAGAAAAGGAAAATTCACTGCACACCTGTCATTCTCTAGCGTTATTTCCCTATATTAGATGAGTTAATACAACCTCTTAGGAACAAAAATGTTTCTTCAGATAATTAGTGGGCATTTTCAAAATGCTGTTAAGTATCATCTCATCCTAACTTGTAGTCATTTCTGAAATACAGCCAAAGAAGTCATCTAGTTTAGCAGCCGTGCTTACTTCAAATACTGTTATTTTTCACAGCAGCACCACAAAAGCTGTTTATGTTCAAGTCTGCCACTTCAGTAAAAGTCGTGCTCTACAACGCTGCATTAAAAATGTCGCTTTCAAAATTTTAAACACCTGCAACATCCCTTAAAACTGTATTTGGACATAAAAAAAACACACTTGTTTTAAAAGGTAGGTTGATACTTAGCAATTTTATTATTTGGGACACTAACTCAGATTACTAACACACCCTTCCTTAGCCTAGAGAGAGTGACATCTCCTTTGTTTATTCAGAGTTGAGAAAGTTGATACAGGGAGTGTCCCATTTGTTGCATTAGAATATATTTACTGGTGTACTATAATATATTTACCACATAGCACTTCAAAATATGGCTGAACAAGCTATTAGTCGACACTAGGATGAACATGAACCAGCAGTGTGCCCAGGTGGCCAAGAAGGCCAATGGCATCCTGGACTGCATCAGGAATAGTGTGGCCAGCAGGAGATGGGAAGTCATTGTGCCTCTGGACTCAGCACTGATTAGGCCACACCTTGAGTACTGTGTCCAGTTCTGAGGCCCTCAGTTTAGGAAAGATGTTGAGTTGCTGGAACTTGGATCACCTGTAATACACTACAGAAGCTCAGGTATCCTCCTTTTAATATACTATTTTTATTTGGCTGTATACGCTCTGTATTTTTATTCTAACATGAGAATGTTGATAAGAGCAGAAAATAAACCACTAACAAACCGATGATCTCAGGCAAGTAGTCAGACTGGCTACTAATGTAAATTTTGCTGCAATCCAGCAGAAGTGGCAATGTCCTGTGTGTGCCTGTTTTTCACAGCAGTCGAATTGCCTTTGGTGTATCTTGCAGCCAAAACGTGCAACTGTTACCTTGCTACTTGTTTAAAACCTCAGCTTTGATAGCATAGCTTTGATAGTTGAATCGCTTTCAGCTTTTAATAAATTACATTTCCTGAAATGCTATTCAATGAAAGCATAAAAGATATGATGATGTATGGGAAAATACAATTCAAGTCACAGTAAGATTTCAGTATGTAATACTTCTAATGTTTAGAATTAATGACATTTACAGTTCTGTCATGAGCACTGGGGAAAATTCCTTTGCACAAAATGCTCTTTCAAGAGGAAATAAAACAAGTTGCTTTGTAAGACATTGTATTTCTCTGAATTTCTTTGCTAGTAGGAAGGGGGCTTCTCAAGATAATATTTTATACCAGTTAACTCAGTTTCCAGAAGTTTATTTATCTATATCTACATCTACATCTACATCTACATCTATATATCTATATCTATATCTATATCTATATCTATATCTATATCTATATCTATATCTATATCTATATCTATATCTATATCTACATCTATATCTATAGCTATATCTATAGCTATAGCTATATCATAGTATCAGAGTATCATTCAGGGTTGGAAGGGAACACAAGGATCATCTACTTCCAACCCCCCTGACATGGGCAGGGACACCCCACACTACATCAGCCTGGCCAGAGCCTCATCCAGCCTGCTCTTAAACACCTCCAGGGACGGGGCCTCGACCACCTCCCTGGACAACCCATTCCAGATTTTCACCACTCTCATGGTGAAGAACCTCCTCCTCACATCTAGCCTGAATCTCCCCACCTCCAGCTTCATTCCATTCCCCCTAGTCCTATCACTACCTGAGATCCTGAGAAGTCCTTCCCCAGCCTTCCTGTAGGCCCCCTTCAGATACTGGAAGGCCACAATGAGGTCACCTCGGAGCCTTCTCTTCTGCAGACATATATATCTATGTATATATATATAGTTTCACTGTTTCCAAAATAAAATATCAAATGAAGCTTATCTTTAGAAGTATAAAGCTTATAATTTAGGTTCTGTGACAGTCATCTTTTGCCCTATCTATCTTGCTTCTACAAAAGAGAAAAAGAAATTAATTACACCTTTTATAATTTGTATGGCTTGTAATCGTGCCTTAACAATATAAAAGCAGGAAAGAAAAAATCAAATGACACTGCTTTTCAGGTATGCATTGATAATATTACACAAGCTGTGGTTCAGAAGAATGTAATTTAAGTCCAGATTGCCTGATTTACATTGCTGACTGATCTAGTTTAGCTGAATACTGAATTTAAATAGCAGTGCTTGAAGTCAGGAGGGACTTATGCATGTACTTATAGCTGTGCTGAATCAACATCTAATTGTAGTAAATCACAAGTACAGTGTGTTTAACAAGCATAACATGGCAAGAGTGTTTATCTACCCATAACAAAGTCAAAAATGACATCTCCTCTATGTGTTTTTGTGAGTTAGCAGAAATCAGCAGGTGACAATAACCTTACTCACTACCTACCTTTCCTTAGGAAGAATTATTTAGCATAATAAACAAAACCAGAATATGTACTTTGAAGCTGAAAGGAAAAAGTGCAAACTGGCATGCTTTATGTTTGTTAATATTTTCTCCTAATGATTTGGCCTTTTGCTCTGCATCATTGTGATTGCAGTATACCATCTTTCATTACTCATTATAAATACAACTTTGTGTCACATTATTTACACTCTTCTTGTTGCAAATAGCTAGAACTTCACATAACAATAATTCAGGCTATTTCTGCACTTGCTGAAAAATAACCTGGTAATGCTTAACACATGATTTTACCTCAATAAACCCTAAATACAAATCTTTAAGGTTTTAGGTTTCTATGTTTTTCTGATACAACTTTGCTACCAGTGTCATTCCACCATGGCCAAAATTGTTCCCAGTAACAAGGCTAAAGGGATCAGAACTTTACCATAATTAAACAACACAAACCCTTGTGGTAGAACTGTCTCAATGTGAAACAAGAATCAAAGCTCAAATTATGATTGTGGCTTGAAAATGAACTTGTACTGTAAAGACACATAAAAGTGAGCTTATGAAAAATATGATTCTTAAATATGAACAAGAGTAAATATTTATCAGTAAGAAGATGGCTTTCATAATCATAGAGCCATAGAATCAATCAGGGTTGCAAGGGACCACAAGGATCATCTAGTTCCAACCCCCCTGCCATGGGCAGGGACACCTCACACTAGATCAGGCTGGACAGAGCCTCATCCAGCCTGCTCTTAAACACCTCCAGGGATGGGGCCTCAACCACCTCCCTGCACAAACCATTCCAGGGCTTCCCACTCTCACGGTGAAGAACTTCCTCCTCACCTCCAGCCTGAATCTCCCCACCTCCAGCTTCATTCCATTCCCCCTAGTCCTATCACTACCTGACATCCTGAGAAGTCCCTCCCCAGCCTTCCTGTAGGCCCCCTTCAGATACTGGAAGGCCACAATTAGGTCACTTCGGAGCCTTCTCTTCTCCAGACTGAACAGCCCCAACTCCTTCAGTCTGTCCTCATAGGAGAGGTGCTCCAGCCCTCTGATCATCCTTGTGGCACTACATATATAATATATAACCATTTCCTAGATATTTTCAGTAACATTTCATTAAAACTTGATTTTCTTCTCAACACATAAATAAATAAAATAAATATATAATATATAATACATATAAGGATATAGATAAAAAATAAAATATATAGATATAAATAATAAAAATACAAAAATAAATAAAAAGACAATTGTTACCTAAAATACATTTTGATAGTAAAGATTCTTTGCAAAGTGGTATTTTATAAACTACATTATTTTACCGAAGTCAGTCGAAAGCAAATTAATTTTAGAATAAGCCATTTAGAATAAACCAAACCAGGTTGGAAGAGACCTTCAAGATCATAGCATCCAACCCATCAACCAATCCAACCCACCCAAACAGCTAACCCATGGCACCAAGTACCCCATCAAGTCTCTTCCTGAAGACCTCCAATGATGGCGACTCCACCACCTCCCTGGCCAGCCCATTCCAATGGGCAATCACTCTCTCTGGATAGAACTTCTTCCTAACATCCAACCTAAACCTCCCCTGGCGCAGCCTGAGACTGTGTCCTCTTGTTCTGGTACTGGCTGCCTGGGAGAAGAGACCAACCTCTGCCTGTCTACAACCTCCCTTCAGGTAGTTGTAGAGAGTGATAAGGTCACCCCTGAGTCTCCTCTTCTCCAGGCTAAGCAACCCCAGCTCCCTCAGTCTTTCCTCATAGGGCTTGTGTTCCAAACCCCTCACCAACTTCGTTGCCCTTCTCTGGACTCGTTCCAGAAAGTCAACATCCTTCCTAAACTGAGGGGCCCAGAACTGGACACAGGACTCGAGGTGTGGCCTAACCAGTGCAGTGTACAGGGGCAGAATGACCTCCCTGCTCCTGCTGGCCTCACTGCTCACTCATGCTGACCTGCTCTGAATCCTAGGTGAGTGATTTAGGTACAAAAGTCAGCACCTTTAGTACCCAAAAGTGAAAAATGTCACCATTTGTTTTCTAACTGCCTTTTAAAATAACTAAATCAAATCAACCCAATTATTTTCCTGCAGCTGAGAAACAGAAGTAACAAAGCCCATACCTACATTGAACAATTTTGATTACAGAGAATATTTGTCACTGCTAATATTCTCCAAACCCTTGAGTTTAGTAGTGCTCAAAAATGAAGGCCTAACACTAAGAAACAGATATGTAAATATATATATAAAGTAATGATGGCTACACACATTTTGTACACACACACATACTCTGTGCATGCATGTACACTATGTTCAGCTTTTTTGGACATAACAGTTAATGCCAACACAAGTTTTATTAATCATCTACACCAATAATTTGAGAGAGTGACTGCACAAAATCCTAGCAGGCAATCTAAACTCAGCTACAAAGAGGCATTTTGGCTAACTTACTCTGCCAAAGAAAAGTTTTATCAAGTGCATTACAAGGGTTCCAAAATAATATTTACATCATATCATGGGGAAAAGTACAAAGACATGAAAAGACCTCTATAAATGAGGCTTAGTCAACAAATAGGAAAAAAATTGATAATAGAGTCCTTTGAAAGAGGAACAATGGTACCTTTAAAATTCAGTTTTAACCTTCCTAAAAGGAGGAATTAAACTTCTTTTGTTCAAATATTAAGTGAAGAGATAAACATAGTCTCATTTTTTGCATGCTCCTCTCTGTCTAGCTCAGTTTATATTAATCTCAAATTCAGGCTGTATTCAGCATCTCCTGACCCACACCACTGCTGAAGATAAAACTTGTACTATGGTTTTCCAGGCTATAAACTTTCAGCAAGTAGAAACCCATTTTAATTTGATGGATGTGATAGTGGGTATATTTAGTTTGTCGTCTGGCTGTTCTTTCCAATTACATGTTGGCAACACACACAGGGGCTTCTTTCTCTTTGCCACTGATTATGAACCATACATCACAAGCATGGCACCTACAATACATCTGTGGAACCTTTGGCAATATAACTACTTAATTCCATGGCAGAACTCATTGTCAGCACTCTTTACATGCTCTTCTAAATGTCTGAAATGTTTTACAAACATTAAACTTCTAGACAATCCACAGACTTTCTCTTGAACATTAGAGTTGCTTTCCATTCAAGGAAGAACAAGAACCCAGAGGTAATGCTCATCAGCTGCTACAGCTGTGAAGATAGTTAACTCAATTATCAAACTCTCATACAGTAATGCTAATGTAAAACATTACTTCTTCATCTCTAATGAAATTATTGTGCCATTATTGTAATACTTCCAATACTTTGCACTAACAATGAGACCAATTTGGCATCACTAATAGATTACACATAGTTCAGATAAACAAGTGGCAAACAACCTCATCCCATCAATGCACATATTCCAGAACACACAGGATGATGTGAAAAAATGGTAGGTAAAACAAATGGATGGGCAACCTCTTCACTACCTTCAATTAATATGTTGAATTTGATACACTGAAGAGCATACTAAAGAAAGGTTTGTATAACATGTCAGAACCATAGAGTGGCTTAGGTTGGAAGGGACCTTAGGTGTCAAAATCACAGAATCAACAGAATCACAGAATCAATCAGGTTGGAAAAGACCTGAGAGATCGTCAAGTCCAACCTATTACCTAATACCTAACACCTCCTGACAACTAAACCATGGCTCCATGTGCCACATCCAATCCTTTTTTGAACACCTTCAGGGACGGTGACTCCATCACCTCCCTGGGCAGCCCATTCCAATGGCCAACTGCTCTTTCTGTGAAGAGCTTAGTGCCTTTTGGCGTGCACCTTAATCATTAACTATCAAGTGGTCTCAAACTGAAATCAGCTGAAGTGTTCTGTATCTCTGAAATGCAACTAGAAATTAATTTCTTCCCCACTTTCACTGTTTAAAATATTTTGCAAATAATTGAAAATTATATTAGCCATCTTCAACGCTGGTTTAGCTCAAGACCAAAGAGATGAGTATGAACCGCTACCTATTTTAACTACTGCATATGGCAAACTTTTGTTTTTGTTGGGAGCAGATGTTGGTCAGTTAGAGGGTAGAAGGGCTCTGCAGAGGGACCTTGACAGGCTGGACAGATGGGCAGAGTCCAATGGGATGGCATTCAACAAGTCCAAGTGCCGGGTGCTGCACTTTGGCCACGGCAATCCCATGCAGAGCTACAGGCTAGGGTCAGAGTGGCTGGAGAGCTCCCAAACAGAGAAGGACCTAGGGGTGCTGATTGACAGCCACCTAAACATGAGCCTGCAGTGTGCCCAGGTGGCCAAGAAGGCCAATGGCATCCTGGCCTGCATTAGGAATAGTGTGGCCAGCAGGAGCAGGGAACTCATTGTGCCCCTGTACTCTGCAATAGTTAGGCCACACCTTGAGTCCTGTGTCCAGTTCTGGACCACTCAATTTAAGAAGGACATTGGGACACTTGAATGTGTCCAGAGAAGGGCAACAAGGCTGGTGAGAGGCCTTGAACACAAGCCCTATGAGGAGAGGCTGAGGGAGCTAAGATTGTTTAGCTTGGAGAAGAAGAGGCTCAGGGGTGATCTCATTGCTCTCTACAACTACCTGAAGGGAGGTTGTAGCCAGGAAGGGGTTGGTCTCTTCTCCCAGGCAACCAGCACCAGAACAAGGGGACACAGTCTCAAGCTGCGCCAGGGGAAGTTTAGGCTAGAGGTGAGGAGAAAGTTCTTCACAGAGAGAGTCATTTGTCATTGGAATGTGCTGCCCGGGGAGGTGGTGGAGTCACCATCCCTGGAGGTGTTCAAGAGGGGATTGGACGTGGCACTCGGTGCCATGGTCTAGGTCATGAGGTCTGTGGTGATGGGTTGGACTCGATGATCTTTGAGGTCTCTTCCAACCTTAGTGATACTGTGATACGGTGAAATCAGAAATTTAATCAACCAGAAATCTTAACAGAAACTGGATTTTGAAATACCTGAGAAACCTGGAGTCAGACTGCCTATATACATGATCTTCTCTTAGATGTAATCAAACAATGAAATAAAAACTGGTTTTCTCCAGAAAACTATATACATTTTCAAGTCATTAGATACACCCAACTACTCATTCTCTAAGCTGGAAATCATTACTTAGTGTGACTTATTAATAAAAACAGTTGAAACACCCACATTTTAATTTAGATTAAGGCTAGAAATATTGTATCTTCTAAAACCCAAAACAGCCCTCCCCAAAACCCTTTAGAAAAAACAATATATGTTTTATTAGATTCATTGTAAACACAGCCCACATTATGTTTTGTACAGAATAAAGTTCCCATAGCAAGAAATACTATAAAAATGGGGCTCAAACATATTGGCAAGTTTTAACAATGTGATATAAAAGTAATGAAATTCTATTATCTCAATGCAGAGAAGGTAGAGAAAAGGTAGTGCAAAACCAATTTGATTAATTCACCGCACCTTTTATGACTTCAAATCCAGAAAAGAAAAGCACAAACCAGGGTAATTTGATAGAATTGGTTAAGAATGAATATATAAATAATAATGCAATTATGTAAAGACCAAATAATAACACCCATGCACAGAATGAGATAAGACTAGCGAAGGAAGTCAAAAACCCACCACTCTTTAGTATACTGATAAGGAGGTGGAGACCAAATAAAGACTTAGCTCATTACTCAAAAGGGAAGGAAAGCTTCAAGTGGATGAGGCCACCAAAGTTGAAATGTTTAATGACTTTTTACTTTGGTGTTCATTAAAACTTGTATTTTGCACATAATTAATGCCAGTGACAGAGGCACAAATTGCTCTGAGATTCCCTATGAAAATACTCCAAATGTGGAGTCAGACTCAATCAGGCCCAGTACCCAGAAAGCTCAAAGTAAACTGCAGCTAGACTTCAGAACTTTTTAGAAGAGATTTAAGAAAGCTGGAAGAATACAGAAGTCGTGACTCTAATAATAGCCAAGGAGAGAAGTGACAGAGGATCACTCAACACAAGTTGAAATGTCAGGCTGTTTCTAGGAAGTATGAACAGAAGCATCAACCTTTAAGATATGTGAAATCATGCTTTAGATCTCCCGTTCATCAACTTCAACCCTTCGTACATTTTTAGACACTGAACTACAACAAAAAGGTTGATTTTTCCTTTTAGACATCAAGAGATTAATAAAAATCATGTAAGTCTGGAAATCTTAATTATAAGAATAGGCAGGGGAAAAAAAATGTGCTGTTTTGTTTACAGTCAACAAAATACCAAGAAAACCACAGGATGATAAATGTACTTCAAAAGGCCACCTAAATCTCTTTCGTTTTCCCACGATCAATGCTGTGGTGAGATACTCCACCCAATAATCTTTTAAAAAATATAGAGAGAAAGAAGTAAAAAAGGCAGCATATAGGAAAAAACAAACAAATGGAAAAAGCCCAGAAACACACTGAAACAAAGAACATTGCCCAATGTTTACTTATTTACCTATTTCTTTTTTTCTTAGAAAACTCCTCTGAGAGTGAAGAGGAGGCTCAGGGGAGACCTTATTGCTCTCTACAACTACCTGAATGGAGGTTGTGGCCGGGCAGAGGTTGGTCTCTTCACCCAGGCAACCAGCACCAGAACAAGAGGACACAGTCTCAAGCTGCACCAGGGGAGGTTTAGGCTGGAGGTTAGGAAGAAATTCTACACAGAGAGAGTGATTGCCCATTGGAATGGGCTGTCGGGGGAGGTGGTGGAGTCACCATCATTGGAGGTGTTTAGGAGGAGGCTTGATAGGGTGCTTGGTTGCATGGTTTAGTTGGTTAGGTGGGATGGGTAAGAGGTTGGAGGTGATGATCTTGAAGGTCTCTTTCAACCTGGTTTATTGTATTGTATTGCATTATATTGTATTGTATTGCATTATATTGTATTGCATTGCATTGTATTGTATTGTATTGTATTGTATTGTACTGTATCCTATCCTATCCTATCCTATCCTATCCTATCCTATCCTATCCTATCCTACCCATTCCTATTCTATTCTATTCTATTCTATTCTATTCTATTCTATTCTATTCTATTCTATTCTATTCTATTCTATCCATTCCTATTCTATTCTATTCTATTCTATTCTATTCTATTCTATTCTATTCTATTCTATTCTATTCTATTCTATTCTATTCTATTCTATTAAATTCCTATTCTATTCTATTCTATTCTATTCTATTCTATTCTATTCTATTCTATTCTATTCTATTCTATTCTATTCTATTCTATTCTATCCATACCCTCAAACTGACTGTGTGAAAGGGAAATAAACTCTTAGCCATCCACACATTTTATGATTAAGTATAGTGAAAGGAAGAAGAGCCATCCACCATGACAAGAAGTTGATTTTGTCTTTCTTCTGAGCAATAAAACTGCATTTTGTTTCACTCAAAATCTAGGAAAACACAGTAGTACAGCGAGATCACTAATAAGGTATGCATGGATTTATTGAAAAAGACCTGTGGCTCATCTGTCACACAGAACATGAAAATTCACTTTATTCTTGTTAAAGCATCAATGGGAACATGACAATGTGCTACCAGTTAAATTATGTTTGTGAACCGGCATTTTAAAATAAACTTCCTTAAGGCATTCATTAACAGAAATTCTACAGTGGGAATCAATAGAGCTTGCAGAGACAACTCTAAATTTAATTGCTTAAGTATCTAAAATAGTCAAATAACTCTCACCTAAAACTCTTTTTTTCTGGGAAGCTGGACACATATAGAACAAGGGCATAAGAACAAAGTCGAATTGCAATGTCCTAGTGAAAGCAAGGTCGAACTTTCCTAAAGCCTGATAGTCAATGCAGTCTATACTGACACATTTGCATTTATTTCTTCCTCCAAAGCTGGGGCGCTCTGTGTGTGTGTGCCTGTGTAGAACAGATTAGAATAAAAATAAACCTTTATTAGAATAAACCAAACCAGGTTGGAAGAGACCTCCAAGATCATCGTGTCCAACCCATCAACCCATCCAACCCACCCAAACAGCTAACCCATGGCACCAAGCACCCCGTCAAGTCTCCTTCTGAACACCTTCAATGACGGCGACTCCACCACCTCCCCGGGCAACCCATTCCATAGCGCAATCACTCTTTCTGTATAGAACTTCTTCCTAACATCCAACCTGAACCTCCCCTGGCGCAGCTTGAGACTGTGTCCTCTTGTTCTGGTACTGGGTGCCTGGGAGAAGAGACCATCATCAGCCTGTCTACAACCTCCCTTCAGGTAGTTGTAGAGAGTGATAAGGTCACCCCTAAGTCTCCTCTTCTCCAGGCTAAGCAGCCCCAGCTCCCTCAGCCTCTCCTCATAGGGCTTGTGTTCCAAACCCCTCACCAACTTTGTTGCTCTTCTCTGGACTCGTTCCAGCAAGTCAACATCCTTCCTAAACTGAGGGGCCCAGAACTGGACACAGTACTCGAGGTGTGGCCTAACCAGTGCAGTGTACAGGGGCAGAATGACCTCCCTGCTCCTGCTGGCCACACTGTTCTTGATGCAGGCCAGGATGCCATTGGCCCTCTTGGCTGCCTGGGCACACTGCAGGCTCATGTTAAGCCTACCATCAACCAGTACCCCCAGATCCCTCTCTGCCTGGCTGCTCTCTAGCCACTCTGACCCCAGCCTGTAGCACTGCATGGGGTTGTTGTGGCCAATGTGCAGAACCCGGCATTTGGATGTGTTAAATCTCATGCCGTTGGATTCTGCCCATCTGTCCAGCCTGTCAAGGTCTCTCTGCAGAGCCTCTCTACCCTCCAGCAGATCAACTCTTGCCCCCAGCTTGGTGTCGTCAGCAAATTTACTGATGATGGACTCAATGCCCTCATCCAGATCATCAATAAAGATGTTAAAGAGCACAGGGCCCAGCACTGATCCTTGGGGCACACCACTAGTGACTGGTTGCCAGCTGGATGTGGCACCATTCACCACCACTCTCTGGGCTCGGCCCTCCAGCCAGTTCCTAACCCATCGCAGTGTGCTCCCGTCCAAGCCATGGGCTGACAGCTTGGCCAGCAGTTTGCTATGGGGGACGGTGTCAAAGGCCTTGCTGAGGTCCAGGTAGACTACATCAACAGGCCTCCCCACATCCACCAGGCGGGTCACCTGATCATAGAAGGAGATCAGGTTGGTCAGGCAGGACCTGCCCTTCCTAAATCCATGCTGGCTAGGCCTGATCCCTTGGCCATCCTGTAAGTGTTGTGTTATTGAACTCAGGATGACCTGTTCCATGATCTTGCCTGGCACTGAGGTCAGGCTGACAGGCCTGTAATTCCCTGGCTCATCCAACCGGCCCTTCTTATGGATGGGCACCACGTTGGCCAGCTTCCAGTCCTCTGGGACCTCGCCAGTGAGCCAGGACTGCTGGAAAATTATGGAGAGTGGCTTGGCCAGCTCATCTGCCAGCTCTCTCAGCACCCTAGGATGAATCCCATCTGGTCCCATGGACTTGTGGGGATCCAAGCTGCTAAGGAGAGTTCCAACTACCGCCTCATGGAACATAGGGAAACTGTGCAGCTCCCTGGCTCCTTCTGCTAGCTCTGCAGACCAGCTGTCAGGAAGACGTTCTGCCCTTCTAGTAAAAATTGAGGCAAAGAAGGTGTTAAGTATCTCTGCCTTTTCCTTATCCTTGGTTACAATGTTCCCCTCCGTATCCACCAAGGAGTGGAGGTTTTCCTTCCCCTTCCTCTTACTATTAATGTATTTATAGAAGGACTTTTTGTTGTCCTTCACAGTAGAGGCCAGTTTAAGTTCCAAGTGTGCTTTTGCCTCCCTAATTCTCTTCCTACAAGACCTAGCAACATCCTTAAACATTCTGTGGGTTGCCTCCCCTCGCTTCCAAAGGTGATACACCCTCTTTTTTTCCCTCAGTTCCATTAAAAGTTCATGAACCATCCAGGCTGGCCGTCTGCCCCGGCGGCTCATCTTCTGGCACATTGGCACAGCCTGTCCCTGAGCCTTCAACAATTCTTCATTGAAGTAGGTCCAGCTCTCCTGGACCCCTTTGTTTTTAAGGACTTTATCCCAAGGAACCCTCTGAATTAGTTCCTTGAGTAACCCAAAGTCCGCCCTCCGGAAGTCCAGAGTGGAGGTCTTCTTGCCGCCCCTCTTGGCTTGACCAAAAACCGAGAATTCAATTATCTCGTGGTCACTGGACCCCAAACACCCTCCAACCACCACATCACCCACCAGTCCTTCCCTGTTGGTGAAGAGGAGGTCAAGCATAGCCTTGCCCCTGGTAGGCTCTCGCAGCACCTGGGATAAGAAGCTGTCCTCCATGCATTCTAAAAACCTTCTAGACTGTCTCCTCTCTGCCGTGTTGAGTTCCCAGCAGATGTCAGGCAGGTTGAAGTCACCCATGAGAACAAGGTCCGGAGATCTTGAGACAGCCCTAAGCTGCCTATAGAATGCTTCGTCAACATCTTCCTCCTGGTTGGGTGGTCTATAACAGACTCCAACCAGGGTGTCTGCCCTGCTGGTCTTCCCTCTAATTCTTATCCACAAGCATTCAACCCGATCATCCCTAATCTCCATCTCAATGGCATCTAGTGTCTTTCTGATGTACAGGGCCACCCCTCCACCCCTTCTTCCTCGCCTGTCTCTCCTGAAGAGCTTGTAACCGTCAATTGCAGCGCTCCAGTCGTGTGAGTCGTCCCACCACGTCTCTGTGATGGCAACTATATCATAATTTTCCTGCTGCATCAAGGCTTCCAGCTCCTCCTGTTTGTTACCCATGCTTCGTGCATTAGTGTACATGCACTTCAGCTGGGCTGCTGGTTTCACCTCCAACTCTAGCTTGTCGCCCCCAGACTCTTGTCTGAGAGGACTCTCTTCAGCCCCTTCCCCCTTCGAAACTAGTTTAAAGCCCTGTCGATGAGACCCGCCAATTCCCTACCCAGGATTTTTTTATCTTTGGGGGACAGTCCGTTCTCATATACAGTGATCTTTCCCCTTCTCTGGGACAGATGTACTCTATCTGTTGTCAGCTGGCCTGGTGCAGTGGAAAGTTTCCCAATATCAAAAAACCCAAAATTCTTTTGACTGCACCAGCCTCTAAGCCACTTGTTAACTATAGCTGCTGACCTGTTCCTTACTGTATTCCCTCCTGCAGTTAAAGGTATTGATGAAAAAATTATTTGTGCCCCTGACCCCTCAACCAGGTCTCCCAGGGCCCTGAAGTCATCTTTGATAGCCCTGGGAGTTCTGGTTGCAACATCATCATTCCCTAACTGCATAACTAGTAAGGGGTAGTAGTCAGAGGGCTGTACCAGTTTAGGCAGCCTACTGGTAACATCATTAACTTGGGCTCCTGGCAGACAACAGAGTTCCCTATGAGATGGGTCAGGCCGACATATAGGGCCCTCCATTCCCCTCAGAAGGGAATCACCAATAACAACTACCCTCCTCTTTTTATTGAGGGAACAGGTCCTGATGCCAGCAGAAGACTGTTTGACCTTAGGCTGCTTTGCCTTAGGCTGTTTAATCTTAGGCTGCTTAGCTTTAGGGAGAACCCCAGATGGTGTGTCCTCCGGCATCAGGACCACCTCACCCTCAATTTCCAGTGCTCCATATCTGTTTTCTAAGAGCAGTGGGGAAGGTGAGGGGAGGCAAGGAGGTTTAACTTTGCGTCTTTTGAGAGTAACCTGCGTCCATTCACCTCTGCTTTTTGAATAACCAGCCTCTGCTGGGGGAGCCTGCAGAGCCTGCTTACTCCCATTCAACTCTTTCCTCTTCTGATTCTGATTCACCTCTTTCCTCTTTTGGTCCATCTCCTTCCTCCTCTGGTTCATCTCTTTCCTCCTCTGGTTCATCTCTTTCCTACATTTCCTTACATTTCTAAGGCTAGCAAACTTATCCCTCAGTCTGGCCACCATATTAAGTAGATAGTCAACCTGCTCACACCTTATACAAGAGTTGCCCCCACTACCCTGCGTCTCAAGGGCCAGGCTCCAGCATTCTCTACAGCCAGATACCTGGACAGCTACCTGCTTCTGTTCTACCTCCGTCTGGGTCGACACTGATTTTTTAAGGGAGATTTTGCTGCGAGTTACAACCATGGCTGTCCCTGGCCACAGCACCTACTGCCAATTTAAAAACAAAAACAAAAACAAAAAAAAAAAAAAAAAAAAAAAATGGGCGGCGCGTGAGCGTACAGGAGAATACGGGCTGCCCGACGAAGTGAACCCCCCGAGCCGCAGCAGAGCCTTTTAAATTCAGCCGCTCCCGCCGCTGGGACCACGAGTCTGACCACGTGAAAGAGCGGCTGCTCCTTCCCCGCGGCTAAAAACTCGGCAGCGATGGCGATTCCCGCAGCCCGAAAAGGAGAGCAGCGGCTGGTCCCCGGCGGTTGCTGGTCTGGGTGCTGTCTCGAGGAAGCTGCCCGACGAAGTGAACCCCCCGAGCCGCAGCAGAGCCTTTTAAATTCAGCCGCTCCCGCCGCTGGGACCACGAGTCTGACCACGTGAAAGAGCGGCTGCTCCTTCCCCGCGGCTAAAAACTCGGCAGCGATGGCGATTCCCGCAGCCCGAAAAGGAGAGCAGCGGCTGGTCCCCGGCGGT
Source organism: Melanerpes formicivorus (assembly GCF_026170545.1). Classification (NCBI taxonomy): domain Eukaryota; kingdom Metazoa; phylum Chordata; class Aves; order Piciformes; family Picidae; genus Melanerpes; species Melanerpes formicivorus. The sequence continues at coordinate 2,307,416 of NW_027142396.1, read as the reverse complement.
TGCTGGTCTGGGTGCTGTCTCGAGGAAGCTGCCCGACGAAGTGAACCCCCCGAGCCGCAGCAGAGCCTTTTAAATTCAGCCGCTCCCGCCGCTGGGACCACGAGTCTGACCACGTGAAAGAGCGGCTGCTCCTTCCCCGCGGCTAAAAACTCGGCAGCGATGGCGATTCCCGCAGCCCGAAAAGGAGAGCAGCGGCTGGTCCCCGGCGGTTGCTGGTCTGGGTGCTGTCTCGAGGAAGCTGCCCGACGAAGTGAACCCCCCGAGCCGCAGCAGAGCCTTTTAAATTCAGCCGCTCCCGCCGCTGGGACCACGAGTCTGACCACGTGAAAGAGCGGCTGCTCCTTCCCCGCGGCTAAAAACTCGGCAGCGATGGCGATTCCCGCAGCCCGAAAAGGAGAGCAGCGGCTGGTCCCCGGCGGTTGCTGGTCTGGGTGCTGTCTCGAGGAAGCTGCCCGACGAAGTGAACCCCCCGAGCCGCAGCAGAGCCTTTTAAATTCAGCCGCTCCCGCCGCTGGGACCACGAGTCTGACCACGTGAAAGAGCGGCTGCTCCTTCCCCGCGGCTAAAAACTCGGCAGCGATGGCGATTCCCGCAGCCCGAAAAGGAGAGCAGCGGCTGGTCCCCGGCGGTTGCTGGTCTGGGTGCTGTCTCGAGGAAGCTGCCCGACGAAGTGAACCCCCCGAGCCGCAGCAGAGCCTTTTAAATTCAGCCGCTCCCGCCGCTGGGACCACGAGTCTGACCACGTGAAAGAGCGGCTGCTCCTTCCCCGCGGCTAAAAACTCGGCAGCGATGGCGATTCCCGCAGCCCGAAAAGGAGAGCAGCGGCTGGTCCCCGGCGGTTGCTGGTCTGGGTGCTGTCTCGAGGAAGCTGCCCGACGAAGTGAACCCCCCGAGCCGCAGCAGAGCCTTTTAAATTCAGCCGCTCCCGCCGCTGGGACCACGAGTCTGACCACGTGAAAGAGCGGCTGCTCCTTCCCCGCGGCTAAAAACTCGGCAGCGATGGCGATTCCCGCAGCCCGAAAAGGAGAGCAGCGGCTGGTCCCCGGCGGTTGCTGGTCTGGGTGCTGTCTCGAGGAAGCTGCCCGACGAAGTGAACCCCCCGAGCCGCAGCAGAGCCTTTTAAATTCAGCCGCTCCCGCCGCTGGGACCACGAGTCTGACCACGTGAAAGAGCGGCTGCTCCTTCCCCGCGGCTAAAAACTCGGCAGCGATGGCGATTCCCGCAGCCCGAAAAGGAGAGCAGCGGCTGGTCCCCGGCGGTTGCTGGTCTGGGTGCTGTCTCGAGGAAGCTGCCCGACGAAGTGAACCCCCCGAGCCGCAGCAGAGCCTTTTAAATTCAGCCGCTCCCGCCGCTGGGACCACGAGTCTGACCACGTGAAAGAGCGGCTGCTCCTTCCCCGCGGCTAAAAACTCGGCAGCGATGGCGATTCCCGCAGCCCGAAAAGGAGAGCAGCGGCTGGTCCCCGGCGGTTGCTGGTCTGGGTGCTGTCTCGAGGAAGCTGCCCGACGAAGTGAACCCCCCGAGCCGCAGCAGAGCCTTTTAAATTCAGCCGCTCCCGCCGCTGGGACCACGAGTCTGACCACGTGAAAGAGCGGCTGCTCCTTCCCCGCGGCTAAAAACTCGGCAGCGATGGCGATTCCCGCAGCCCGAAAAGGAGAGCAGCGGCTGGTCCCCGGCGGTTGCTGGTCTGGGTGCTGTCTCGAGGAAGCTGCCCGACGAAGATAAAGCAAGTGATATCATAGTATCATTCAGGGTTGGAAGGGACCACAAGGGTCATCTAGTTCCAACCCCCCTGCCATGGGCAGGGACATCCCACACTAGATCAGGCTGGACAGAGCCTCATCCAGCCTGCTCTTAAACACCTCCAGGGACGGGGCCTCAACCACCTCCCTGCACAACCCATTCCAGGGCTTCACCACTCTCATGGGGAAGAACTTCCTCCTCATGTCCAGCCTGAATCTCCCCACCTCCAGTCTCATTCCATTCCCCCTAGTCCTATCACTACCTGAGATCCTGAGAAGTCTCTCCCCAGCCTTCCTGTAGGCCCCCTTCAGATACTGGAAGGCCACAATAAGGACACCTCGGAGCCTTCTCTTCTCCAGACTGAACAGCCCCAACTCCTTCCATCTGTCCTCATATGAGAGGTGCTCCAGCCCTTTGATCATCCTTGTTGCCTTTCTCTGGATACTTTCCAGCACCTCCAGATCCCTCTTGCAATAGGGGCTCCAGAACTGGATGCAGTACTCCAGGTGGGGTCTCCTCAGAGCTGAGTTTCGGGGGGAGAATCACCTCCCTTGACCTGCTGGCCACACTTCTCCTGATACAGCCCAGAATCTGATTGGCTTTGCGGGCTGCAAGTGCACACTGAGAGCTCATGTTGAGCTTCTTGTCCACCAGCACCCCCAAGTCTCTCTCCTCAGGGCTGCTTTCCAGCCAGTCACTGCCCAGCCTGTATTTGTGCCTGGGATTGCCTCGACCCAGATGCAGGACCCTGCACTTGGTTTTGTTGAACCTCATGAGGCTGGCTTGTGCCCACCTCTCCAGCCTGTCAAGGTTCTAAGAATTCCTAAGAATTCATAGATTCCTAAGCATTCATAAATTCTCCAAATCAACCTGAGCTACACGTGAACCAAATTACATTGGAAGTGATCACTCTAGTTATGCTAGAAGTCTGAATGAGCTTAAAAATGAGGAAACAAAAACTAAGTAAGGATTTTAAATAGAAATAATCTTTAATAGAAGCTTAAAATATATTTCATTTTGCATAAAAATACAAAGTGTACTACTGTGCCAGCCAGGTGCTCTCAGAGCCCTTTTTCCCCCTGCAGTTTTCTTCCTGGCTACTGGATTTCCTTCTAAGTACTGTATTTAACCTGTCTAATTGTATCTCTAAAATGTAAAGTTCTGTAGTGATGAATATGGAACTCGTGATGAAGTAACTCACCAAAGGAGCTGGTAAACTATGCAATAAGCAAATATTCACTTAACAATTGGTAGAAGTGAAGACTTCAATATTGGAATGGTAGTTAAACACCCAGCCTATTAGACCTACAGATCAGGCCACCTAGTCACTTCCATTCCCAACTGCAGTACTTTAACACTGTTTCCCAAGTAGTTATTCTTTAAGCCTCTGAGACTGATACATAATTTAAGATCACCCATCCTAGGTTAGAATTACCAGCCTCAAATAAAAATGCTTATTATTCTCAACACCCCAGAATTCTCAACAGGATGATTTGGAGTAGTTATTGTCCCTCCCTCTTAAGTTTTCCATTAGCTTTTCTCCCTGAATTCAGATTCACAGATTGCACCAGGTTGGAGGGGACCTTCAAAGGTCATCTTGCCCTTGCAGTCCCTTTGCAGTCAGAAGGGACACCTTCAACTAGATCAGGCTGCCCTGATGCATCAAGTCTGATCTTGAATTTCTCCAGGGACAGGGTCTCAACCACATTCCTGGGCAATCTGTTCCAGTATTTTACCACTCTCATTGTAAAGAACTTCTTCCTTATGTCCAACCTAAATCTACCTTGCTCAAGTTCAAAAACATTGCCCTTTGTCCAATTGCCACAAGACATTGTAAACAGCCCTTCACCAGTCTTCTGGTAGGTCCCCTTTAGATATTGAAATAAGGCTATGTCTCCCTGGAGCCTTCTCTTCTCCAGGATCAATGAACAGGCCCAGTTATTTCAGCCTGCCTTCACAGGTGCCCCATCCCTCTGATCATCTTGGTGGCTATCCTCTGGACCCTCTCCAGTAGGTCTACACCTCTCTTATGTTGGGGGCTTCAGAGCTGGACACAGTACTCCAGGTGAAGTCTCATCAGTGCAGAGCGAGCAGAATCATCTCTCTCAACCTCCTGGCCACGCAATAATGTGTATTCTGAAGTGCCACAGGTCATAACATATTATAAGCATGCATACATACATGTGTGTGCATGCATGTAAACAATCAGAGGATGGGTAAAACTCCATTTGCTGCCCTAGTAAAATGTCTTCATATACATCTGCTGCGATAGTTGATCACCATGTTCTAATTTTTAGGTCTGCAAAGTTTTACAACACAGAATCTTAAATAACATCCTAAGAATGGAAAGACAATATTTTAATCCTCCTCTGCCTCCAAGAAAACAGAAAAAAAATGGTGACATGAAAAGTCACTTCTTGGGAAGATCAAGTATGGTAGGATTTAGTTAGGCATAGATATCTGGTTAAATGTTCTCAAGTGCTTTAGAAAAAAGACATGGCCAACTTAGAAATCACATTTGCCCAACTGCAGTTCAAAGAAATAAAATAGAGAAAATAAATGCCCTTCTGTAAAGGAACATTCTGCATTATTTAACTTGCTTAGCTTACCAATTACTTCTTGTGCATTGGTCTTTCACAAAGCAATCACAAACAGAAAATCATGAAAAATATAGCAATAAAGCCACAAAAAGCAGAAACGGAATGAAGAGATTAAGTATAAGTGCATACAATTAAAATTCAATCTAAAGTATGCCCTCTGAAAACCCCTACCCTAACACAAAGTATTAAGCTGTAATATGTAATTAATGCAATATAGCATGGCCTTGCCCCTTCAAGGTAAGAGAAGGGGGAGTCAAACTAAAAATAAAGCAGCAAAAAAAGTCTTTCTCTCAGAAAGAACTAAAACTTAACCTAAAGATTCATAGACACTGATGCAGAGGCAAACATGAGGTGAGGAGACAGTTCTTCACCGAGAGAGTCATTCATCATTGGAATGGGCTGCCCAGGGAGGTGGTGGAGTCACCATTCCTGGAGGTGTCCAAGAGGGGATTGGATGTGGCACTGGGGGCCATGCTCTAGTCATGAGGTCTGTGGTGACAGGTTGGACTCGGTGATCTTTGAGGTCTCTTCCAACCTCAGTGATACTGTGATACTGTGATACTGAAAGCTTTCTTTGCTCCTATCCCCATCAAGGTGTTAATTTTCAAACACCTTGAAGTGGTTAAGTTTTCCTCAACATACTGCTGGATAACAGCATCATACAGAAAATAGCTGTAAAGTTTGTTCATTGACAGTTCACTGCATGGGTTCAGTAACACCCATTTTGTGAAAAGACCACACCTACAGGTTGCCTTGTTTACCATCCCCTGACCATTGCAGAGGTGAATTTGAACCTTCTGGAGATGGGTCAATTTGCTTCTTGCTCGAGGAAGTGACCATGCTCAACTTTAGCCAAGTTTTGTAATGCAGAATGGAGGAGAATGAGGGAGAGATGCACTTTTTTCAGAGGACACTGAGGGTAGGATACAAATAGGTTCTGAAGTTTTTGAGGTCATCTGGCTCACCCACCAGTTCTGATTCTTCACTACATACATAATTATTTGATTCTTTGTTATATTCTTATCTAACGAGAAGATAAATAGGAAGCCTTTGGTGTCTTTTGGTGCACTTCCTTCAAAGCTCTGCCTGAATTGCAGCCCTGTTATTGTATTCTAATCGAAAAACATGCGAGTTCCTAGTTCTTTTGATATGCCAGTTTCAGAGGCACGAAGCACCTTGGGAAATCTCAGAGGTGATTTGGTCTCAAGCTATATCAAGTCAAAGAACAGTGTGATGAGATACTATGCAAATGTTAATGAAATGCTCTCCAAAATGTTAATGGCCTAATGCAGGTGACCAGAAGGAGAGTCTCTGAATAAGTACACTTAAGAAAAATTGGTAGCTATGTATTATAGCTTCATAACAAGTTGTTGTCAAAAGAGTGAAATTGCATTAATGAAAACATGCTATTTGTTTTATCCACCTATAACTAATCTTAAATGCCATACCTTATTTAGTTTGCATAATATGCAAATTTAGATTTTACATTTTAATGGTTTCATATTGATTAAGCATAAATACTGGTCTTGCAAATGATTACCTGTTATATGGCTTATGCTATATAGTTCTAGCCAAAGAAAAGTAACCTTGAGGGACTAATAGCTTCAAACCGGAAAAACCCAGATTTAGATTAGACATTAGGAGGAAATTTTTCACCTTGAAGGTGGTGAGGCACTGGAACAAGTTGCCCAGAGAAGTTGTGGAAGCTCAAATCCTGAAAGTGTTCAAAGCCAGGTTGGATGGGGCCTTAAACAAGCTCGTTTTGGAGGAGGTGTCCCTGCCCATAGCAGGGGTGTTGGAACTAGGTGATCTTTCAGGTCCCTTCCAACCCAAATTATTCCACGATTCTGTGGAAAGAGGGTTCCCCATCTAAGGAAAGATGAGAAATTTCTAGCACTTGTACCCCTAAGGTCAAGGGCTGGAGTTATAAATATTGCATTCTAGCCACTTGCATCAACTTTTCTTAAGAGCACACAAGAGTCTAAGAACAGCAAGCAGAAAACAAAAATTGTGTGTTAGTAGTGGAGAGAAATACAAGTTTAATAACTGAAGTGATTTTTGAGAATATTTTTCTGGGGGAAGACAGGAGCTAAGGGTTAGAAAGTGAGAGCATAATGAGCACACCATGAGTGCAGGGCAGCCAATGCTAGCTTTAAGTATCAGTAAGAGTCCTCAGTGCAGTGCCAGCTACATAATGAGCAAGCATTCTATTCAGCTGGGGAGCTTAGCGTATTAAACAAATCACAAGGTATAAAAATCTACTGCTGGTAGAAATAGCATAGAGAGATCAGCACTAATGATGGAGTGTAGCAGATAAAATAGCGAGACAGGGACACAGAAGCACAACTAGTTTAGATACATCGTTATGCACAATCACCTTTGACATCAGCAGTTTTGATATTTCAAGTACTCCACCTATGTCAAAACCCATGAACTTCAGCATGTTGGAATGGTGTCTTAAAGGTTCCAGCTAATTAACCTGGATTGTCTTCTGCAAGTTCCAGACCTGTTTCTTGTAGGACAGGCCTTCCAGGGTCTTTTTTACAGTTTAAATTGACTGGATCTACAGTGTTAGTCTTTAATATAAACTTGACATAAAAGTAGAGGAGTCAAATGTGCCATTTTCTGTGATGGTTTTCAGAAGGCTTTTCAGACAGTGTTTCTGTATTTATTGCAGTTGCTCAGTAATCTAAACTAGCATATTACACCTGGGCCTTGCTGTAGCTGTGTCTACCTAAAATGTAAGATGATAAACAGACTATATGAATTTGAAGCAACTTAGACCCCAATTATTCAGCAATTCTTTCTTCTCACAGGGTTTTTTGAGTATCTGTTTCTAAAGTAAAATATTTAGAAGCTGGAAGAGTGATGTGACAAGTTGTTTTTTTTTCAGTTGCAGAAACTCAAGTTCTTCAAGATTACACCCATAACACTGCCTTTACCTACATCTTTAATCCTAGTTGTTTCAATTTGCTTGCTCTCTCCAGGTTCCTTGCAGACTTCAATACTCCTTTTGTGTCTTCTTTAAATCTTAGCTTCAAGTGCTTTATCAAAGCACCCATGTAATTGAAGCAGATTTCCACTTCTTATCCACCTAACGCTCTCTTTAAACTGGATTTTGGATGTTTTTTTTTCAGAAGCAGTATAAAATATTATCTGGTTTACTTTCATCAGTTGTCTTTTCTTTCTTCACCCTGCCTGTAATGTTACTATCAGCATAAAACATTTTTTTTTTCTTCTCAGATAGAGATGGTAGTAAGATTGAAATAATTTGGGAAAGTTATATATATATATAAAAGAACTAGATATGTTTGATGTTTGGAATGCAAAAAACTTACACTTTTATTACTGTAACAAAAACTCAGCAAACAACCTTCTCTTTTTGAGAGAGCACTTTGCATATAGTACAGGTAAGTCTTCTACACATACAGGCATAGACTCTATTAAAACAATAGTGTGAAAAAGTCACCACTAAAAACACAGAATGTAAGACCTAAGAGATTCTAGTTCCTTATGATATGTAACAATGATGCTAAATTACTTCCACTTCTTGATCAAAAGATGAAATTTGGACCACTCATCCTACTAATCTCCCATTGCTGTCTCCTAACTTAACATTTCTTCTCCTACACTTACCCTCCCAAATATATACAACTTATAGATCACATATATTGTAATTTTATATCACTATATTTTATGTAATATAGGTGAGCGTATTTTATGCATGTATGTACATATATAGAATAGAATTAACCAGGTTGGAAGAGACCTTCAAGATCATCGAGTCCAACCTATCATCCAACACCATCTAATCAACTAAACCATGGCACCAAGCACCCCATCCAGTCTCTTCCTAAACACCTCCAGTGCTGGTGACTCCATCACCTTCCTGGGCAGCCCATTCCAATGGGCAGTCACACTTGCTATGAAGAATTTCTTCCTAACATCTAGCCTAAACCTCCCCTGGTGCAGCTTGAGACTGTGTCCTCTTGTTCTGCCGCTGGTTGCCTGGGAGACCAAACCCCACCTGGCTACAACCTCCCTTCAGGTAGTTCTAGAGAGCAATAAGGTCTACCCCGAGCCTTCTCTTCTGCATGCTAAGCAACCCCAGCTCCCTCAGCCTCTCCTCGTAGGGCTTGTGCTCCAAGCCCCTCACCAGCTTTGTTGCCCTTCTCTTGTCAAGCTCCAGCTTGTCAAACTCAGGGGCCCAGAACTTGCCTCTTAGGTTAAATAAACCAGGATGTTTCAATCACTTAATTCCAAGTAATGTGAATGTGTTACCTTTGTAGCCCTGCTCTACATTTACTCTAGTTGAATTACTTCGTTTTGTACATTGGTTGCTCCAATCAGAGAGCTGTTGACTTCTCTTAGAGTGAAATTAAAAAAACAAGTCTGATCTTTCTACCTACCTCCCCGTCCAAGTCCTTCTTGGCTCATGTGACCGTTTGAGGCTGTCCCCTCAAGAAAGGGAATATTGTGGTCAGATGTTTGTAAACAAAAGACGGATCTAAACTAATTTCATTGGTAGATTGGGGGGAAGCACCTTTTGAACTGGGAGTACAGCAGAGAATCCTGGGCATTCCTTCACTTTTCTGGTCAGTCTCAACCCTACGACAGCTCACCAATCCCCGGGTTGTAGGCAGTGTGTGGTTTCTCACCTCTCAAGTTCTTGCACACATAAAGTAATTACTGAAACACCATTCTATTTGGGAATAAACTCTGCATCTAACCGGTAGACTTCACACTTCTAAATTACTACTTTCACCATTTTCATGCAATTGTACCAAAATATGTTTTGAATGTTTCCACAGATGATTCTCTGCAGTGCTTTCTAATTCTGCAGTCCTTACCCATGTAGGGAAGGGTGAAAAAGACAATCTGTCTTTGTTAATTAACTCAGCGGGACCATCAAACTTCAATATTGTTCAGGAATCAAAAATTCACATGGAAACAAGGTTGCCTGGTTATTACACTACTGAATAATTTGAAGTTACCTTAGAATTAAGTCCCAAAAGTCTTATTCAATAGTTCCATTAGGCTTCCAATAGCTATCATTATATTTTTTAAAACTTTTTTTTTTTTAACACAAACCCCAGCCTATTACAGTGGATAAAAGTGTCATAGCAATACTCTACAGTCACACTGGGCAGAACTGGGACAGATACTAACTATACCAGGGGAAAATCTCCATCTAAAGTGTAAGCTGATTGAAATCATGTAACCTACTGCTCAAGGCAAAGAAAAAGGTCTCAAGGGAATAGAATAGAATAGAATAGAATAGAATAGAATAGAATAGAATAGAATAGAATAGAATAGAATAGAATAGAGTAGAATAGAGTAGAGTAGAGTAGAACAGAATAGAATAGAATAGAGTAGAATAGAATAGAGTAGAATAGAATAGAATAGAATAGAATAGAATAGAATAGAATAGAATAGAATAGAATAGAATAGAATAGAATAGAATAGAATAGAATAGGACCAGGCTGGAAGAGACCTTCGGGATCATTGTGTCCAACCCATCATCCAACTCCAGCTAATCAACTAAACCATGGCACCAAGCACCCCATCAAGTCTCTTCCTAAACACCTCCAATGATGGTGACTCCACCACCTCCCCAGGCAGCCCATTCCCATGGGCAATCACTCTCTCTATGAAGAATTTCTTCCTAACATCCAGTAGCTGGCACTACTGGATCCAGAACCCAGCACTTGGATGTGTTAAATCTCATGCCGTTGGACTCTGCTCATCTGTTCAGCCTGTCAAGGTTCCTCTGCAGAGCCCTCCTACCCTCTAACAGACCAACACCTGCCCCCAGCTTGGTGTCATCAGCAAATTTACTGATGATGGACTCAATGCCCTCATCCAGATCATCAACAAAGATATTAAAGAGCATGGGGCCCAGCACTGATCCTTGGGGGACACCACTAGCGACTGGCTGCCAGTTGGATGTGGCATGGATGTACCCATGTAAATCCTTTCAGGACATAAACCATCTTTTAAATTAATGCCACAATGTATGAATAAATCCAATTCCAGAGTAACCTAAAAATTGTACGCTATCAATAAACTGCATCTGAGTCTGAAAATTCTGATTTATAAAATGTTTTGCCAAACATACCTCTTTAAATCACACAACTTTGCCTCTGAGGAGTCATGTCACTTCCTTTTCATGTCAATTCTCTGCTCTGCTGCGTTGCCACAATCTGCAGTGGCCACTAGAGCACAAGTCAGATGTAGCTATCAAATCAATTATAACAGCCTGCCACTGTCTTACACCGACAACAAATGATTGATAACAAAACCTGCCTACTTTCAGTTCTCATCTGACAGCAACAAAACAGTCCCTGCCTGCTTTTACTGGCATTTGTCATAAATCAATAGCAATTTCATCACTCAGAAAGGTGCTGTCAACTCCACTCAGTCTCCCCGGCTTCACTTTATCGTTATAATTTTTAACGCATAAACTATTCAGGAAGGTTAATGTACAAAACTGGTTTCTTTCCGAATCTCCCATGCATTTGGCACCAGAGCAACACTTCAAAAAACATAAGGCATCAATCATTTTTAAAGATGGGAGGAGGAACCAAGAGAATCAGGCTCTGTGATCCTAAAAATGTATATGCACCTATCCTTGCTGGGACTTCTCTCTTTATTAGGTAATACTTTCATTTCATCCCAAATGGAATTGCTTTATCTGTTATTATGGACTTCCAGTAATTATCTGTGCAAGTTAGAAGAGTGAATCAGACTTTTCAAGCATGAGGTGAGATAAATTGTATTCTTCCCATCATACTCTACTAATATGACAATAGGCAAAAAGAAAACAAAAAGAAATATGTAGCTCTTCCAACAGTCCAGAAACAAGAAAAACAATAATTATATTTGAGATTTAACACATCCAAGTGCCGGGTTTGACACACTGGCCACAACAACCCCATTCAGTGCTACAGGCTGGGCTAAGAGTGGCTGGAGAGGGGCCAGGCAGAAAGGGACGTGGGGGTAGTGGTTGACAGTAGGCTGAACATCAGCCAGCAGTGTGCCAAGGTGGCCAAGAGGGCCAATGGTATGCTGGCCTGTACCAGGAACACTGTGGCCAGCAGGAGCAGGGAGGTCATTCTGCCCCTGGACTCAGCACTGGTTAAGCCATACCTTGAGTCCTGTGTCCAGTTCTGGGCCACTCAGTTTAGGAAAGGTGTTGAGTTGCTGGAATGTGTCCAGAGAAGGGTAGCAAAGTTGGTGAGGGGTCTGGAGAACAAGCCCTATGAGGAGAGGCTGAGGGAGCTGGGGTTGTTTAGCCTGGAGAAGAGGAGACTCAGGGGAGACCTTATTGCTCTCTAGAACTACCTTAAGGGAGATTGTGGCCAGGTGGGGGTTGGTCTCTTCTCCCAAGTAACCAGTACCAGAACAGGAGGACACAGTCTCAAGCTGCACCAGGGGAGGTTTAGACTGGATGTTAGGAAGGAATTCTTCATAGAGAGAGTGATTGCCCATTGGCAATGTTCATTCTTATTTTGATTTTACATTTTAGTGCTAGCATCTTCCATCACCTCATCAGTCTACTCATTTCTTGAAAGGAATTCTTAGGTTTCGATATGTCTATCAAATTAAAATGTATAGACCAGGAAGGACATTTTAATTTGAGATGAAAGGAAACCTTATATCCTTGTGTCAGTGTAGGATATGGTAGGAACATTGCAAATATATGCTTATCTTAATCATAAATAATGGCTAAAACAGGAGATGAAGAAAAAATGTAAATAAATATCTAGGAAATGACTGGTTAGGAGAATAGAATAGAATTAACCAGGTTGGAAAAGACCTTCACGATCATCGAGTCCAACCCAACCCAACACAATGTAATCAACTAAACCATGGCGCCAAGCACCCCATCCTATTAAACACCTCCAGTGATGGTGACTCCACCACCTCCCTGTACAGCACATTCCAATGGCCAAGCACCCTTTCTATGAAGAACTTCTTCCTAACATCCCAGCCTAAACCTCCCCTGGGGCAGCTTGAGACTGTGTCCTCTTGTTCTGGTGCTGGTTGCCTGGGAGGAGAGACCAGCATCCACCTGGCTACAACCTCCCTTCAGGCAGTTATAGAGAGCAATAAGGTCACCCCTGAGACCCAGGCTAAGCAATCCCAGCTCACTCAGCCTCTCCTCATAGGGCTTGTTCTCCAGACCCCTCACCAGCTTTGTTGCCCTTCTCTGGACAGGTTCCACCAAGCCAACATCTTTCCTATACTGAGGGGCCCAGAATTGGACACAGGACTCAAGGTGTGGCCTAACCAGTGCTGAGTCCAGTGGCAGAATGACTTCCCATCTCCTGGTGGCCACACTATTCCTGATGCAGACCAGGATGCCATTGGCCTTCTTGGCCACCTGGGCACACTGCTGGCTCATGTTCAGTCTACTGTCAACTAGAATCCCAGGTGTCTTTCTGCCTGGCCGCTCTCTAGCCACTCTGACCCCAGCCTACAGCACTGCATGGGCATGCCCCTGGGCATGCAGTACTTGCATACCAGAGCTTAATTCATATCCAGAAGTATTTGAAAAAAATACAAGAGACATTTTCCTGAACCTGTAGAAGAATTTGTCTTGCTTCTGCCTACATCAATGCATCATCTTTTTAAAACAATTTATTCCATGAAGGACTCAGAAAAGGGCAATGAGGGACATGATCTGGAAAAATATGAAGCCAAATTAGAACTGTAACTTTCCTCACAAGTCACTATGTTCACTTCAGTCCTGTAGCAAAAATAAAGGAAAGAAAGAGAAGGAACAAACCCCCATAAAGTAGTAGTATCCCACGATTTACAGAACTGTGTCAAACACAGTTATCGTTTATTCCCAAGGTATTCAGGGAAAGTGCCTTGGGATTGTGTTTCTCCAGTGACAGATACAAAAATTTGTCATTTATCACAGCATGTTTTCATGAGTTATTACCAAAACAAGGCTTGTATCAATGATATGAAAAGGAAGGCTGCAGGCATGTTCTCTCTTTTATTTACTAGCCCAGCATCCACACAGAAAATCCTGCACTTCACAAAACAGGCCCACAGATCAACCTAAACCTCAGATTTTATGCCCTGACCGAAGGGTTATATGAATTGTAATAACTGAGGCTACAAACCTTGCAACTTCACCTAAAAAGTTACTTGAAGATCCAATGCAGCAGTTAGATGTCTTGGTTCACATTGTCAAAACCATTTCTCATTGAAATTTAAGTTAGACTTCATCCATCAGGACTGTTCCACTACTCATAAATATGTAGAGCACGTACCAACTGGGACAGACTGTCAAAGCTCGTGAACAGGTGATGTTTTGTATTTCCAATACACATTTGTGGTAGTTTTAGGCATTACCTTTAAAATTTTTCCACAGATCTTGAATAGAGAGTGGTAAAATGTAAATAAATCACCATTGGGTGTAAAAAGGAAAATAATGATAGCCTAAACAATCCCATTGGAAGAGATAACAGACTTAAACTAGTTGTACAAAACAATTTCTTTTCACTTCTTTGCTCTGGGAGAGACTAACTCATTTCTGCTTGACCTTGCCTGCACTGCTTTGTTGTGACTGGTATTAACAATAATTTCTCTGCTCTATCTCTTGTCCTTTCTTGTGTACAGGGTGGTAGGGAGAGGTGCAGGGAGGAAGAAGCTGTTGCAGGGGTTCTTGTGCTGTTTATTAATTGTAAATACCTGTAAATATTGTAAATACTGTCTATTTTGTACATATTCATTGCATTTCATTGTAAATTGTAGTTTGCTTGTAAATACAGCTTTATTTGCTTCCAGCTGAGTTGGTTGGGCAATTAAATGTTGGGGGGGGGGGTGAATTTTCAACCCACCACAACTTTCTAGGAACCTCCAGGAGTGCTCCCTGTGTGCTGTGTTGTATTTCCAGCAGACATCAGGAAAGCTGAAATGCCCCACAAGGACAAGGGCCAGCAATTGTGAGACTTCTGCAAGATGCATAAAGAATTAATATCTTATTTGTCTCTTCATCCTGGTTGGGTGGTCTATAAGAATTCCACCATGATATCTGCCTTGTTGGCCTTCCCCCCAATTCTTTCCCATAAACACTCAGCCCTATGACAACCATCAGATGGTAACACAGTGATGAAGGAGCCTATATGTTGATCAAAGGCAATAATATGCATCTCCTTCTTTCCCTATTGCTTTTCTTCCTGTCTGTCAGAAATGCAAAGATTTCATACCAAATAGAAAGAAATTTCAGTTTTCAGTAAAAATGCAGAAAAATGCGCTGTTGGGGTATAAGTATTTTTTCCTTCTTTGTCTTCTCATCAGAAAAAACCCCCAACATGTCTGCACAGCTCTGCTCCAGGTATTTCTTTCAGATAATATGTTCACAAACTCCTCACTGAGTATCCCATAACTCCCACCCTCTCCAGAAATATGTGTACACAGTGGCAGAAGTCCTTCCTGATGGCAGTCAGCCTGCTGTTCATGACAGACTCACGTAAGGAAGAGCTACCACACCTTTCAGCCTAGGATTTCTTCTCAATCTTTCTACGAAGCCTATTGCAACTTTAACAACTATGCTTCACACACACACACACACACACAAAAGCCAACTCGTACTGAAACAACAATACCCTCATTGTAGAGGCAGTTTCAATCATTTTCCTGAAGCTGAAGGAAAGAATACCGTGAGAGTACTGGATGTTATAAATAGATATACGTGCACAGACGGGGAAAAAAAAGGCAAGAAAGACAAACATTCTGCCTTTTAAGCCAGTTTATGTGGTAGAAATCTCAGTCCCTTGAAAATACACTAACCAGTTCTAACTGTGAAACAATTTTCACCTTTCAGGAAAACATAAATGATGTCCTCCTTTGATGAAAATTTTAAGGTTGAATGCAGTTGGCTATTTTAAGGATTCTTTCTGGTATGAAAAGACACATGGCCTGAAAACTCTGTTTACAGCTGAATTAGTACGATACACATTAGAAACTGCAGACAATGCTTGCTTGTGCAAGAAATAATGTGTGACTGTTACTAGCATCAAAGCTCATTGCTACACATTAACAAATAACAGGAATTATTTCATTTCCATGCCATTTTCATGCAAGACAAATGCAGCATCTGGACTTCCAGTAACCACATGCAGTCCTACATAAATACGTTGAAAAGATATTTAACTGTCTCATCACTGGTTTCCCTGGAGTAGCACCAGTGCTAGTTTGTTTTCCAAACTGACCTCTTAAATTGTGTGTGTCACTTCCTTTTGCCAACTGGCAGAAAAACACCTAGGACTAGAAAGTTTTGCTAAACATGCAACAGCTTTTGAAACCCAGCAGCACTTTTCCACTGGTGTCCTCTTCCGCCGGCAACCAAACAGTTTTGCCAGCCGCAGGTTTTGAGGGTTGCCAATGCCCGGCTGGCATCCGCAGCCTTGAAAGGGCCCAGGCGGCAGCCATCAGTAGTCACCCTGCAGCCACCATCACCATGGCAACCTGGGTTGCCCAGACGACGTGGGGGTATAGCTCGGCTGATGCTCCCCAATGCAGCGGGTGCGTCTCAGGCTAATACACACATCCATCCGCGCTTCACATCCCTCCCTCTATTTCCCACCTTAATTCATAGGAATCTGTTTTTCTTTGTCCTTTTTAACTCCCACCTCCCAGCCCGTGGTACATCCAGGTCAGATTTAATAACCAGGAACAGCTGAAATACCTTTTTGACTCTTTCTCTTACAGAGCCATAAAAACATCTGGAATACAGCCAGGCAAGCAGACACAAGAAATCTGTCCAAATACGCTGATTTTTTTTTCACAGGTGGTTTACATTCATTTCACAACAACTGATGTGGAGAAGAAAAGATTTATTCCTAAATATCCAAACTGCTACAGCAATGGAGTAAAGGCAGCTATAGGGGTGGGCAGTAGTCTGCATGGTGAGCCAAGATAAGAGGAGACTGTAATTTAATTATCTCAAAGCACATGGAGTTGTTAATTTGAGCTGAATTTGAATTAACTGAAATATTGTACCAGAAAATAAAACATGTAAAGTGTTTCAGAAGCACTCTTCAAAACTTTTAGCCTGAACCATACAGCTTCATGCTGCTTTTTCTTGTTAGGGCACACATCTAAGTCAGGAAGCTGCTGTGCATTTTTAAACCTTTTAAAACATCTTAGACTTACCTTTTTTTATCCAAATAATAGTATGCATGAATTTATCGAATGCAAACTCTGCTCTAAATCACAGCTATACATTGCCCTTTACCTTACTCATCTTAATGCAGTTGGGCCAATGAAGCAGCCAATACTTAAATATTCCCCACAAGAAACTAGAAAACATGAAGTCTCCATGAGTAAGTTTGGCTATGATTTCTTTCTGCAAAATAAATGCTTTCTTTCCTTTCTCCATATATTAACATATAGAGAATGGCTACTACCAGAGCAGACTGGAAAAAAACCTATCAAAACAAAGAGCACAATCTCATCTGTAGCACCACTGTTTCTGTGACATAATTTATTCCCCTCTTCAGTATTCAAAAGCAGCAATGGACACAAACCAATAATTTATAAAAACAGACAAGTAAAAATTACAAACACTTTTGCTTCAAATTAATAGCTGCTTTGCCCTAAGTGCTACTTATAAGATAAGTACATCTGTTCTATCAGAAATCAAACTCCCAGGTAAACTGATTTTGATAAAGGGATACACAAATTTTTATCACAAGTGACAGTGAATGGAATGGAAGAGAAGAGAAGAGAAGAGAAGAGAAGGAGAAGAGAAGAGTAAGAAAGAGAAGAGAAAGAGAAGAGAGAAGAGAAGAGAAGAGAAGAGAAGAGAAAGAGGAAGAGAAGAGAAGAGAAGAGAAGAGAAGAGAAGAGAAGAGAAGAGAAGAGAAGAGAAGAGAAGAGAAGAAGAGAAGAGAAGAGAAGGAGAAGAGAAGAGAAAGAGAATGAGAAGAGAAGAGAAGAGAAGAGAAGAGAAGAGAAGAGAAGAGAAGAGAAGAGAAGGAGAAGAGAAGAGAAGAGAAGAGAAGAGAAGAGAAGAGAAGAGAAGAGAAGAGAAGAGAAGAGAAGAGGTTGGAAGAGACCTTCGAGATCATCAAGTCCAAACTACCATCTAACACTATCTAAGCAACGAAACCATGGCACAAAGCACCCTATCAAGTCTCCTCCTGAACATCTCCAATGATGGTGACTCCACCACCTCCCTGGGGCAGCCCATTCCAATGGGCAATCACTCTCTCTGTGTAGAACTTCTTCCTAACATCCAGCCTAAACCTGCCCTGGGGCAGCTTGATACTGTGTCCTCTTGTTCTGTGTGCTGGCTGCCTGGAAGAAGAGACCAACATCCACCTGTCTACAACTTCCCTTAAAGTAGTTTAGAAAGCAATAAGGTCACCCCTGAGTCTCCTCTTCTCCAGGCTAAGCAACTCCAGCTCCCTCAGCCTCTCCTCATAGGGCTTGGGTTCCAAACCCCTCACCAACTTCGTTGCCCTTCTCTGGACACATTCCAGTGGTGGCACATGTATAGTTTATATAATATCTTGTTGCTGCTGTTGGAAGGTAGTCCTATTAATTTGCTTTAAGCTTTAATTTAGTTTGACAAATAATATTGGTTTATTTCTGGTTTCCTTAAACATCAAAAAATGTCATCCTCATCATCAGGAAAGAAATAAGTAATATTAATTGGAAACCTAGCTTTGACACAGAGTATCCGAGAAAAATCACTGCTGCTGTATGATTGTTCAACTGTGACCCAGTGAGTTTCAAGGTTCACTCAGATTTTTGGTTAATAATTAATGAATTTTGTTTACAAAAACCATCATACAAAATCCAGTGCAGATACTTCCCTTGAATACAAATTAAAACAAAATATCTCTCTGTGCATTGATCAGTAATGAGAGGTATTATATGCACTCCAATCATAAATCCCAGTGGAAAGTTTAACAGATAGAAATTCTATTCTTAGGCTGACTTAATAAGCCTGGACTGAAACCCTAAGTAACTGAAACACTTCAACTTTCTTTGGATGAATTTGCTCAGTTCCACACACCACTTCCATACCAGAACTAACATTAAATCCAACACTGCGCTACTCAGTTCATATACCTCAAAGACAAGAAACTCTTCAAAAGTAGCAGGTAAAACATCTTTTCAAGTATATGTTCCTTTCATTAAAAAGAAGTACATGTACTGAAAATGGCACTGGATCAAAGCTCAACTTTAATTTCTTTCATGCTGCAGACAAGAACATGTTAAACAACCTTGAAAACGTGAATTACGATACTTTTAATATTATGTGGCGTAAGACTCACCAAACTCTTTTTGCCCTGAAGACAGGCAACAGAAGTTGATCCTACAGAGATGCACTGCGTGTCAACAGACTGGAACAATTCAAGGACAGTATTTTTTTCAGTTGTTCTGCTCTTGCCAGTATAGCTCATACCAGTGTACCACAGTATCACAGTATAACCTAGGTTGGAAAGGACCTCGAGGATCATCGAGTCCAACCTATCAATACAGACGCCATGACTAGACTATGGCACCAAGTGCCAGACCATGGCACCTTTAGTTCCAGAACCTCAAAATCTTGTTTAGAGCAGCAATGTTGCAATGTTTTCTGAATCTAAAGCACCTCAAAGTGGACTTCTTCAGTAGCATGCTCATCATATTTCAAGAAAACTAACATTATAAAATTTGACTGCACTCCATTTAGTTTTTGAAGGTAGACAATTTGATGTAAAGAGAATTCCACATCAATAACTGAAAAAAACTTAAGGCTAAAGTCTTCAAATACAGCCAAGAGCATAAAGCAGTGGAGTGTGCCCTTTACTACCACACACTCTAGCAGCTTAAACAGAGCTTTCTGATTTCTCATATTCTCCTGTCATTCTCCCTAACTTGTTCAGCTCAGCTTTGACAAAAAAAAAAAAAGCCCAGACCTTGGAATATTAATTTTAGTCAAACTCTATTTCCATATAAAATACAGCTAGTATTCTTGTTAAAAAGTGTTCTTGACCAAATAAGTTTTCTTATCTCTTGTAGAAATGTATTACTTACTGCAAACATTTAAATAACTTCCACTATGTCAATGCAGGCTAAGGGAATAAAGATTTGCAAACTCAAAATATGAAGTAACTCCTGTTTTTTTTTTCAGAAAACAAAATGTGCTGAACTAAAAGCAGAGAAGTCCTAAGTGTAAGAGAAAATACCCTGAAACTTCTCAATGTGGACACAGATGAAGAAAACTGTGCTGGATTGTGTGGTGCAGTATCAAAGCTAGCAGTTCTTAAAGGGCATCATAGAGCAGTTTCTGAGCAAATCCAGATTCTGAGTGACAGTTTTGGATGGGAGATCGCACTGCACAATGTTTGAATCTCGCCCTGCCACCCTTCCCCTGGACCTTGAAAAGGATGCAAACAGCATGGTTATTTAATTTTAAACTGTTTTACAAAGTTTGGATACTGCATTAAGTCATTGCTGACCTGCCTCTCATTTAGCTTTCTCTTAAGTAGCTAAACCAGAACTGCTTAATGTCTCCCTTTGTACTTTCACTTATTAGAAAAATACTCATCAGAAGTATCCTGTATTTTGTGTTAGTGAAGCTTTCCCAGAAAAGATTAGCTGGAGATCCCTTTGTAGCCTTTTTGGTTGCTTAGTTCCTTCAACATGCACAATTTCACCAAAGCTTTATGGCTAACTTGAGTGTAGAGGACTTCCTTAATAAGTAGTAAGTTCTCATTTCGGCCACCAGTGCATTTTCTATTTTATTGGTACAGGTCAAAAATGTCCTTTTCGTTAGGCTGAATTAGAAGTAAAATGTTTTATGTGCTATAATTAAATAGTACTGTTGAATGTGCTAATGTACCAAAGGAATGACAGATGAGTAAGAAAGATGGGCTTCCAACCAGGAATTCATAGTATCATAGTATCATTGACAAGATGTGCTTGGGAGCAGCAATAACTAGAAAAGAAGGGGGGAAAAAAAAGATCCACGAAGGAAGATCACAACCCCAACTATAAATTAGCTTATAGCTAGTATCCTCAATTAAAGGTACAGTTATTAAAAGCTAATTTGTTTACTTTAAATGATGAAGACAAACCTTTCTCATTAATTGGCACTGCAACACTGGAAAATGAAAAAAATAATTCCACAGCAGTGTGCTTTGCTTTCCATCCCATAGGAAGCAACCATCCCAAATAATATAATATCCAATCTTACACTGTGGGATTCATATACTTTTGACCCCACTGAAACAAATCCAACATCTTATAATAGGAGATCTCACTATATAACAAGTTTTCAATGAAATGATCTCAGAGCAACTGCTGTTAGGTGGATAAACAGAGACTGAATAAACTCAGCAGAGAGTAATTGGCTGTGTCCTGTTTTCAGTCAGCAGCTGGCAACAGAGAAGGAACAGACTTAAAGCACTGGGGTAAGCTTGCAGACTGATTAGTCAGGAAGCTATTGCTAAAGGCAGCAGGAGTAGGAGATATCCCAAGAGCTCTCTCATAGCAGTTTTCTCTGCCCTGTGAGACACAACTGGAAATTCCTTAATGCACTCTGCCCTTCATTTATTTTTGCTACTGGACATCTGAGAGCATTTAAGAACGTTATTTTTTTGAGTTGTTGCCTGATGATGGATCACACAGAATTAAAACGATTTTATATTTCTTAGGGAAAGGGGA
Organism: Melanerpes formicivorus; assembly: GCF_026170545.1. Lineage (NCBI taxonomy): Eukaryota > Metazoa > Chordata > Aves > Piciformes > Picidae > Melanerpes > Melanerpes formicivorus. The sequence goes on along the minus strand of NW_027142396.1, from coordinate 2,286,390 downwards.
AGACTACCATCTACAGTACAGTTCTAAAACTAGGGATTACCTGATATCAAAGTACTTTTCATTCTGTGCTGAAGAGCCAGAACAGTTTGCAAAGACTCATGCACCAATCCTGATTTACTCTTTATGATGAAATGATGAACTTATCTTGCATATCAAGAAGATTACATAATTTAAAGCTGCAGTACTGATTAATTTACTTTTAATCCAGCTGGTCAAATGAAACATTTGCACACTGAAATGTATTGCCATTGCAGCTAGTAGTATAATATACATTACACAAACACTTTAGGAAAGGGAAAGAGCAGAGTATTAGAGTTTGGAAGCACAGGAATGCTAACTATTCAAATTTAATATCTTATCTTACATCTATGCATTGTCAGATAATTACTTTTTCTTTTTTAGTCCCCTCAGAAGAACTTTTATCCTTCATTGCCCAGGACAGAATATGCTAATTTAAAGATGAGCTATTCAAGCTGTTGGTTTATTTTCAGTATTGGTTGTGCTGTGCCATATTTTATGAACTTTATTATAGACAGAACTAAAACACAGAGAAACTTCTGCAAGTCTCTCAGCCTCCAGGACTTTCAATATGAAGCATGAACTCACTGATTGTTAACAATTCATACAAACTAACTTCTGGGTAAGGTATGTCAGCCTCCCCAGCCTAAGGTCCATAAGAAGCCTAAGGCCCATAAATCATGTTATCCATGTTTGTGAGGTATTTTTTCTCTTCATGAGACTAAACACATACGTTAATTTTGAGAGATCAGTTAAAAATGTTTACTAATTGATAAGCCATTATAAAGCACTTTGTGTTTAGTGCTTTGATTCCTACTGCTTTCACTGCGGTTGTAGATGTTTGGTACATCTGTAAAGCAGACCCTGTAGATCTCAGCTTAAGAAACAATGTAAACTGGGGTAAAATGCCCAAACAACCCAAAGCCAGCAACACTGTCTGCCCAGCTTCAGATGGTTTAGGACTACAGGAAAGGATAGGGTATTCTACCAGTAATTATTTTGATGTAGTTCTCATTTATTTGACCAAAATTTAGGAGAGCCCTCCCCTCAAGCTCCACCATCAGTCTGATTTCCTAATCTGGCATCCTGTTTATATAAGCTATTAGCAGGTTTGGAATCATTACATTGACTCACCCAGTTCTTGAATTAATGGTGGTGGAGTGAAAGCCATCATCAAGTTTTCTTTCTTTCTCATGGAAATGATGGATCAAATAAAGTATGTATATTTTAGAACACAGGACAAAAATGCAACCAGGACTAGTGATTCAAATGTTCCTGCTAATGGGGAAGGCTTAGGATGATTCCTGCCACAAAAAAATCAAGTGGCTGAAGTAAAATGGATAATATGACCTCAAAGTCCTAGCCATGAAAATACCAGCCTATCAACTTGTGTAGCATCAGGAAAGCATTTGCCAACATTTTTACTCATGGTTCCATTAAAATCTGTTATCCAAGATATTTAAACCAAAGCAGTGGTGATTTCATTCTATTTCGTGCGACAAGTATCTATAATAGTAAGTCTTTGACACTTCCCACTATTAAAAACTATTTTTTGGTGAAGCAGAAAATCATATATTTGAAATAAAAGGGTCAGTAAATAAAGCAAAATAGGAGACATGCCCTGTTCTAGGATTATTTTAAATGTTTTCTCTCTTCCTATTTATGACAAGTGATTATCAGGAAATACTGTCTTTATAGCCAGCATAGGCTTCCAAATGCAGAGAACAATACAAGTTATGAAGTTAGTCTACATATAAAAATATTCAACATATTAAATAACTCAATTCAGATTTTATAAAATAGTGAGGAAACCCATGAAAAGAACCACCATTTTCTGTGGCTCAGGTTTTGTTAAATTCTTAAACATAGCTCCTGAAACTGCCCAGCCCAGCCCATTTAGGTACTGTACAGAGACAAATAATTTTGCTTGGAAATCCTAAAAGTGCATTGTGCCAGACAATTTTTTTTTTCCTGGTCTAACATGTATCCTACTTCAAGTAAACAAAGCAATCTGTCCAGATCTAATTCAGGTATCTGTATGTGCACTGTACCATAACTTACCATGTACACTCATCTATTTTCAAATACAAAGAAACGGGCTTAGAGCCTAAGAAAACAGATAAAAAGAAGAGAACCTTACAATAATTATCTGACCATGCTGAAAATCTGCTGAGATTTCATCCCATTTCCCTGCTTATGACACTCTGTATTTTTGATGCTATCTTTTCAATTTCTTATTTTAGCATTTTGCTTTGCAGCAAGGAGAGAGAAAACCAAGGACTGCAAGTTCAAATACAGTGTAGAATAAATCACTCTTAGTTTTCTAAACCTCGGGTTCTAGATTTTTTACCACCTAATGTGGCAATGCCAGCGACAAGCGGTGTGAGCAATCTGGCAGTGCAGGCCTAGAGCCTGACATGGTGGTAGGCATTGCTCAGCATAAATGCAGAGCCAGCTAGCAGTTCAGCAAAACACTGCTGTGCCTGCAGCATGTAACTAAACACTGGTAGTACCACAGTATCACAGTATAACTTAGGTTGGAAAGGACCTCAAGGATCATCGAGTCCAACCTATCAACACAGACCCCATGACTAGACCATGGCACCAAGTGCCACGTCCAATCTCCTCTTCTCCAGGCTAAACAATCACAGCTCCCTCAGCCTCTCCTCATAGGGCTTGTGTTCAAGGCCTCTCACCAGCCTTGTTGCCCTTCTCTGGACAGCTATAAACACAGAAAGTTAGTAGTTGGACCAATAATCTATACTAGTGTGATGTGTGGTCACTCAGAAGGAACCAATGAAGCCATGCCAACAAGGCTCTCCGAGTTTATATAAGTTGTAGAAGTTCCCTTGCTACGCACTTTTGCCTTTCCTTTCCCTTCTTCTTCTATGCTTTACTTTACTGTGCTATACTCGCACCATAGGCCTGCAATACTGGAACAATAAAGGAACAATACTTGATCATATTGATCAGCTGTATTTCCCTATCTTTAGTAAGTTAATTATCAAGAGAAAATGAAGAATGAGAAGGTCTTTTCCCCCTGATAAAATAATACTCCCTGATCATTTTAGAAAATCTAATTTTTAAGATGTCATGGGAAAATATTGTAAGACAAAGAGCTCCCAAACAGAGAGTGAGCTGGGGGTGCTGACCGACAGCCACCTGAATATGAGGCAGCAGTGTGCCCAGGTGGCCAAGAGGGCCAATGGCATCCTGGCCTTCATTAGGAATAGTGTGGCCAGCAGGAGCAGGAAAGTCATTGTGCCCCTGGACTCTGCTTTGGTTAGGCCGCACCTTGAGTCCTGTGTCCAGTTCTGGGCCCCTCAGTTTAAGAAGGACATTGGGACACTTGAATGTGTCCAGAGAAGGGCAACAAGGCTGGTGAGAGGCCTTGAGCACAAGCTCTATGAGGAGAGGCTGAGGGAGCTGGGATTGTTTAGCCTGGAGAAGAGGAGGCTCAGGGGTGACCTCATTGCCCTCTACAACTACCTGAAAGGTGGTTGTAGCCAGGAAGGGGTTGGCCTCTTCTCCCAGGCAACCAGCACCAGAACAAGAGGACACAGTCTCAAGCTGCGCCAGGGGAGGTTTAGACTCGAGGTGAGGAGGAAGTTCTTCACCGAGCGAGTCATTCGTCATTGGAACGGGTTGCCCTGGGAGGTGGTTGAGTCGTCGTCCCTGGAGGTGTTCAAGAGGAGTTTGGACGTGGCACTTGATGCCATGGTCTAGTCACGGGGTCTCTGTTGATAGGTTGGACTCGATGATCCTCGAGTTATACTGTGATACTGTGATACCATGTCTACTAAGAAGGCATTGTTGCAGTCTTTCAAACAGGGGCGGGGCGGGGGGGGGGAAGAAGTATATATTAGCAAGCTTGGATTTTGCACATCTTGAGGAATTAAAATCTTCTAGGAAATTGGATTGACTTTAATTCACTTTTTTGTTTGCTTAAAAGCTGTGAGGTTTTTGTTTGCTTGGTGCGTTGGTTTTGGTGTTTTTTTAAGACATACATTATCCTGCCAAGAACAAGGCTCAAACTACTTTACAGTGTATGCTGAAAGTGAATAGATTCTTCATCAGCCAAATATCCTCTAAAATCAAAACTTTCCTGAAATTATCTAAACTACAGCTTCTCATATCAGATTTGTAAACTAAAAGGCAAAAGAGGAGTCACAGTCCAACTGCATCACTCTATTCCAGATCATTCGGACTAAGTCTGGTTACCATCTTTCCTTCTGCCACTCATCTAAATGCTGCATTTGCTCCCTATATTTCCCTCCTTTACCACTCATGATGTCTTAAGTTCCAGCCACCAAGAAAAAGTCTCTTGAGGCTTCTGATTATTTTGCTGGGTGATTGATGTAGATTTTGCCTCAGGCACGCACGATGGAAATACACAAGACATCTATTTCTGGAATGAAACAAAGATCATACTGCATTTATCAAGCAACTTACAGACACAAACAGCAGTTCTGGTTCAACTTAAAGGCCAATTTCCCTTTAGAATATTCCACTTCTTGAAAAAAAAGACTTCCAAGTGTTCCTACCCTAACGAAAGGAAGAAGTTACGAGATATGCTCTTGTTTTCCCTGCATCTATTTAACATCCTTTATTTACACCTTTGCAGAGCACTGGCTTATAATTGAAAACATGAAGCAGAAACCCAACTCCAGAGTTTCCTTTAAATTGTAAATTTCTGCTGTGTTGCAACAACCAGTTCTCAAGAAAACCCCCAAGAAACTAAATTCTCCCATAGGAGGAAAAGAAATTTACAACATTAAGGATACACATTCACTCACATGGTAAAGAAATTTCAGTAAGTATTTCACAGTGTGCAGAGAAAGCAGTCACTTCCATGGCAAAGAAAGATGAATTCAGAAGTGTGCTTTCAGAATTCAATGAGTAATTTTGGGGGCTTTTTCTACATCTTTTTAATTACTGACAAAACAATGCTGCATTTACCAGACATCAATTGTGTCACAAAACATAGAATCATAGAATCAGTCAGGGTTGGAAGGGACCACAAGGATCATCTAGTTCCAATCCCCCTGCCATGGGCAGGGACACCCCACACTAGATCAGGCTGGACAGAGCCTCATCCAGCCTGCTCTAAAACACCTCCAGGGATGGGGCCTCGACCACCTCCCTGGACAACCCATTCCAGGGCTTCACCACTCTCATGGGGAAGAACTTCCTCCTCACGCCCAGTCTGAATCTCCCCACCTCCAGCTTCATTCCATTCCCCCTAGTCCTATCACTACCTCAGATCCTGAGAAGTCCCTCCCCAGCCTTCCTGTAGGCCCCCTTCAGATACTGGAAGGCCACAATTAGGTCACCTCAGAGCCTTCTCTTCTGCAGACTGAACAGCCCAGCTCCTTCAGTCTGTCCTCATAGGAGAGGTGCTCCAGCTCTCTGATCATCCTTGTGGCCCTTCTCTGGACACGTTCCAGCACCTCCATATCCCTCTTTTAATAGGGGCTCCAGAACTGGATGCAGTACTCCAGGTGGGGTCTCATCAGAGCTGAGTTTCGGGGGAGAATCACCTCCCTTGACCTGCTGGCCACACTTCTCTTGATGCAGCCCAGGATCTGATTGGCCTTGTGGGCTGCAAGTGCACATTGAGAGCTCATGTTGAGCTTTTTGTCCACCAGCACCCCTAAGTCTCTCTCCTCAGGGCTGCTTTCCAGCCAGTCACTGCCCAGCCTGGATTTGTGCCTGGGATTGCCTCCACCCAGATGCAGGACCCTGCACTTGGTCTTGTTGAATCTCATGAGGTTGTCTTGTGCCCACCTCTCCAGCCTGTCAAGGTCCCTCTGGATGGCCTCCCTTCCCTCCAGCACGTCTGCTGCACCACACAGCTTGGTGTCATCAGCAAACTTGCTGAGGGTGCACTCAATGCCACTGTCCATGGCACCCACAAAGATGTTGAACAAGACTGGTCCCAGGACTGACCCCTGAGGGACTCAGGGATACATAGGGTTAGGGTTAGGTGTTAGGGTTACATACTGAGGCCAGGGCTGATACATCATTTGTTTCCACCTCAGATGTTGTGTAGCTGACGAAATTTCCCTGTCTGATAGTTCACTTTAAATTTTTTTAAGAGAAAGATAATCCCTTAAAAAAATATACAATATATATAATAATATAAAGAGTGCTATGGTTGTTCTTCAGTCAATAGCTATGTAATTTCTCCTATGTGGGTCAGAGCTCTTAAAGCCTTTGAAGAAAGAGGCAGGAGTTTAGATACCACTTGCTCTTAACACTCAGAAAACAGAAGTAAAAGAGTCTAGTAAATGTATACCTAAAAGCTTGTTTAACAAATATGGATTATACTTCGAAAGTACTCTGAGAAGTGACAGAAGCTCTTTGCTACACAAATCAACTCGGTAATTGGCTTCAAATGGGAAGTTCTGCGTGACTAAACAATGAAAAGACAAATATGGGTAACTTCTTGGTAATTTACTGCTCCCTTAGCAGATTTAAGATTGTCCACTGACGCATATTCAGAAGACTGCTTTGAATGTATAACTTGTCTGCCGTAGCTTGTGGAAAACTGGTTACCTAGCTAGATGACTATGAAGCTGACATTTACTGTATGTGCAATTATGGAATACACAGTGTCACTGCTTTCAAATGTCACCTCTTTGCCACAGTTCTTATCCTGCAGAAAACGTCCTTGCCTCCCTTGGGAGAAGCAGCCTTATTCAACTAGTACCAATGAACCCTGGAAAGATATTTACAAAGGCAATTAGCTCTTCTGAGTGCCTAATTTAACATCTTCAAAGGGTCTCGCTTTAGATATAAAGTTGTCAGACCTCTGGAGAGTAAGCCCTATTATAAGGTCCACCTTGCCTCAAGGTGGCACCTTAAATTTTTAACTTTTAAAAACAGATTTCTTTGTCATTCTTGCCCATATTATATGCATATGGAATTCCTGATGATAAGACACAGAATGGAGGATACACTTGTCACCTTATTCATGAGAAGTGAAAAGGGAAATCTCTTAAGACTTTGTAAAAGGAGTAATAAAAGAAACAGACATTTTGGAAGGATTACAGTTCCTCTTTTCTAAATACAGGCTTTACAGTGTGTGTTTAGCTGAGTCTAAGGGCAAGTTACCAATTATTGTCTCTGTCTATACCTATACTTTCATAGTACTAATATGCATTTACTACTAGTCTGAAGGACTTTTTCCATTCTTAGCAAAGCTTGAATCCATTTTGCAGCATATTTGGCATTTTAAAATAAATAAATAAATGTTTTATGTCTATGTTGGTCTCTATGATGAAGGCTTTGACTTTATTAACTTGGCTGAAAAGGCTCTGAAAAAAGTAATATTACAATTTGTCATTTCTCACTGGCTGTCATCCCTTCTGACCTGAATACTTTCTCCACTCCAACACCAATTACAAGAGGGTGAGATCACGAGAAAAACAATCTAAAAACTTTACCCCAAAATTGATCTAGATAATTTGGAATGTGAATTCTTCAGGGCTATCTCTTTGAGAGACTGTATGCACATTTAACTATGTGCAGAAACAGTTCTAAACAAACAAATGAAAATGAATAAATTCACTTTCATTGGAATTTGGGTTTTTTTACTTATGCAAAATTGACTCTTACAGTCACAGTTTCTTTAAGCTCTGCTGTCTGCTCTAGGAAAAAACCTATTAAAAACAGTGCAGATGGTTTCAAGGGAATTATTTCTGTTACAATAAGCAGCAATTTTACTTGACCTATGAAGTCAATATCAGAGCAAAGCTTTGGTCTTAAAATGGAACAACTGAGAACAACGTTTTGTTTTTTTTTAATAAGAAATCCTATTACATTAGAATAGAATAGAATAGAATAGAATAGAATAGAATAGAATAGAATAGAATAGAATAGAATAGAATAGAATAGAATAGAATAGAATAGAATAGAATAGAATAGAATTAACCAGGTTGGAAAAGACGTTTCAGATCATGGAGTCCAACCTATCATCCAACACTATCTAATTTCATTTCATAACAGTGTCTACATATATTCCAAGTCTTCTGCTTAGGAGACTTGTCTAATGAGTAAAACTTCACAAAGCCATATAAAGCTTTTGTCTGCCAGAGGTATAAACATTGTGATTTTAGATCACATGTACACAGAATGCATAGTGCCTCTAGAATAAACCAGAATAAACCAAACCAGATTGGAAGAAACCTTCAAGATCATCACGTCCAACCCATCAAACAATCCAACCCACCTATACAACTAACAAATGGCACCAAGCACCCCATCAAGTCTCCTCCTGAACACCTCCAATGACGGTGACTCCACCACCTCCCTGGGCAGCCCATTCTAATGGGCAATCACTCTCTCTGGATAGAACTTCCTCCTAACATCCAGTCTGAACCTCCCCTGTTGCGGCTTGAAACTGTGTCCTCTTGTTCTGGTGCTGGTTGCCTGGGAGAAGAGACCATCATCTGCCTGTCTATAACCTCCCTTCAGGTAGTTGTAGAGAGTGATAAGGTCACCCCTGAGTCTCCTCTTCTCCAGGCTAAGCAATCCCAGCTCCCTCAGTCTTTCCTCATAGGGCTTGTGTTCCAAACCCCTCACCAACTTTGTTGCCCTTCTCTGGACTTGCTCCAGCAAGTCAACATCCTTCCTAAACTGAGGGGCCCAGAACTGGACACAGTACTCTAAAACAGTACCTACCATGAAAAACTGGTAGTGCTCAAGAATGCATTGTTACTAATAACATGTACTCAGTAAAAAGTTATCTTCACAGGTTTCACTGTTTCTCCAGTATTAGGTACTTCTCAATGTTCACTACATCCAGTTGTGGAAAAGACAGCAACACACACAGATTCAAGAAAAAATAAATAAAGAAAAGTTAATGTGCAATGTCAGTGGTAGTTTGCTGCCATATACCCTCTCCTATGAGGACAGACTGAAGGAGTTGGGGCTGTTCAGTCTGGAGAAGAGAAGGCTCCGAGGTGACCTCATTGTGGCCTTCCAGTATCTGAAGGGGACCTACAAGAAGGCTGGGGAGGGACTGCTCAGGATCTCAGGTAGTGATAGGATTAGGGGGAATGGAATGAAGCTGGAGGTGGGGAGATTCAGGCTGGTGGTGAGGAGGAAGTTCTTCACCATGAGAGTGATGAAGCCCTGGAATGGGTTGTGCAGGGAGGTGGTTGAGGCCCCATCCCTGGAGGTGTTTAAGAGCAGGCTGGATGAGGCTCTGTCCAGCCTGATCTAGTGTGGGGTGTCCCTGCCCATGGCAGGGGGGTTGGAACTAGATAATCCTTGTGGTCCCTTCCAACCCTGAATGATACTATGATACTATGATACAGCAATGATGATGTAAAGAATGACCTTTAAGTGCTTGCACTGACAGTTTCAAGAATTAAGATGAGCCTGAGCTCATTGTCAGATGATTATAAAACTAAGGTAGCAGAAACACCAACATGAACCTCAGATGACAGTTCCATTACAATTAAGAGATTAAAAAACCAAACAACAAACATGTGAAAGAAAAGGGGCTTTATTCTCCTTAACTGGGGCCACTGACATTGCTTCACGAGGATTTTATTTAACAGAAGTGTTAATGCTTCAGACTAAATATGGCATTCCATTGTTTATAGGCTTACTGAACAGCTATAGTAATTATGGCTATCTCTTACTATGGATGTTTCATCTTAATATAGAAACAAAATGTTACCATAGCTTTGGAAGTAAACTCCATAATCCAATTACTGATTGCAACAGGAGGAATTCTTTCAGTCTCTGCAGTCACAAAAAAGCAATCCCTATTTCTTGACTTCCCTTTTATTACAGCTTTTCTTGACTCACAGCATTTTGAATATAGTCTGCTTGTAAAGAAAAACAATTTCTGCTGCACTTGAGGTATATATACACACAATCAAAACTGCATCTCAAAATTGTTCTAATGCATTCCAGATAACATTACCTTGGCTGATGTTACAGCAAATAAATGTATAGTCATAGCAGTAGAGAATTTGATACAGACTGCAAAGCCTAACCAAAAACTTAGTGAATAATGCAGCTTTCTGTACTGCAGTGGGCTCCATGCTGCCTTGGATATGCTGCTTCGTGTATTTGAGCTTAACTAGATCGACATAAATGTGCAAGCTGCAAATATGCCTCGACTGTTGTTGTAAATAATTGATAAACTCAGATCAGCCATAGCTAGAAGTTGCTTGAAATGATCTTCTAATGTGAAAAATCCTGATCATTGAAAATTAACTGCTTTCTTCTGCTCTCTAAACACAATAAAAAAGCTCCCCTGTTAGATGCTATTGAACCAAAATCTTACTGAAGTACAACATTAAAACCATACTAAGGCTATTGAACCAAAATCTTACTGAAGTACAACATTAAAACCATACTAAGGCTCCACTTGTGTCATACGGTGCTCTGAATGGGAATTACAGCAAAAGCATATACCACTGTATTCACTGTAGTTTATGGCTCCTTGCAGTGAAAGCCTACAGTAACAGGTAGTTTTGAACATATATGCAGTTCAGTCATTAATTTAAGAACACAAAGACACAGGAATGGAAACCAAAGAAATAGATAGACCAATCATATCTATGTCAGTGAAAATCTGACGAGAATTAGTTGTATTCTTGAGTTGTTAGAACGTTTCCAAGGTCTAGCAATACCAAATGGATATTACTTCTTAGTCATGCAGCAAGGCTTTTCCTCAGCAAGAAATTTTCTGATTTGATGGGCCTTGTCACAAGAAGAAATACAATCAGAAATTCTGATCACAGAAACAGAATAGATTTAAACTTGATGAAAACTATAGACCACGTTACAAAGAGGCAATCTGTTAAATGAAATACAAGTGTAGTTGGACTACAAATTAAATAACACAAAGAGGCTACCCTGGGATGAAGCATGAGAACCTGAACACTACCAGAGATTTCTGGGCAGCTTAACAGATCAGGAAAAGAAAAATGGTCAACCAACGGCTAGCATTCCACTAAATTTATTATGCCTCCTTTCTTTTCTTAAGCAGAGGAGGCTCAGGGGAGACCTTATTGCTCTCTACAACTACCTGAAGAGGGGTTGTAGCCAGGAGGGAGTTGGTCTCTTCTCTCAAGCAACCAGCACCAGAACAAGAGGACACAGTCTCAAGTTGTGCCAGGGGAAGTTTAGGCTTGAGGTGAGGAGAAAGTTCTTCACTGAGAGAGTCATTCGCCATTGGAATGTGCTGCCCAGGGCGGTGGTGGAGTCACCATCCCTGGAGGTGTTCAAGAGGAGATTGGATGTGGCACTTGGTGCCATGGTTTAGTCATGCGGTCTGTGGTGACAGGTTGGACTCGATGAGCTTTGAGGTCTCTTCCAACCTTGGTGATTCTGTGAAACCACTTCTGTACTCAGTTCTAGAGCTCAGTAGTGTTGGCTTGCTCCTCTGTATTACTTTGTTTTATAGGGCTTGGCTCAGCACTATTGTACTGAGGATGGCTATGGAAATGGTTAGAGAGATTTAATTCCTGCTTCCATTTATATTACAGCTATGGAGAAAAGTGTGCATTCTGGCTATAATTCTTTCCTTGCCATCCCCTGTGAGACAGAGACTCCAGTTCCCTTCTAAGCTTGGGTCTGCTTTGTATTCCACTTTTTAGAGAAATATATTTAATTATACAGATTAAATCAGTTATTATTAATTTGCTTGGTGGTGTTTTGTTTTGAAACAGAAGAGATTAGCTAGAATTTGATAGCATTTGCCCAATAGACTGCTACACACTGAATGACTCAGAGGACAGACATTTCACATCACGGCTTATAATTCTTTCTGACTGCAAGATGAGTCAAAGTTGTTCAAAGAAGTCAAAGAAGTGTATCTATGAGTCGAAGAAGTATGTCTACCATAAATGAATCTGTTAGTCTCATGAGAATAAGCACTATCCAAACCAGTTACCATTTAATCCAAACAGCCAAAACCAGTATGGAAACAAACAATGGCAGTGCCTGAATTGCTCCATGAGGACTTTTATCAGTCTCCACACATTTTAAGCCTAGGGTAAGACAGTAGCTTTTTTACCATGATACAAAATTAAGTACCCATTTGAAATTTTAGGTTGCTAAAAACACTGCAAATCACTGAAAAATAGAGCCAACACTTCTGTCTAATGATACATGAATGGGCTGGGAGGAAGAAAAATTAAACATAAACTGTTCTTAAAAGCAGAAACACTCATGGGAAAAATTCAGATGTACTCTGCAGTCATTATTCAAACATCAATATGGTATGTGCTAGACAAGCACCTGCCAAATATACTTGATTTTCCTTTGAGCAAATGCCTATAAGCAATTTAATTATCTTTAAATTGTCCTTCTAGCTCTATGTTCTTTAATTTTGCATTTAATAATGCCAAATTCTGTATGTTCTTTGTTGTTTTGTTGTTTGCTCGTTGCTTGGGGTTTTTTTTTGGCTATAGACACTTAAAAAATAAACACTTAAGTGTGAGCTATAATTAATATCATCAATTTCATGGCACCTGCTTTATGAACTCTGCAGAGCATGTAAACATCAAGGGATAATGCATGCTGCTTTCAAAAATGAGGATTTTTTTTAAGTTTCAATAAAAATTTTTCTTTAACAGAGGTACTACATATATAAACTTTTTTTCCTGAGACCACTAGCCATGAACGACTCTGGACTCCTCAGGCTTAATAAAAAATAGCTAACAGAGTAACATTTTGTAGATTGCCTAATGAACAAAGCTAACAAGCACCGTATGAGCATATGAGCCTGCTCATATATGAGCAAGTCATATTCATTAGAGTTAGATAGTATAATAGTATCAGGGTTGGAAAGGACCATAAGGATCATCTAGTTCCAACCCCCCTGCCATGGGCAGGGACACCCCACACTAGAGCAGGCTGGACAGAGCCTCATCCAGCCTGCTCTTAAACACCTCCAGGGATGGGGCCTCAACCACCTCCCTGGACAACCCATTCTGGGACTTCGCCACTCTCATGGGGAAGAACCTCCTCCTCACGTCCAGCCTGAATCTCCCCACCTCCAGCTTCATTCCATTCCCACTAGTCCTATCACTACCTGAGATCCTGAGAAGTCCCTCCCCAGCCTTCTTGTAGGCCCCCTTCAGATACTGGGAGGACACAATTAGGTCACCTGGGAGCCTTCTCTTCTGCAGACTGTACAGCCCCAACTCCTTCAGTCTGTCCTCATAGGAGAGGTGCTCCAGCCCTCTGATCATCCTTGTGGCCCTTCTCTGGACACTTCCAGCACCTCCATATCCCTCTTGTAATAGGGGGATCCCTCTTGTAATAAGGGGAGATAGTTCAGAAGTTTATGAATAAACTCCTGAATATTACATAGAATTAATATGTACAGGACTCAACCAGAATTTGGAGAACTATTCTGCCATGAAACAAGTGATTAATATTACTTTCCTGCTTCTACAACACTTTTGAATATCCTAAACTACTCGGGCTATAAGGCAAAGAAAAAAAGCATGAATGAAAAAAGTTCTCCAACTTAGTAACAAAAGCACATAGTAGCATTTAAAATGTTCTGCAAACTTTTCTTTCTATTGCACCCCCACAAGCCATTAAAAAATCCTTGTGTAACTGTTCTTAAGGATTCCAGAACTACTAGACTGTGGCAGTTTGGGCTGGGTGCCCCCCTGCTGCGGCCACATAAGACACACCCCCGGTGTCCCGAGGGTCCAGCCCAGTGGGTGGACACAGGAAGCTGTGTACTTCATCCCATAATGTCCTACTCCCTATAAAACCACCAGCAAGGTCTTACACTCTTTCTTCCCTCACTGTTACTGTGGGAGATGCTTCCTATCTGGCAATGGAGGGGAAGTTATCGCAAGGGCTCTTAGGCCTGGCCAGGCCTAATGCCAGGAGGAGAAGGGGGAAGGGCAATCTTACATCTGGCCAGCTGAGATTAGCCTAACAGTGGAGGAGTGGGGAGAAGAAAGAGCCCTGGGGGTTTTGGGTGTACCCTCAGGTGGGGAGAAGGGAAATGCTGGGAGGCTTCTGGGTATGCTTTGGGTTCTCCTTTGTCACTGTGCTTGTGGTTCTCTGTAAAACACTCACTGCTTTTCCATTTAAACTTTCCATCACTTCTGCAATCCATTTGTCTGAGTCTTGCTTTTCTGCCCCAGTGGGAGGCAAGGGAGGATCTGCCTCAAACCCACCACACAGACTTAAAATCAAAGACATTTTAAATAAATAAAAACCTCACAAAATATCTAAGAGCTTTGTAAAGTTATGAAGAAGTAGAGTTTCAGCATGCAACAGTGTGGTGATCATTGAAAAAACAGGTTTCAGTGTTCCATTAATGTATGAAAGTGAAAAATCATGGTAGTGTTTTGAAAGCACAGATCAATTACATGAAGTCTGCCAAAAAGAGCATGCAATTCATGAATATAGTTCATTACCATGGTTACAAGCTTTCAGCACAGGCCGTTGTGTGGTTGGACTGATATTTTGTGGTGTGTCTGCAAAAGCAAGGGAACAATGGGGAAAAAAAAGTCTTCAAAAGTTACTGGAGTAACATTATGAAGCAGAATTATTTAGAAGTTAGATTTTTCTAGGAGTAAAGTGACAGTTAAATTGTAGTGCAATAATTTGATCTGCTTATGGGGCAAGATGGCTTTTACTTCACCCATTCAACTCTAAACCATAGAAAGGAGAAATACATTTGGCCATATTCAAGAGTCTTGTCATAATAATCAGGCATGCTAAGTTTCATAAATGAATCCCCAAAGTGCTCGTGACATCAGCAAAACAGCAAGATCCCCAAAAGATGTCATTGCAAGAAAGAATTAAATCTGATAGCACTTAAGTTCTGGAGCACTGAGCCCACAACACTTTTAGCTTTCTCTGGAAAAATAAAATGTGAATAGAATATTCACCTTTAGACCTTGGTATCCTTTTCCTTCGATCTCGAAAAGCTGCACCTGACTGCAAGGCCTCCAACAGGCTATCCATCACTCCAGTCTCCTCGCCCTCTGTAAAAGGAGAGAGAAGGATCCTTCTAGGTTACCACAGTAATATCAAAACATGACACCAAAAGATATTAATGGCTTTAAAACTATTAATTTAAAATTCAGGCCAGGGTTTTAACATTCACAGATTTCTCTTTTGCAACTAATCTCAAAAGATTCGGTCTGTTGTACGTTGAACTCAGCCATATTTTATTCCACTCATTTCACATTCCTCTTTCTCTATACTGAGAGTCAAGCATAGTTTTAGGTGAAATGCCATTTCATTTACATTTTCATTCCAGTACCCTTTTGCAACTGTAAATAAACAATTTCATATCAGCTTTCAAAAGCTGTCTCTTAAATTACTTGCTATATTAAACAAGAAATCATTTCAGTTATTGTTACAAAAAATTGAAACTGTTTCTCAGCAAGGAGCTGAGTGGACAGTATTGGAGTGGATAGGATGCAGAGCGGTATCCATAGGTAGCTTGATCAAAAGGGACTTTCATTTCTGTTTAATAACCTCTGGCTGATATTACATGATGTGAGTTCAGGAAAAATCTACTCATTATATTACACATGTATCTGTAACATCACCCAAAAGAACTATGACTGTTACTATGAGAGTATAATTAAATGCAAGCATCAAATAGCCTACTTTTATTTCCTCAAACACACCAGAAACTGTTAGATTTCTGAACCTTGATAACCCCTTTGCTTATGCCTGGGAGAACAGAGAGCACAACTCCAGAACTTACTATATGATGAAAAATCACCACAGAGAAATAAAGAATTATAGGATAGAAACCCCATTATGCCTCACTGGGCAAAACTCCCTAGGGCCAACACACAACTTTGACACAGACACACCACAGGATTCTGCAGTCGTTCCTAACAGTGAACATTATGCAGTCATTCCTAACAGTAAGTATTCAAATCAGGACCTAAACTAGCCAAACCACTAAATTAAGGAATACTGAAGATGCTGGACTAAGGAAGCAAGGCAACCTTTCAGACATGACTATGGGGGGTAAAAAATGTGATAGGAAACATTGCTATACAATAATATTTCTACTTGTTTCCCTCAAATAAATTCTGTCTCCAGGAATTATTAAAGAATTCTAGCATCTTCCTAAGGTATTTTCAAGGGCAACAACAAAAAAAATACAGACAAAACAAGCTCAAAGTGGCAGAGAGGAAGATCTTACAAAGTACTGTGAAATCAGCCTGGGCCAAATACCAGGTTCTAGAAACTCCTTTACTATCATTATTTTACTGCTAAGACAAGAGTTGAATCTAATTTAGTTTCTGAGAAGCCTAAGTCTGGATATCTTTTGCAAGCAGAAGAAGAAAGTAAAACAAGAAGAGGCACAAGATTTGGAGGATTGAGATTATGCAAATCATTTAAAAAAACATTAAAAAATCACTGTCACAAAATTTAAGCTTTCATGTCCACAAATTAAAGACAAAATTCCTTCAAGTAGAGCTTAAAGTCACATAATGGTAATCTCCTCATAGAATAATAAGCATTTAAAACTAAAGTATTATACAGAAATACAAATATAAACATATATAAAGCTTACAACAAATGCTCCCTAACATTGACTCAAGTTTAAATTACATTTTCATAAACATTTCTGTCATTCTCTCCATTACATTGTTATTATTATTCATTGTGTATAGAAGGACCAAAAGAGTTTATTTTAGAATCTGATTTTGTGAAATAGTAGTTAGTTAGCACTTCTGTTCCTCCTGCCTACTTTGCCCCCCGGTTCATTCATTTTTGTAGAATAGAATAGAATAGAACAGAACAGAACAGAACAGAACAGAACAGAACAGAACAGGTTGGATGTGACCTTTGAGATCATCAAGTCCAAAATATCATCCAACACCATCTAATCAATTAAACCACGGCACCAAGCACCCCATCAAGTCTCTTCCTAAACACCTCCAATGATGGTGACTTCACCACCTCCCTGGGCAGCACATCCCAATGGCCAATCACTCTCTCTAGGAAGAATTTCTTCCTAACATCCAGCCTAAACCTCCCCTGGCACAGCTTGAGACTGTGTCCTCTTGTTCTGGTGCTGGTTGCCTGGGAGAAGAGAACAACCCCCACCTGGCTACAAACTCCCTTCAGGTAGTTGTAGAGAGCAATAAGGTCACCCCTGAGCCTCCTCTTCTCCAGGCTAAGCAAGCCCAGCTCCCTCAGTCTCTCCTCATAGGGCTTGTGTTCCAAGCCCCTCACCAACTTTTTTGCCCTTCTCTGGACTCGTTCCAGCAAGTCAACATCCTTCCTAAACTGAGGGGCCCACAACTGGACACAGGACTCGAGGTGTGGCCTAACCAGTGCAGTGTACAGGGGCAGAATGACCTCCCTGCTCCTACTGGCCACACTGTTCCTGATACAGGCCAGGATGCCATTGGCCTTTTTGGCCTCCTGGGCATACTGCAGGCTCATGTTCAGCCTACTATCAACCAGTACCCCCAGGTCCCTTTCTGCCTGGCCTCTCTCTAGCCACTGTGACCCCTGCCTGTAGCACTGCATGGGGTTGTTGTGGCTAAGGTGTAGAACCCAGCACTTAGATGTGTAAATTCTACAGAATTAATTGGCTGATGTAGTTGCAAAGCCACTCTGCATAATATAAGAAAAGTCATGGCAGTCAGGTAAAATCCCTGGTGACTGGAAGAAGGGAAATATTGTGCCCATTTTTAAAAAGGGTAGAAAAGAGAACACTGGAAATTACTGACCTTTCAGCCTCACAAAAGAAAAACTGGACTATACAGAAACTTGTATTAAAAAAAACCCTTTAGTAGTTTTCCAGCATGCATTAAATTAGCCACTGCAAACAAAAGCATTCATAATTAATAATCTAAGTACCTAAAGCATGCAGAAGGCCTGTTTTTCAAACTCCTGTGTCTTGAGTTATGCTCCAATTTACTTTTTTTTTGATGCCCATGTCAACAGTTGACTGTGACCCCTTCTGTGAAATTGCACAGCTAGCTATTAAGACCCATACTATCTGTAGCATGGTCTGATTGGAGCATAAGCCCTATGAGGAGAGGCTGAGGGAGCTGGGATTGCTTAGCCTGGAGAAGAGGAGGCTCAGGGGAGACCTTCTTGCTCTACAACTCCCTGAAGGGAAATTGTCGCCGGGAGGGGGTTGGTTTCTTCTCCCAGGCAACCACCAACAGAACAAGAGGACACAGTCTCAAACTGCACCAGGGGAGGTTTAGGCTCCATGTTAGGAAGAAGTTCTTCCCAGAAAGAGTTATTGGCCATTGGAATGGGCTGCCCAGGGAGGTGGTGGAGTCATCATCACTGGAAGTGTTTAGGAAGAGATTGGATGGGGTGCTTGGTGTCATGGTTTAGTTGATTAGATGGTGTTGGATGATAGGTTGGACTCGATGATCTCAAAGGTCTTCTCCAACCTGGTTAATTCTATTCTATTCTATTCTATTCTATTCTATTCTATTCTATTCTATTCTATTCTATTCTATTCTATTCTATTCTATTCTGTTTTTGGACAGAAAGTTTTATAAATGAAAAATAGAATAGAATAAACCAGGTTGGAAGAGACCTTCAAGATCATCACGTCCAACCTATCATCCAACACCACCTAATCAACTAACCCATCTAACCAAGCACCCTGTCAAGTCTCCTCCTGAACACCTCCAGTGACGGCGACTCCACCCCCTCCCTGGGCAGCCCATTCCAATGGGCAATCACTCTCTCCGTGTAAAACTTCCTCCTGACCTCCAGCCCGAACCTCCCCTGGTGCAGCCTGAGACTGCGTCCTCTTGTTCTGGTGCTGGCTGCCTGGGAGAAGAGACCAACCTCTGCCTGTTTACAACCCCCCTTCAGGTAGTTGTAGAGAGCAATAAGGTCACCCCTGAGTCTCCTCCTCTCCAGGCTAAGCAGCCCCAGCTCCCTCAGTCTCTCCTCACAGGAGTGCAACATGTAGTATTTTAGAAATCTTTTAAATTGTCCTGGGAAAACTGCATTGCTACAGTGATAGTATGAGAGTCACAAATATTGATCAACATTAACACTTCCCCTGGGACCTTTAAATCAGCTTTCACAAGCTGCTGCAGACTGCCGTCACCAATCCTAGCTGGCTTCCTAATTAGTCAAGTGTATCAACCTTTTGACATTTTAGAACTAGTAAGTCCAGCTGGCTTGCAGAAATCCACATGATCCACAATAATTCCTTAGAGAAATATCCCCTTCTGTGATATAAATTATGTCTTTTCCTTCAACTGCAGAAGAGAAGATTTAAATATTTTTTAGCATTATATCCAATTAAAACTCTCATAACAGCCTCTTAAACACCATTTAAGGCAGAAGAAAACTTGCAAAAATGGCTGCTAGGTTTTGCCCTTGACATTTCAGAACCAAGTCTGATATAAACTACCTAATTTCAGAATTGCATCTTTTAAAATGTTAGGAATAGCAGACACCCTTATCCCTCAGTGCTCTGAGTATCACCTTTACAGTACAACTTCATCTTATGGTGGTATCAACAGACATTGCAGTTGTTAATGAGTCTTGCATTCTATGTACTTATTAAGGTACAAATTACCTACACCACAATTC
This sequence comes from Melanerpes formicivorus, assembly GCF_026170545.1. NCBI lineage: Eukaryota > Metazoa > Chordata > Aves > Piciformes > Picidae > Melanerpes > Melanerpes formicivorus. The sequence goes on along the minus strand of NW_027142396.1, from coordinate 2,266,809 downwards.
CAGGAGCTGTATGCATAGCCATGATAAATCACACATATCATGAGGAATATGGATTTAAAATAAGACTGAAGCAACAGGATTACTTGGGATGAAAAATGTTTCATTTTTACAGTTCCTTTTTGTGAGTCCAGTACAAACTAAAACATAACACTCCACACTAGGACTCCAGAAGTTCAGTGGAGTGCATATATAATACCATGTGCATTTCTTCTTTCAAGGAATCAAAGCTTTATTCAGCTACAACTCTCTCTCTCTCAAAAAAAAAAGGTGAAGAAAATACTAATCAACTTCAAAAAATCAAAGAATTCTCTAGCATGGCTTCTGTTGATTTGCCTACTCAGTCTGTATGCTTCAGAGAATTATCCACCAGGACTTTGATTGTAATTTTCCACTGGGATCCATTTATGGCTTTGCAGTTACATACAGCTTTTTGTTACACTCCAGGTAATAGAAAGGATCAGCTCCTAACAAGCTCACTTCTGAATTCTAAGCTTCATCTGCACAACTTAGACAAATTAAAAATGGACTTTAATATTTCATAGTTGTAACAGAAGGAAAAGGGTGCCAGCAGGAGCAGGGAGGTCATTTTGCCCCTGTACACCACACTGGATAGGCCATGCCTAGAGTACTGTGTCCAGTTCTGGGCCCCTCAGTTTAGGAAGGATGTTGACTCAATGGAATGTGTCCAGAGAAGGGCAACAAAGTTGGTGAGGGGTTTGGAACACAAGCCCTATGAGGACAGGCTGAGGGAGGTGGGCTTGCTTAGCCTGGAGAGGAGAAGACTCAGGGGTGACCTTCTTGCTCTCTACAACTACCTGAAGAGAGGTTGTCGCCAGGTGGAGGTAGGTCTCTTCTCTCAGGCAACCAGCACCAGAACAAGAGGACACAGTCACAAGCTGCACCAGGGGAGAGTTAGGCTGGATGTTATGAAGAAGTTCTATAAAGAGAGAGTGATTGGCCATTGGAATTGGAGGTGGTGGAGTCACCATCATTGGAGGTGTTCAGGAGAAGACTTGATAGGGTGCTTGGTCGCATGGTTTAGTTGATTAGGTGGGTTGGACGATGGGTTGGACATGATGATCATGAAGGTCTCTTCCAACCTGGTCTGGTCTATTCTATTCTATTCTATTCTACTCATGAAGTTATCTGAATTAGCAAAGATATAAATGTTCTTTATATTATCTTTGAAGTAACTTCATGGCAGTAGTCAAGCTTTCATATTATTGAGAAAATAACAGGGAGTGCCGAAGTTATTCCACTTGTATTTCTTCTCTGAGGAATGAAGTCCTGAGCTCACAATTCAGTAGGTATCAAAAAAGAATAATTTTATTACTGTTTGTCTAGAATGCAAAATGCAGGACACAATTCAAGTCAGATACACTATACTCAGTTTGTTTGATCAAGTGAAATTTAATCCCTTTGCAGCCTTCTTCCAGATGTAGCTACATCATGTCTTCTGCTTTAAGGCACAAAAATCTCTGAGGTAAGTGAATGCGAGGCTTGGAATAATGAGAACAGAGATTTTTCCACACTATTCACACATGGTAAAGAAGGAGGAAAAGATACATATTTTAACTTTGCTAATGTCATAGCTTTACTATCAAGACATCATAAAAAGTCTTATATGCTTGTTTGACTAATGATTGATTTTGTCCAGTATAATCTCAGCTGACTGAAGGTCTCCATCTGAGTAGAAATTGAAGGACCATTCTCTGAACAACGTCACAAGATTAAGGCTTTAGTGTTGAGTGACTTGAGCACAGAGTGCAGAAGAGTAGAACAGAGAAAGGCAGATAATTTAAGCCATCAGTGCAGAAGTTAGAGCCCGTGTTTTGGAAGCTGTCCCACCTTTTCTGTTATTGAGTCTCAGGCAGTCAGATTCCCTGAAGTATTCACGGTATTGACATGCAACAACTTCTAGACCTCTCAGCCTTTCATATGAAAAGGTCAGGAGACTTTCTGAAGGCTCTTATATTGTCGACATAAAAATACAAAGCAATTTTAATGTCCAGAGAAGGGAAGCTTTCAAATTGTTTAACAATGTGACCACCTAAATTCTTCACTCCAGTGAAATTCAGACGCAATGTCACAATGGAATTGTGGGTGGATGTTAGGGGTATCTTTGTCCAGAAAATGCACAGCATATACACACTTCAGCTTGAACTTGCTCTAATACTTTGTACTTTTTCTAGTTAAAAGCTATAGCACCAATCAAATAATCCTCACTTAGACATGACTGAAGTATTACATGGCCATCAGTTTGAGTCTGGCGGCCAGTCACCAGTGGCGTCCCCTAGGGATCAGTGCTGGGACCCACCCTCTTTAACATCTTCATTGATGATCTGGATGAGGGGGTCGAGTCAGTCATCAGCAAGTTTGCAGATGACACAAAGTTAGAAGCAGATGTTAGTCAGTTAAAGGGTAGAAAGGCTCTGCAGAGGGACCTCGACCGACTGGACAGATGGGCAGAGTCCAATGGGATGGCATTCAACAAGTCCAAGTGCCGAGTCCTGCACTTTGGCTACGGCAATCCCATGCAGAGCTATAGGCTGGGGTAAGAGTGGCTGGAGAGCTCCCAAACAGAGAGGGACCTGGGGGTGCTGATTGACAGCCACCTGAATATGAGCCAGCAGTGTGCCCAGGTGGCCAAGAAGGCCAATGGCATCCTGGACTGCATTAGGAACAGTGTGGCCAGCGGGAGCAGGGAAGCCATTGTGCCCCTGTACTCTGCTTTGGTTAGGCCACACCTTGAGTCCTGTGTCCAGTTCTGGGCCCCTCAGTTTAAGAAGGACATTGAGACACTTGAACGTGTCCAGAGAAGGGCAACAAGGCTGGGGAGAGGCCTTGAACACAAGTCCTGTGAGGAGAGGCTGAGGGAGCTGGGATTGTTTAGCCTGGAGAAGAGGAGGCTCAGGGGTGACCTCATTGCCCTCTACAACTACCTGAGGGGTGGTTGTGGCCGGGAAGGGGTTGGTCTCTTCTCCCAGGCAATCAGCACCAGAACAAGGGGACACAGTCTCAAGATGCGCCAGGGGAGGTTTAGACTCGAGGTGAGGAGGAAGTTCTTCACCAAGCGAGTCATTCATCATTGGAACGGGCTGCCCAGGGAGGTGGTGGAGTCACCATCCCTGGAGGCATTCAAGAGGAGATTGGACGTGGCACTTGGTGCCATGGTCTAGTCATGAGGTCTGTGTTGGTAGGTTGGACTCGATGATCCTCGAGGTCCTTTCCAACCTAAGTTATACTGTGATACTGTGAGTTTCTACAATGATGCACACACAATAACCCTGACTCAGAACACAGGCGTTCCTCTGACCTTGAAATTCTGGAAACACATTTCTCTAGATTACAGCAAGGAAAACAAAGCTGCCAATGCACAGCTGTAAGGCAGAATTAGTGTGCCTTGGATGGACTGACTGAAAGGTCAGTTTCTTATAGAATTTAAAAGCATGAAGTCCAACTTTTACCAGAAATACCACTATTCACTTGTCCTTCCTCAGCAGTGACTCCAGATGAATGGCACATACTAGCCCTTCCTAAAAACAGAACACAGGCATATACCTCACAGGAATCACATAAACAGTCTCACAGTAAATCAGAAGAGTTACATTTCTTACTGACAGATAATACAAAGCAATAAGCCTTTGCTAGTCCTTCACAGCCCTAGACAAAGTGTACTATAAAAGGCTGAGATTTCCCCTAATGACTGATGAACCTATTCTATACATCTTATAGCTGAGGAGAGTGGTTTTCATGCTGTCTTGTTTTCTTTTCTTGAAATTGTTCCATCATTAAGTTGTCATAAAGGGTTTTTATGGAACAGAAATAGATAGGTTTTGACTCTGGGCACATGAATGGAAGTACATCCCAAAGAGCTCAAGACCTCAAAACAAGTGAAATGCAAACTAAGTAACCCATCCTTCACAATCCCTGGAAGACAGCTCTCCCTTTCAAATCAGTTGAAGAAATTAATGTTGGTAACTATATCAGTTTTAATTTCCCCAAGATAACTCACAGCATAACAAAACAAAAGGTAAACTGCTTTTAGAATTGGTTCTGTACCAGAGATGTAGAAGTACTTCAGTGATGTGAAGTATCTATTTCTGAATCTCAGCTGGATCACAGCTTCCCATTTAGGTAATGGCATTGATAGTAAGATCACTTGATTTTGAACTATGTAATAAGAATGTATAGATTTCTGATGTTTGTTTTGAGTCTACAAAGTCCCCTTTTTAATTTTAAAAATGAAGAAAGGCAGGGTAGAGTCACTTTCCACAAAGATTATCCACCACCCTCTTTATTGATTTCAGATCCAGTAAAGTTTGCTAAAGTAAGCTTTTCTGAGAGAGAGATCCCCAAAAAGTTTTCCCACAGTAAATATGACTTAGAGAATAATCAACAGAACCTGCTAATGGAGCCAGTATTTTGTAACCTGGATGATGGGACAAAATGCACCATGAGCAGGTTTACCTATGGTGAAAAAAAATGAGGAAGTGGTCAGTGATCTGCTCCACCACTCAGACACACACAAGTCCATGGGGCCTGATGGGCTACACCCAAGGGTGCTGAAGGAGTTGGCAGATGTGCTCACCAAGCCACTTCCCATTATTTACCCGGAGTCCTGGCTAACTGGGGAGGTCCCAATGGACTGGAAGGTAGCAAATGTAACACCCATCTACAAGAAAGGAAGAAAGGATGCAGGAAACTACAGACCTGTCAGTCTGATCTCAGTACCAGGGAAGGTCATGGAGTAGATCATCTCAATTAGATGACAGAGAGAGAACAACCAGGGGATCAGGCCCTGTCAGCATGGGTTTACAAAGGGCAGGTCCTGCCTGACCAACCTGATCATCTATGACAAGAGGACCTGACTGTTGGATGAAGAAAAGGCTGTGGATATTGTCTACCTAGACTTCTGAAAAGCGTTTGACACTGTTTCCCACAGAATTCTCAAGGACAAACTGGCTGCCTGTGTCTTGGATGAGCACACACTCTGCTGGATAAAGCACTGGCTGGCTGAACAGGCCCAAAGAGTGGTAGTCAGTGGAGTTGAATCCAGCTGGCGGCCGGTCACAAGTGGTGTTCCTCAGGGCTCAGTGTTGGGACCACTTCTGTTTAATATCTTTATTGATGACCTTGATAAAGACACAGAGCGTGTCATCAGTAAGTCTGCAGATGACACCAAGTCAGGTGAGAGTGTTGATCTGCATGAGGGTAGGGAGGCTCTACAGAGGGACTTACATAGATTGGACCAATGAGCCAAAATTAAAAGGATGAACTTCAACAAGGCAAAATGCCAGGTCCTGCACTTGGGTCACAACAACCCCAAGCAACGCTACAGGCTTGGGAAAGTGTGGCTGGAAAGCTGTCTGGCAGAAAGGGACCTGGGGGTTCTAATCAACAAGCAACTGAAAATGGTCAAGCAGTGTGCCCAGATGGCCAAGAAAACCAATGGCATCCCAGCTTGTATTAGAAATCCTCCAGTACTGTATTCAGTTTGGGGCACCTCAATACAGGAGAGATGGTGAAGTGCTGGAGCAAGGGCAGAGGAGGGCAACAAAGCTGGTGAAGGGCCTGGAGAATAAATCTGATGAAGAGCGACTGAAGGAGCTGGGGCTGTTGAGTTTGAAACAGAGAAGGCTGAGGGGAGACCTCATTGCTCTCTACAACTACCTGAAAGGACATTGTGGAGAGATTAGTGCTGGTCTCTTCTCACAGGTAATCAGTAGTAGAACAAGTGGTAGAACAGTGGTAGAACAAGCCTCAGGCTGTGACTGGGTAGGGTTAGACCAGACATTAGGAAAAAAGATTTCATGGAAAGAGTGGTGAGGCATTGGAATGGGCTGCCCAGGGAGGTGGATGAGTCACAACTTGTCTCTTGGTCAGCATGTGCTTCTGAAAGAGTTCATTGGGCACATGGAAAGACATTACTGTTTCCATTCATATTTATAAATAACCTATAAATCAGAAAACACACAGAATGACCACTCATACTGACAATTGTGCTACAGAGATGAGGGGCTGAAGTAGAGGGACAAAATTCTGACTGGATTACATGACTGACCTTAGTCAAAGTCAAGCTTCTGGACAGATTTGGGTAGGTGAGACACTTTTTGTTTGGGCGGCTGTAAATGCACAATAATACTTCAGAGGGTCAGATGAAAGGTCTGCACCTTTCATGCAGTAGTAGCCAGTGTCAAGCAAGGACAAGACAAATATGCAATGGCATAGAATATGAATGGAATGGTCTCTGTCTGAATCCAGCACTTTGTGATGCAAAGACTTTGTATTTGCATTTAATAGCTTCCAATGGATAGAAGCTGTCAGAGAAGTCAAGTCACTTCTGTCAGTAAGCCTCTCAGCAAGAATATTTTGGCATGCAGTAACAAGACTATACCTCTGTACAACCACTGAGGTATTGCTGAGTGAAGATAAGTGTCACAGTGAACAGCATAGAAATAGAAGCAGCAGTAGAGTCAGTTTGAAGGAAGACTCAGAGACATGACCTTCTTTTCTGCTAGCTTTCCAACAATTACAGAGGAGGTTCTTGGCTTTTTTACAATCTCGGACTAAGGGAGGTAAAAATAAAAGCATTGGAGGGTATGCTTTGGTATTTATTCCTCCCCTCCTCTGCAATTTGAGAGAGGGAACTTTTGATGATTCAGAGAAACCAGAAAGCCTAAAAGGATTTAGACATAGCAGGAGTGAGAGCCTAAAGAAAGCTCTGATGTCTACCTCCTTATGGAGGAGATGCGAGGCAGTACTTGGGAGTACGAAATTAAACCTCCTCCTATCTGCATAAATGTTAGAGCTCTTAACCCCAATGATGGCCCCAGAGACTGCAATCATTTTTTTTTAATGATAATGACATTTTAAGTTTGCACCATTCTTTTCACATTTGTTTAGAAGTTCTGCTGCTACAACATAAATGGCACATCTTATGAGAATATTTATCTGCAGACATTACTTTAATAAGCCTTAATTTTTTCAACGGTTCAGTTTGTTTTGACTATTTCTCTCTCAAATACAGCTGCTATTTATTTTTTCAGAGGCTTTGTGTAAACCTCAGTTTCACAAATGCCTTTCAGCTACTATCTCCAAAGCTTCTAAGTAAAAAAAAAAGAAAAAACAGAAAGAAAAATAATTGTTTCTTCTCAAGCTCTTGTTCTTTTGGAGCTACTGCTTAGTAAAAACAAATAGCAGCTGCTGCATTCTGAGCCTATGGGTTGCCAACAAATTCATGCACTGCACCTCCATGCTTCAGAAGATTTAGCACCTTTGAGATCTTATTAGAATATGACTTATGACTATTGGTTCTGTTTTAATTAATAAGCATTCAGATCAGCTTTACCTTGTTTGCACTAAAAATATCCCTGAACATCCTACAGTGTGAGACTTACTAAGGTTTTGCTGTATCTAATCTTTCGCTGTGGCTGCTACAGATTTATCACATGTTGTTTCTCAGGCCAGATTTACTTATTTTTTAATTGAGCATACCTTTATTTTACCATTCTCTGTACCATTTTCAAGTATAAATGTGACAATTATTCTGGAGGGACCATCTGTTCTCAGCAATTTACTCAGATTTATACTTCACTGTCAAGACAATATAATTGCAGCTGAAAAACAACCTCCATACTTAGTGACACATCAGGTGACAAGTCCTTTCCAGTGGATTTGTGGTTAATGTCTGGCAGAACTCATTCCTCATATATAGGACTTCTTTTCCTTTTAATTGGCATAAATCAAAATTAGATCTACTCTCCAAGCTTGCCATGGGCTTACTGTGAACTACCCACTTAGTACTAACATGAGTAGAATAGAATAGAATTAACCAGGTTGGAAGAGACCTTTGAGATCATCGAGTCCAACCTATCACCCAACACCATCTAATCAACTAAACCATGGCACCAAGCACCCCATCCAGTCTCTTCCTAAACACCTCCAGTGATGGTGACTCCACCACCTGGGCATCCATTCACTCTTTCTATGAAGAACTTCTTCCTAACATCCAGCCTAAACCTCCCCTGGTGCAGCTTGAGACTGTATCCTCTTGTTCTGGTGCTGGTTGCCTGGGACTAGAGACCAACCCCCACTTGGCTACTAGCACCCTTCAGGGAGTTGTAGACAGCAATAAGGTCTCCCCTGAGCCTCCTCTTCTCCAGGCTACACATCAAAACCTAAAACATTCTTCGTGAGCCTCTGAGAATTTTTTTCCCCAAAACATCATAATGCAAAAATAAATGCTGCATAATTGACTACAAAAAAAAAAGGTCATCACTGTCTAAATGAACTGAAACCTGGATTGTGAGCTAGTTGTGATAAAAGGGAAACTGAGTAACAGAATGGATGTTTAAGGCATCATTTTGGCATGGCTTCACTGCTTCTGCGTAGGAAAGGGCAGCCTTTGTAAATAACTACTGATTAAAGCAGGTTGTTACTTAAATAGTATTCAGAGTAAGACACAAAGAAGATGCCACAATGATGGAGTTCTCAATTATATTACAATATATTTACCTGGTGTTATCACAGTTATAGAATTCCTTACACCGTGATAAGATCAAAATAATTGATTGGTGTGCTTTCTACTGAGAATCAGAACAGCATGAGAAAGCACAGATCTGAATGCTAATAGTATGCAGATAAGTGGCACTTACAGAAAGATCCCCTTCCACTGGCTATTTACCTTTGGAATGATAGTATGTGGTAGTTTGAACTGGCTTGATTCACAGAATCACAGAAAGCAATCTTACCGACAAAGCACCTCATGATGAATATCATCACTTTGTAGTCCAGACAGTATTTAGAGGACAGAATAAAATATCATTCACTGCTTAGTGGAAAAAAATATGGAATTTCATTAGTTAGGATGGAATTGATAATTTTGTAAGTAAAAAATTAAATGAATAGAATTAACCAGGTTGGAAGAGACCTTCAAGATCATCGTGTCCAACCTATTACCCAACACCATCTAATCAACTAAACCATGGCACCAAGTGCTTCATCCAGTCTCCTCTTAAATACCTCCAGTGACAGTCACTCCACCACCTCCCTGGGCAGCTCATTCCAATGCCAATCACTCTTTCTGTAAAGAACTTCTTCCTAACATCCATTCTAAACCTCCCCTGCTGCAGCATGAGACTCTGTCCTCTTGTTCTGGTGCTGGTTGCCTGGGAGAAGAGACCAATCCCCACCTGGCTACAGCCTCCCTTCAGGGAATTGCAGAGAGCAATAAGGTCTCCCCTGAGCCTCCTCTTCTCCAAGCTAAGCAACCCCAGCTCCCTCAGCCTCTCCTCAGAGGGCTTGTGCTCCAGGCCCCTCACCAGCTTTGTTGCCCTTCTCTGGACACATTCCAGCAACTCAACATCTTTCCTAAACTGAAGGGACCAGAACTGGACACGGGGCTCAAGGTGTGGCCTAAGCACTGCTGAGTACAGGAACAGAATGACCTCCCTGCTCCTGCTGGCCACACTATTGCTGATCCAGGCCAGGATGCCATTGGCCTACTATGCCAGCAATACCCTCCAAACAGGTAACAACTTCTTCAGTATTATGTAGAGCACTTTCACACAAAGAAATGATCACGCCTTCCTCTACCTTACACTGTCAAAACTTCCAAAAGCAGATAAAAGCTGAAGATATGCAAAGAACTTTCAGTATCTAGGAGAATCTAGGAAAAACTAAATGTCTGCATTACAAATAAGACCAGTGGTTAACAAACCAATCTTAGAATGATGACTTCAGGGCTCTAGGACAGTGAGAGAATCTGGGGCACAGGTTGTATTTTCTCCCACCTTCCAGCTGTGGGCAAAGACACCGGAAAGAAGAGGCAAATCCATTCCATCAATACATGGCTCTGTGTCTGGTATCAGCATCAAAACTTTGCATTCTTTGAAAATGGGTTAGATGACACAGGAGCAGGCTTGTTGGCACCAGTTTGGAGCTACCTTTGAAAAAGAGAAGGAGTCATTGCCCAGGGGCTAGCAGGACTCATTGATCAGGTGTCAAACTGGACATGAGGTGGTGTGGAGAAAAAATTAGGCTAGCCTGCGACAATCAGAGGCAGTAGAAGCCAGCAAAGAAACTCCCACAAAACACCTCAAGGGATTCAAGGGGAGCTCTGCTAAAAAAGTGATGCAGCCAACAGCCCAGCTAAGTGCCTCTACATGAATGTACACAATATGGGCAACAAACAGAAGTCGGAAGTTAAGGTGTGGCTAGAAAACGATAACCTGATAGCCACCACTGAAACTTGGTGGAGGAAATCCCTACAACTGAAGCTGGACATGAGCCAGCAATGTGTATTCGCTGCCCACAGGCCAGTCAAATCCTGGGCTGCATTTGAAGCAGCATGGTCAAGAGAGGTGATTCTTCCACTCTACCCTGCTCTAGTGAGACCTCATCTGGAGTACCGTGCCCAACTCTGAGGCCTCCAGCACAAGAGAGATGTGGACCTGATGGATTGGGTCCAAAGGAGTGCCACAAAGATGATCAGAGCACCTCCCCTACAAAGACAGGCTGAAAGAATTGGGCTGTTCACCTTGCCTGGAAAAGAGAAAGCTCTGAAAAGACCTAATTACATTTCAATATTTGAAGGGGACCTACAGGAAGTCTGGGGAAAGACTGTTTAGAAGGGCTTGTAGAGACAAAATGGGAGGCAATGGTTTAAACTGGAACAGGATAGATTTAGGTTGGACATCAGGAGGAACTGCTTTACAATGAGAGTGGTAAAACACTGGAACAGGTTGCCCAAAGATATGGTTGAGGCCCTGGAGACGTTCAAGATCAGACTTTATGTGGCCCTGGGCAGCCTGATCTAGTTGAAGGTGCCTCTGCTCATTGCAGGGGGGTTGGACAACATGACCTTTGAAAATCCCTTCCAACCTGATGAAATCTGTGAAACTGTGAATGATACAAATAATTTTTAGGACCTAGATGGCACTGAGGCCCTGAAAGGTATGGGCACAGGATGAAAGTTGAAGCTGCAGAACCATAAACTGGTCACTAATGGCCAGTCACTGAACAAAAAAGCACCACTTCAAGGACTGGGAAAAGCCTGCTTTTACATTAAGAAAAGAATCAGCAGCTAAGCAAGGGAAAAACATCCAGCTGAAGGCATTGCTGTGGCCTGGGGAATTAATACCCTTTGAAAAATTCTACATCCTGTAATACAAGGACAGACAAAAAGGTCAGGAGCTACCCAGGAACTAAACCCTTTTATAAAAAGATATGATCCCAAACTTGGTGTGCAGAAGGAAAAATAAGATGGTAGAGGAGGAAAAATAAACAAACAACAAACCATGTCAGTTCAAGTCTCACTTGATGAAAACCTCTCAAGTTTCAACATGTTGTCAACTAAGGCCATAACTGGTAGCCACCATTGACAACTCTACAATACCAGCTCTGTGGAGTTTTACATTCACATTAAACTAAGGACACAGATGTTAAGGATTGACTGCTTTGAGTAGGTATTAGTAGTTACTGAGAGTTGTTAGCCATTGGAATGGGCTGCCCAGGGAGGTGGTGGAGTCACCATCCCTGGAGGTGTTCAAGAGGGGATTGGACATGGCACTTGGGGCCATGGTTTAGTCATGAGGTCTGTGGTGACAGGTTGGACTTGATGATCTTTGAGGTCTCTTCCAACCTTGGTGATTCTGTGAAATAATGCTAAGATTCAGTTATAAGAATAACCAGTGCTGCGTGGTTTTGTTGGCCTTTTTGTGCATGTGTGTAGCTGGTTTGAGTTTGGTTTGCGGGCTTTTTTCTTGTTCTTTTTGTGTGTGTGCGTGCTTTGTTGTTGTTCTTTTGTTTTGGGTTGTGGCTTCGTGACTGTGTTGCTTTTTTCTTTTCTTTTCCTTTCTTTTTCTTTTTAATAAAGAAAAGTTTAAGAGAAGTGTTTAAGAAATTCTGAAATGGTATACAGCAGAGTGATACACAGGCAATAGTATAGAGTAGAGTAGAGTAGAGTAGAGTAGAGTAGAGTAGAGTAGAATAGAGTAGAGTAGAATAGAATAGAATAGAATAGATTAGAATAGAATAGAACAGAACAGGTTGGAAGAGACCTTCAAGATCATCCTGTCCAACCCATCATCCAACACCACCTAATCAACTAAACCATGCAACCAAGCACCCTATCAAGTCTCCTTCTGAACACCTCCAATGATGGTGACATTCCTAACCTTCAGGTCATTTTCAGTGAAAGAACAATGCCACCAAAAAATAAAGAGTGCAAACTCTGAGTATACTATGAGGTGTTCATTGAGAGGGGAAAAAACCCATCCTGAAGAACCAGTTAGTACATACACTCTAATCTTCTTCAAGCATGCACTTATTTGAATCCCAGAGGATATTTCCTAGGATGGTGAGTTTTCAGAGTTTTCAGCTGTTTTATTCAAGCAATAATTGAAATAATGCTTCTACAAATTCAAATCTGATCCAGCCACCAAATAAAGAAATTACATACAGCAAAAATCAGGTGTTCCACAGTCACATTCCAGGGTAGGAGTGTTTTGGTATTATGACAGTGTAAGAGACTAAATCTTCTCTCTCTTGGTGTGAATCAACAAAGATGAAAATCATCTTTGCTCCCAGACAATGCCACTGGATGACTCTCTAGAATGTGCATAGACAAGATCATCTCTACCCATCAGCTATCCTGGAAAGGGAGGATGGTGAAAGGACAATGGATTAGTCCCTGATATGTATTGTGTATATGGGCATGTAAAAGGCAAAGGAGGAGGCAGATGCCTCCCCTCTGCCAGACCCCTGTATGCACACAAGGAATACACAGGAAGATTCCCTGGAACAACACCTGGACACATACCTAAAAAAACCTGTGAGTCAAATACTGTATAAATGACCTGAGCAATGCCTGCCCAAGAGAAGAAAACCGGAGAAGATGAAAATACAAAGAGAGAAAAGGACAGACACAGAAGAAAAAGACATTACCATGTAGCTTGGAGGCAGCAGACCAGGAGGTACCTTCTCTCCATGTCCTAGGTTCTGCCTGCTGCAACTCATGAAACTGAAGAGGCTGCTCAGAGAAGGACTTGGACTTTGGTATCTCTCCATCCTATCCTCCATGGCAGACAGCACAAGCCAAGGAGGATGACATCTCCTCCAAGCCAAAGCGGCAGCACCCTTCCTCAGACCCAAACCATCTTGGGGGAGTAGGGGGTGTGGTAATATAATTCTTTTCCTCCTCCCTCTCTCTCTCCCTTCATCTGTTCCATCCACATTAGTCTGCTAATAAATAGCCTAGCTGTTGATATTTTGGCCTTGTTTGTGCCTCTAATTTCATAACACAGGAATATTCAAAAGAACTGAGTCTCTTTCTCTCTCTGGACTGAGACAGACAGGAAGACCTGGTTATAAATTTCTCAGCAAGTCAAGATAGAAAGTTTTTGTGACTGATGTACAGATCTACAGCATGTGTTTTCCACTGCCAGAATTTGGGGTTTGCAATAGATTTTTAAAGTGACATTGCAAACAAGCAAAAGAAACCTCACAAAGAGCTCTGCAGAACAAAAAGCAACTCACCAGTGGCCAGTTTAGTGACTATCAGACTCAAGACATTTCTAGCTTCAAGTGACCCTAACATCATCTTTACCCATCTGCTACTGTTTAGATCAGTCATTCAACCTCAAGAGGCTGTTAACAAGAGCAAGAACTCTGTACATGTACATGATGCAGTGAAAAACCAAGCCACTAAGAGACAAAGCAGTTATTTGCTCAATGACTCTGCTGATCTATAGATAAGAAATACATAGTTCCCTGCTATATTAACTGAAGTAGCAGGTTAATCTACCAGAGGCCTACAAAGACATGGTATATGACTCAGAAATCTGTAACATTGGCACTTTCATTCTGGAAAGCCTGAACATGACATTATGAATAACAGGACTTGAGAGGAGCTTTAATTTTGCCTGAAAGACTATCAATTTCCCATTCAAAGTACTATCAATCATACACATGTGTCTGAGAGAAGACTATCTAACCTCTTTGGAAACACTTCCAACAATGTGTGAAAATGCAGGAAAATGCATGCCCTTTCTTAGTTTGCTGCAACCTCCCCTATCCTCTGTGAGCTTTAAAAGTTTGTCACTGGTAGTTTTCTGATGGGTTCTTGAATTAACTCTGAAGAATTAGAAATTCTGTGTTCAGGGGGCAGCCATCTGGTTTCCTATCTTAAAAGAAAGCTTTTGTCATACACCTCAAGACACATACATTCTTACAAAAATAAATCAAAGACTTTAGTTTCAGAGTTTCTTCAGAGCAAAACACACACCTCCTCTTGCTATTAGTGAAGCGTAGAAGAGACACATAATCATTTATGCCAAAGGTGCCAACTGGCTTTGAGTGGAGAAGTGTTTAACAAGATCTGCTCAGAAAGAAAATGAGAGTAACCCATGACAATGTACCCAGTAAGTCATTCATGTACCATTCTGAAAAGGATTCCAGAAGCTCAGTCTGGTGTAAAACACAGTAGTATAGAGGATCATCAGACATCTTTTTTAGTGGTAAAGAACTCAAGAGTGTCTGCTGTTTCTCTTGGTACAAAAGACATGTCGTAGTTTGGCTGGGTGCCCTCTGCTACAGGGGTGTTTCCTGTGTCCAAAAGTCCAGCCCAGTGGGTGGACACAGGAAATTAGGTTATTTCCTACCATGATCCCTTGCACCACTATAAGTCTCATGGCGGGGTCTGGCACTTCCTCTTTCCTTCCTCTCCGCCACCTGGTAACTGGGGAAGAGATCTCCCGGCCATGGGCCTGGTTAGGCCCAAGGCCACGGGGGGATGGGCAGTCTCAGATCTGGCCAGCTGAGATTAGCCTAGCAGTGGGGGGTGGAAGGAGGAGCCCTGGGGGTTTTGGGTGCACCCTCAGGTGGGGATGGGATCTTTCTGAGTCTGTTTTGGGGTTCTTCTTGTCACTGTGTTTCCAGTTCTCCGCACGCACTCTATTTAAACTTTCCATCACTTTTGCAATCCATTTGTCTGAGTCGTCATTTCTGCGCGTGGTGGGGAGGGGGTTTGCCCCAAGACAACACAACATAAATGAGTAACTTAAAAAATGCATGGCTGAGGTTTCTTTTCAGGCATCGCAATAAGGACCCAGCGAAAGAGCAACGGACATACTCAAAGAGCAGTCTGGAGCGCTTTGAGAAGAAAAACTAATATGCAACCTTAGTTACAAGAAAGAAAATGGCTTTGTGATTTGGAAAAATGTCTGTTTGCAGGTAATGGAAGAGGTTTTAAATACAACTGAACTTGCACAAGGTTGCATACATTCTAATGGAAAAACACAAAGCACCATCACAGCTTCTAACATTGCTTGAGGAAAACAGGCAATTAGAGGCTCATTAACAAATTTAAGAACTTTCTTGCTGTAAACATTAGTGTGTGAAAAACATTAATTTCTTCTATCTTTTCTCATAGCACATGCAGATAATGAAAAAATAGCAGCTTCATTTCCAGCAAAACCCAAGGTAAAGTGCATTTCCTACTTACCCGTTTTCATTTCTAGCAAGCGCTTTTTCTTTTG
Organism: Melanerpes formicivorus; assembly: GCF_026170545.1. Taxonomy (NCBI): domain Eukaryota; kingdom Metazoa; phylum Chordata; class Aves; order Piciformes; family Picidae; genus Melanerpes; species Melanerpes formicivorus. Next base: position 2,251,270 of record NW_027142396.1, on the reverse strand, counting down.
TTGCCTCTCTTGCTTTTCCTTTTCTGCTTTCTCCTTAGCTATTTTAGCACGCCTCTGTTTCTCTTCTGCTTCCCTTCTTCTCATATTCTCCTTTACTGCTTGCTATGAAAAAAAACCAAAACCCTCTATTAAAAGTGAAGTCTCAGCAAAAACAAAGTGAGGCCCTAAAAATTACGAAACAGCTGTAAAATCACATCTCCTAACCAACCTTCATTTATCAACCCAAATAGCTATTTTCCATTCCATATTTAGAATATTTTATCCAGAAGGAGAAGCAAATTCAGGATAAAATACATTAAAAACATATTCATTGTCCCCCACATGGGGGACTTGATGGGGTACTTGGTGCCATGGGTTAGCTGTTTGGGTGGGTTGGATTGGTTGATGGGTTGGACGCGATGACCTTGAAGGTCTCTTCCAACCTGGTTTGGTTTATTCTATTCTAAATAAGTTTATTCTATTATAAATTCAGCATGAAATACCTCCTAAAAACACACACATTAATGTAGGAAGAACTCAAAGTATCTAAACCACCTGCCTTTATAAAATGGTAAGCATGTTGCTATTTGCACTTCTAGAATAGCATCAACATTTTTGTTTCCCATGCTGCTTCTGTACCAGGCAAAACAAGGCTGCTCAGGTGACTTAGCTGTGCATGATTCCTATCCACATAGGTATGAATTCACTGGGCTTATGAGTTTTTCTTTTCTGATTAATAACTGCACACCATTGTTTATTTTGAAGTATAAAATAAATGAAAACAAACAAACAAACATAAATACTTCAAAGCTGTCAATGAAGCCAAATGAGAACTATGAGGTTCAGAGTTTTAAAAATTGTTATTTTGTGTATTAGAATAGAATAGAGTAGAATAAACCAGGTTGGAAGAGACCTTCAAGATCATCGCGTCCAACCTATCATCCAACACCACCTAATCAACTAAACCATGCAACCAAGAACCCTATCAAGTCTCCTCCTGAACACCTCCAGTGATGGTGATTCCAACACCTCCCCCGGCAGCCCAATGGGAAATCACTCTCTCTGTGTAGAACTTCTCCCTAACCTCCAGCCTAAACCGCCTCTGGTGCAGCTTGAGACTGTGTCCTCTTGTTCTGGTGCTGGTTGCCTGGGAGAAGAGACCAACCCCCACATGGCTACAACCACCCTTAAGGTAGTTGTAGAAAGCAATAAAGTCACCCCTGAGTCTCCTCTTCTCCAGGCTAAGCAACCCCAGCTCCCTCAGTCTTTCCTCATAGGGTTTGTGTTCCAAGCCCCTCACCAACTTCGTTGCTCTTCTCTGGACTCGTTCCAGCAAGTCAACATCCTTCCTAAACTGAGGGGCCCAGAACTGGACACAGGACTCGAGGTGTGGCCTAACCAGTGCTGAGTACAGGGGCAGAATGACCTCCCTGCTCCTGCTGGCCACACTGTTCTTGATGCAGGCCAGGATGCCATTGGCCCTCTTGGCTGCCTGGGCACACTGCAGGCTCATGTTCATCCTATCATCAACCAGCACCCCCAGGTCCCTCCCTGCCTGGCTGCTCTCCAGCCACTCTGACCCCAGCCTGTAGCACTGCATGGGGTTGTTGTGGCCAATGTGCAGAACCTGGCACTTGGATGTGTCAAAACTCATGCCGCTGGATTCTACCCATCTGTCCAGCCTGTTGAGGTCCCTCTGCAAAGCCTCTCTACTCTCCAGCAGATCAACTCCTGCCCCCAGCTTGGTGTCATCTGCACATTTACTAATATTCATACATTTTTTTAAACAAAGCTATTTGAGGATTATCTTTTTATTTTTAGTATTATCTGTGTACCCTGGTAAATTCTCAGTGCTCTCCTGTGGCTTGCATTAAATGTAACATGTCATGCACCTATCCTTCACCACGGAAAGTTTCTCTTTTCAGAATGCAGTTACACACAAAATCTCATCTTTCACAATAGATGAAAGTGTCACCTCCTACAAAACAGCTAACATCTTCACAAGGTCTGAGGCAGAGTCTGCACGTTTGCAGGGATAATTAATGTCTCATGTTGTTTTAAGCAGAAAAATGTCTAGCCTGCACTCAGAGAAGAAAAAAATGAGAATGGACTGGAGAGTACTACAAGGCACAGATGAATGTGGATTACGGCGCTATTTCCATGGGCACCATTTGTAGCATCACTGCAATAAATAGTGACCGAAGGCAGGAAAAAGCAATCACATAAATCCTGTGAGGAAACACCTGCCTTTGATAACTGAAGATCAACAAGCTTTCAATCATGAAAAATGACAATAATGAAATGGGCTTTTTAAACAAAGCAAAACTGTACTTCCACAGTGTCATCTCCAGAGTCACCTCTGCTAATTTTCTTCATGCTGGGGGAAGAGGTGAGAACCCTTCTACAAAATGGTAAAGTCTGGATTCAATTAATTTTAATACATTATTTTCTGGTTTTCAGACTGGGCATTCTGTAAACTAAACTGATGGGCAAAAGTAAATTGTGGTTCAATAACAAGTACAATTTTGGCCAGTCACCAGGGGCGTCCCCCAGGGATCAGTGCTGGGCCCCATCCTCTTTAACATCTTCATTGATGATCTGGATGAGGGGGTCGAGTCAGTCATCAGCAAATTTGCAGATGACACCAAGTTAGGAGCAGATGTTAATCAGTTAGAGGGTAGAAGGGTTCTGCAGAGGGACCTCAACCAACTGGACACATGGGCAGAGTCCAATGGGATGGCATTCAACAAGTCCAAGTGCTGAGTGCTGCACTTTAGCCACGGCAACCCCATGCACAGCTACAGGCTGGGGTGGGAGTGGCTGGAGAGCTGCCAAACAGAGAGGGACCTGGGGGTGCTGATCGACAGCCACCTGAATATGAGCCAGCAGTGTGCCCAGGTGGCCAAGAGGGCCAATGGCATCCTGGCCTGCATTAGGAATAGTGTGGCCAGCAGGAGCAGGGAAGTCATTGTGCCCCTGTACTCTGCATTGGTTAGGCCACACCTTGAGTACTGTGTCCAGTTTTGGGCCCCTCAGTTTAAGAAGGATATCGAGACACTTGAACGAATCCAGAGAAGGGCAACAAGGCTGGGGAGAGGCCTTGAACACAAGCCCTGTGAGGAGAGGCTGAGGGAGCTGGGATTGTTTAGCCTGGAGAAGAGGAGGCTCAGGGGTGACCTCATTGCCCTCTACAACTACCTGAAAGGTGGTTGTAGCCAGGAAGGGGTTGGTCTCTTCTCCCAGGCAACCAGCACCAGAACAAGGGGACTCAGTCTCAAGCTGTGCCAGGGGAAGTTTAGGCTTGAGGTGAGGAGAAAGTTCTGCACCAAGAGAGTCATTGGTCATTGGAATGGGCTGCCCGGGCAGGTGGTGGAGTCACCATCCCTGGAGGTGTTCAAGAGGGGACTGGACATCGCGCTTGGTGCCATGGTCTAGTCATGAGCATCCTCGAGGTCTCTTCCCACCTTGGCAATACTGTGATACTGTGAAATTTCTACTTTGCATCTACTTTAGCCCACAAAAGATCAGTAGGCCTCAGTCTCAGACTGCAGTAATCCAAATGTAACTGTCTGTTCCTTTCTAATCACACTGATCAACTGGCCTTGATTTAGTAGCTCAGACTTTCATATGCAGTGAAAACTGGATGCTTTTGAGTACCACAGCTTGCCTCCCACTTTTTTCTCTATCACGACAACTGGTCTTCCATAAGTTCTGTACCACAACTTAGAATTTCAGGCTGGTGATGCCGTGTGTACAATTTAAGACACCTCTCCGGGATACCAGGCACTTCTGCTGCTAGGTCTGCTTCGAGACACCAGGTAGACAGCTCCCCAAATTCCCCTAACTGTATCTGTCACCGAACTAACTCTGTTTTAAACCAACTGAAAACTTACTGCGTATGCATCTCCCTTGACTAGAACACAAGATTAGACACAAGCTCACATACAGATACCAATGTTTAGAGATCTATGCCTTAGAGCCAAATCCTAGATATTCTGTATGCTTTCATTAAAAAAAAAAGTGTCTAAAGTAAAAGAACTGTCACAAGAATTGTCACAAAGTTGACTGAGACATACACATATTTGTCTCTCCCTCTGCTTGCCTTTGAAAGATTAAATGTCTTAACACTTCCTTGCTCAAAAGGCTTATAAAGTTAAGCGTGGTCTGGCTGCATCTGCTGTACATGAGCAGCACTACATTTAGCATAAGGCAAAGCATGCAAAGTTAACTTTCAGAAGAATTACCAAAGTACGTGCCTTTTGCATACAATATCAAGGCCTATGGTTTCTCAGATGGAGGCATTCTTGTGTTTGGATTGCTTCTGCTTTCCATTCAGGTATTTACAGAATATAAAAGTAGAGACTATGAAACAAACTCTTCCTAGGTTGCTCTTCTCTGGTTCTTTAAGTCAATTCTTAGGTTTAGGGAGCGAGATAGATGCTCTTTATGCCTTCCCAGAGGAGTGAAAAACCTGCTCCACACAGGTTTGGAAAGAATTGGAAATTTAAACGGAAGTACTATTCCCAAATCTGTATCCCCAGTACAAAAGCATACACAGTAAGCATTCACACTACACAAATTCATATTCAGCCTCAACCCAGCTCCCATATCTGAGCTTACCACAGAACCTCCTTAGGCCAAAACTTTCCAAAGCCTCCACCCAAACCAGGCCAAAACCCAGATCTCAAATGCCTCCCCCCAACCACCCTGCCTTCCCCCCCAACCACCCTGCCTTCCCCCCCAACCACCCTGCCTTCCCCCCCAACCACCCTGCCTTCCCCCCCAACCAGGCCAAATGGTGCAGCTAAAAATTAGCTTTGCCAAGGCCAAGCCAGGCAGCAAGCCTCCCCCACAAACCAGAAATAACTGTCTGCGTGCAGCTGGGAGCAGAGAGAGAGGGAAGAAAAAGGGCAGAATTAACTCTGCAGTCAGTTTATAGAGAGGGGATGCAGGCATTATGGAAAGAAATAACAAAAAATTACATTTTTCTGGTGTCCATCTCCCTGCACCTCTCTGGTACTTGAGAAGACTCATAACTTAAACCCACAACGCATGTTTCTGCTGCAGAGCAATCGGCAGAGCAATCTGCAGCAGAGGATAAGAGTGCAGGAATAGGAATAGGAATACTGTACTGTCTCAGGCATAAGAGTTCTTTACTCAGGGCCTCTTTCCCTTGCTCTCCTTCAGTGCACAAGAAAAAAATCTATCCATTAAACAGACACAAGAAGAGGTAATACTACAATTGCTTTGTCTTATTTCAGAAAGCTAAACTTCCAAGGAAAGGAATGAGCCTGTTAGTGGTACCTCTGGTGCTGTGAAAGCACAGGAGTTTAACAGAGATGTCTGATACTTAAGATGTTCCACTGACTGTAACAGTAATTTAGCTCAGGAGATAAAGTACTGAAGGTAAGGTGCTTCAATCATTTTTTTGGATTTGGCTAACTGTGCTCTGGATTTGGTGTTCACAGAGTGTGAATAACAGCTGTTACAGTTGCTGAGTAACACCAAAGTACAAAGTGCAGTCCAAAGTTAGCTCTGAACCTGAAGTTTATGCCTCCAGATTGAAACATGCTTTTAAAAAAAATATGTAAAACATTTTTATTATTTCAGAACAACAACTCCCCCTCTACTCAGCTCTGCTGAGAGCCCACCTAGAGTACTGTGTCCAGTTCTGGAGCCCCTATTACAAGAGGGATATGGAGGTGCTGGAACGTGTCCAGAGAAGGGCCACAAGGATGATCAGAGGGCTGGAGCACCTCTCCTATGAGGACAGACTGAAGGAGTTGGGGCTGTTCAGTCTGCAGAAGAGAAGGCTCCCAGGTGACCTCATTGTGGCCTTCCAGTATCTGAAGTGGGCCTACAGGAAGGCTGGGGAAGGACTTCTCAGGATCTCAGGTAGTGATAGGACTAGGGGGAATGGAATGAAGCTGGAGGTGGGGAGATTCAGGCTGGATGTAAGGAGGAAGTTCTTCCCCATGAGAGTGGTGAAGCCCTGGAATGGGTTGTCCAGGGAGGTAGTTGAGGCCCCGTCCCTGGAGGTGTTTAAGCCCAGGCTGGATGAGGCTCTGGGCAGCCTGATCTAGTGTGGGGTGTCCCTGCCCATGGCAGGGGGTTGGAACTAGATGATCCTTGTGGTCCCTTCCAACCCTGACTGATAGCATGATACTATGATTATAAGTAGGCAAGTACTGTACATAAATTATCATCTTTGCTTGACAACAAAGATGACTGAACTTCACTGTCCCACGCCTACTGGTGACTTAAGCAGTCTTTTAGTTTTAGATTCTAAGAATTTTTTTTAATTTTTTTTTTCAGCACTAAATTTAAGTACTTTGAGTTAAGTTTCTGTCCTGGTTTTGACTCAGCCAGCAGCTGAGCCCTGGCAGTACTCTGGCAACAGACGGGTTTCCACACCACCCCCTCCAGGTGGGCAATGAGGAAAGAACCCAAGAGAAGTTAAGATAAGGAAGACTGTCTGTAGTAGATAGCAGGAAAGTAAACAACAAAAAAAAAAAGGTCTATGTAGCAGCAAGGGAACAGAAAAAACATGAGCCACACACATCTGAGAACCAAAGCACAAAAGTGCTGCCCCCCAACCGGAAGCGGGGAAAAAGCAACAGGAAATTTTACAAGATGTAGAACACAATTCATCCCCAGTCCCAGTTGGCCTTTCCCTTTTGCAGTGAGCATGATGCCAGTGTGGTGTTGAATAACTGTCTACTGCCCAGCATTCACTGAGACACTGTGTGCACGTTGGGGGGGCACAGGTATCCTGTCCTGTCCCCATCCTTTCTAGTAGGGCCAGCCAGCTAAAACCAATACAGTTTCCTAGGATGTCAGCCAGCTTCACTTTCTGTCAGTAATCAAGAGCAATGCTAAACAATCATGAAAATCAGACCTCAGGTGTATCACACTAGGCATTTAAAAAATCTTTCCCCAAACCTCTCAAAGTGTGGCAGCTACTCAATATTTTTAGTGTAATTGAATAATAGGGCATTTCATGCCTTATCTCCACACCTTTTACATACAGCCTTCAAACTGTGCTCCACAAAATGCAATTATTAATTTTCCCCAAGGCTTCTTCTGTCATGCTCATCAATAACATCTAACTGTTTCAGAGCATTGACTAATTTATCTTTATAACACTGCTGTGAAGCAGGGGTTAATATTAGTGCTAATTTTACAGACAGAAAAAAAATAGGTGGAAATTAAGATGTGATATGAGTCACCTTTTCCAAGTTATACAAATAAATTCATATGCAGTTGGGAACTTGCTGTTTTATTCTTCCATTTCATCACTGAGAAAGAGTTGCTTGCCAGCCAAGTGTTCAGAACACAAGAGAGAAAAAATACTTTTGCGAAGGTGTCTAGATGTCTGCCTTAGACTGCTCTAAGACAAAGCGCTGCTAAATAACAATGAGTTTAAGAGTGGCATCCTGGACTGTATCAAGAATAGTGTGGCCAGCAGGAGCAGGGTCATTGTACCCCTGTACTCTACACTGTTTAGGCCACACCTTGAGTACTGTGTTCAGTTTTGGGCCCTGCAATTTAAGAAGGACATCAAGACACTTGAACGTGTCCAGAGAAGGGCAACAAGGCTGGGGAGAGGCCTCAAGCACAAGCCCTGTGAGGAGAGGCTGAGGGAGCTGGGATTGTTTAGCCTGGAGGAGGCTCAGGGGAGATCTCATTGCTGCCTACAACTACCTGAAGGGTGGTTGTAGCCAGGAGGAGTTGGTGTCTTCTCTCAAGCAACCAGCACCAGAACAAGAGGACACAGTCTCAAGCTGTGCCAGGGGAAGTTTAGGCTCGAGGTGAGGAGAAAGTTCTTCACTGAGAAAGTTGTTAGCCATTGGAATGTGCTGCCCAGGGAGGTGGTGGAGTCACCATCCCTGGAGGTGTTCAAGAAGGGATTGGATGTGGCACTTGGTGCCATGGTTTAGTCATGAGGTCTGTGGTGACAGGTTGGACTTGATGATCTTTGAGGTCTCTTCCAACCTTGGTGATACGTATACTGTGACAATTACGGTTTTAAGTACGTTCTGAGCACTGCACAAAACCAGCTATTCTGGATCAACTTGGATCAGCCTAATATTTGTTTCTCAAATTTGATTTAATTAAAATATTTAAAATAATAACAAAACACTATTTATTTGCCTCTCCCACTGTGGTGGTCTTAGGCTATGCCTTTAAGATTTAGGTACAGATTTTGAGCAGAAAAGAGGAGAAATATAAATAAATCACTATTGGGTGTAAAAAGGAAAACAAAAGATTATTCTAAACAAATTTATTTAGAATAAACCAAACCAGGTTGGAAGAGACCTTCAAGATCATCGCATCCAACCCATCAACCAATCCAACCCACCCAAACAGCTAACCCATGGCACCAAGTACCCCATCAAGTCTCCTCCTGAACACCTCCAATGATGGCGACTCCACCACCTCCCTGGGCAGCCCATTCCAATGGGCAATTACCCAATTAATTGCCCACAATCAATGGGCAATTAATTGGGTAAGTATCTAGAATAAGATGGGCTGTACCTAAACAATTCTTTCTCTTCTTTCCTGATTTCTAGTGTTTTGCTTCACTCGGGAGAGGTTAATCAGCTTGTTGGCTGGCCTTGGCTGAAATTGTTTAGTTAAGTCGAAGCCACTGCTTCATCTCCACTCCTTTTCTCTCTTGGAACAGGGGGGTCCCTGGTTTCTGACAAGGGGGGGTATTAGTGTTGTTTGCTAATTGTAAATATCTCTATAATATTGTAAGTACTGTATATTTTGTACATAGTCATTGCATTCCATTGTAGAGTGTAGTTCTTGCTTGTAAATACAGCTTCATTTGCTTCTAACTGAGTTGGTCTGGCAAAGTTAATGCCGGAGGGAAACTTCAACCCACCACACACACCAAAGATCGTCTCTTTTTAAAGGAAAAAGGAGAATAAGCATTTTAAAAATACATAGAACCTAAATTCCTAGACAATTAAAGACCACTAGAAACAGACCAAGTTTGAGGAAAACATAAGGTTTTTTCTTAAGTAAGAGTAAGGAGCTCTGAGTTTCCATAGCAGGCAACCTACTTAGAAACACCAACCTTGATACCGATTAAGTGATGCAGGCAAATGAAAATTAAACAAATCTTGGGTTTGGATTTTGCATGGGAAGAATTTGCATTATAAATAGAGAATAATTGCTAGAATATTTATAAGTAAATAACAATCATCTTTTAAACAGCAAACACAGATGTGTTTAGAAAAGGTACGGTTTCAGGTTTTTCCCCTTCAAGTTATAAACAAATATAAGAGGCTGGGTTTAAACTTAGATTCATTGTTATTTCTAATTCGTTCAGAAAGAAGTAATCCACAAATAGCAATTCAAAACTGCATTATCCTTGAGATACTCTATCAATTTAGGACGTGCAAAGTAAAATTTCTGATACTAGTATCATAGTATCATAGTATCAGTCAGGGTTGGAAGGGACCACAAGGATCAGCTAGTTCCAACCCCCCTGCCATGGGCAGGGACACCCCACACTAGAGCAGGCTGGCCAGAGCCTCATCCAGCCTGCTCTTAAACACCTCCAGGGATGGGGCCTCAACCACCTCCCTGGACAACTCATTCCAGGGTTTCACCACTCTCATGGTGAAGAACCTCCTCCTCACATCCAGCCTGAATCTCCCCACCTCCAGCTTCATTCCATTCCCCCTACTCCTATCACTACCTGAGATCCTCCCCAGCCTTCTTGTAGGCCCCCTTCAGATACTGGAAGGCCACAATTAGGTCACCTGGGAGCCTTCTCTTCTGCAGACTGAACAGCCCCAACTCCTTCAGTCTGTCCTCATAGGAGAGGTGCTCCAGCCCTCTGATCATCCTCATGGCCCATCTCTGGACACCTTCCAGCACCTCCAGATCCCTCTTGTAATAGGGGCTCCAGAACTGGACACAGTACTCTAGGTGGGGTCTCATCAGAGCTGAGTAGAGGGGGAGAATCACCTCCCTTGATCTGCTGGCCACACTTCTCTTGATGCAGCCCAGGATCCGATTGGCTTTGCGGGCTGTAAGTGCACATTGAGAGCTCATGTTGAGCTTCTTGTCAACCAGCACCCCCAAGTCTCTCTCCTCTGAGAGCACTGAATACTATTTGAGAAGGGAGAAAATTATTTTCTGTTTGTTCTGAAATACCTGAAGAAAATTAAGAGTTACAAAAATAATTCCTAAGAAACATTAGGCGTAAAATAAACAGATCATACCATGAACATTGTCCTGAAGTTGTTTAAGTCTGTTAAGAACTCCTCCACTGAAACTTTCTTCAGATCAAGGGCATAATATCCCATCACATTCTGATAGAGCTTTTCCATGTTCTCATGCATCCGTGAGAGTTTCTGAAAATCTTCTCTGGCATGAAGCAGAAAGCTGTATGCTGCTGTTAAGGTTGCAAGAATGTTCAGTGACTCCAGTCAAAGTTTACTTAAAACTGATCTGTATTTCACGTCTATTTTTCATTCGCATCAAACGAAGTACCAAAAGAATTCCTTGAATGTCCTACAGGCTTTCTGGTATTTCCTGTGTATGTTAAGTCTATGAATAAATCAGGGTTCTAGTACCATAGTATCATAGTATCATTCAGGGTTGGAAGGGACCACAAGGATCATCTAGTTCCAACCCCCCTGCCATGGGCAGGGACACCTCACACTAGATCAGGCAGGACAGAGCCTCAACCAGCCTGGTCTTAAACACCTCCAGGGATGGGGCCTCAACCACCTCCCTGGACAACCCATTCCAGGGTTTCACCACTCTCATGGGGAAGAATCTCCTCCTCACATCTAGCCTGAATCTCCCCATTTCCAGCTTCATTCCATTCCCCCTAGTCCTATCACCAAAATTTTTTAAGCACTTTAAAGGTTACTCTATTGGCATATAATATTCTACGAAATGAAATGTAGGGGACTAATCTAACTTCAAACACTGATGTAGTTTATTTAGTATTGTTGTCATCTCGTTGAAGCTACATGTTTAGGGATAAAAATGACAATTTACATGGAATTTAGGAGCAGGTATCAATAATTCACAGAATCATAGAATAGAATAGAATAGAATAGAATAGAATAGAATAGAATAGAATAGAATAGAATAGAATAGAATAGAATAGAATAGAATAGAATAGAATAGGACAGGACAGGACAGGACTAGACCAGACCAGGTTGGAAGAGACCTCCAAGGTCATCGTGTCCAACCCATCAACAAATCAAACCCACCCAAACAACTAAACCATGGCACCAAGCACCCCATCAAGTCTCCCCATGAACACCTCCAATGATGGTGACTCCAACACCTCCCCCGGGCAGCCCATTCCAATGGGCAATCACTCTCTCTGTATAGAACTTCTTCCTAACATCCAGCCTAAACCTCCCCTGGTGCAGCCTGAGACTGTGTCCTTTTGTTCTGGTGCTGGCTGCCTGGGAGAAGAGACCAACATCCGCTTGTCTACAACCCCCCTTAAGGTAGTTGTAGAGAGCAATAAGGTCACCCCTGAGTCTCCTCCTCTCCAAGGTTGGAAGGGACCTTAAAGATCATCAAGTCCAACCTGTCACCACAGACCCCATGACTAAACCATAGCACCAAGTGCCACATCCAATCCCCTCTTGAACACCTCCAGGGATGGTGACTCCACCACCTCCCTGGGCAGCCCTGTTCCTAGCCAAATTAGAGTAAAATAAAGAAATGCTATAAGTAAAAAATTATCTTAGAAACTTTTCTTTTAATGCTGTTGTAGCAAGAGTAGTGCATTTTGTTTCTCTTTCTGGTAGCTGCATCAGGTGTTTATGCTTTTTCTAAGACTATCAGCAATGTTAATACAATTTAATTAAGTTAGAGGTGAAAACAATAGAACCACATCTACAAAAGACAGAAGATTTATAAACAGCAGCAAAATACTGCATAAAAAAAGGAAATAAACTCTCTTTATAGTATAACTTGTCAAAGAAGCTCAAAGAACAAATATTGTATGTAGTCATTTCTTTATGCAGGACAACTTTGTAAAGTGTTTACTTCACTGGAATAGCTGCTAAACAATTATTCACCTTCCATTATTCTCCTGCTGCAGGAATGACTACAAAGGAAAAGAAATGGCAATTTTACCTTTGCTCTCAATTGCTTACTCCAACTATTGCAAAAGAGAATTTATTGTATTTGTATACTTTGTGCTACAGGTAAATGCACTCTGGCCACTTCATTTTATAAAGCATAAGATTTTTAATCAAGTACCTGAAAATCTAGACCAACAGAATTTTTGTCCACAGTGCTGTTTAAAACACACAGTAAAAATTTACTGCTGGATGACTGCTTTCACTCTTCAGGGCTTTTTTTTTTCTGATGCACTCGTTTTTGTTTTGTTTAGAGGGTAATCCTGTCTCAATTTCATTCTTCAATGTCACTGTGTTTTGTTAACATTGCTTTTAAAATGCCAAATAAGCTGTTAATGGGTTTCTTTTTGTGATGCACAATGCATTTCAGCGAGGCATACAATACTGTTCTGGGACACATGCAGGAAAGGAGAAACAATGCACTACCACAACATTCAAATTCGTCACTATGGTGGCAGTTAGCTGGATCTGCAAGAGCAGAACAGTCTCCACTAGGACAGTCTGGTAGAAAAGGACTAACTGAAGCCTAGGTTTGATTACTTTAAATGGTACATCTCCCCTATAACTTGATTTCAAGACTTTCTTTTCTTCTGACAAGGCTCCATAGCCAACATGAGCTTCTTTCCTTTTTTCTACTGACTTGACAAGATGAAGCTCATGAGCAACTTCAGACTTCCTGTGTTGACAAGTTAGCCATAGCTCAGAGAGAATTGATGTTGCTGATGCACTTTTCTTTTCAAATCAGAATCTCTCTCCTTCCTTTAGCTCCCAAGATGCAAAAGGCTCATAGGAAACTACCCTTCAGAGTTGAGTTTCCTTTAAAAATTATTAAGGGTGTCAAAATCTATTGGTGCAACAGCAAGGAAAGTAGTATGCAAAAATGGCCTAAATATTAAATTAGTGGAAAAGGATTATGGGAAAGAACATGTGACAAAACACAAGTTGAGACCAATGTCAGCTGTTTAAAAACAAAACAAACACACACAAAAAAAACCCCAAACCAAACCAGCAAGCAACTGTAAAAGGAAACAGTAAAATTAATGCTGAGTGAAACTAGAAACAAGCACTGCTACAGTGCAGGATTTTTTTAACCTACAAATTAGGATATTTATTATCTGTGATTCTTAGTTCATTAACAGAACTTAAGGAAAATGGCACTATTTTCTTGCAACAACAAGGCTGTTAATTTCTACAGGATGGAGAGGTGTGGGAAAACAAGATAAATTTGTCTTGTGGTCACTATGTATAAATACCATGCACCAAACATTCCAGTAACTTTCCTTAGCTTTCAAGGAAGGGAAACAAAAAATCTGACAAGTTTAAATTACCAATAAAATGCATAGCTCATCTCATAAATGAGTAATAGGATCAAGAATACCCTAAAAAGGAAATCTGGGGGGTGAGGAGGTGAGAGAAACAAAACTTCTCTGTGATACTCTGTAAGACATAGCCAGGCAGAGAGGGACCTGGAGGTACGGGTTGATGTTAGGCTGAACATGAGACAGCAGTGTGCCCAGGCAGCCAAGAGGGCCAATGGCATCTGGCCTGTATCAGGAACAGTGTGGCCAGCAGGAGCAGGGAGGTCATTCTCTCCCTGTACACTGCACTGGTTAGGCCACACCTTGAGTCCTGTGTCCAGTTCTAGGCCCCTCAGTTTAGGAAGGATGTTGACTTGCTGGAACGTGTCCAGAGAAGGGCAATGAAGTTGGTGAAGGATTTGGAGCACAAGGCCTATGAGGAGAGGCTGAGGGAGCTGGGGTTGTTTAGCCTGCAGAAGAGGAGGCTCAGGGGAGACCTTATTGCTCTCTACAACTACCTGAAGGGAGGTTGTAGACAAGCAGATGATGGTCTCTTCTTCCAGGCAACCAGCACCAGAACAAGAGGACACAGTCTCAGGCTGCACCAGGGGAGGTTCAGGCTGGATGTTAGGAAGAAATTCTATACAGAGAGAGTGATTGCCCATTGGAATGGGCTGCCTGGGGAGGTGGTGGAGTCACCATCATTGGAGGTGTTCAGGAGGAATATTGATAGGGTGCTTGGTGGCATGGTTTAGTTGATTAGGTGGTGTTGGATGATGGGTTGGACGCGATGATCTTGAAGGTCTCTTCTAACCTGGTCTATTCTATTCTATTCTATTCTATTCTATTCTATTCTATTCTATCCTATCATATCCTATTCTATTGTATTCTAAAGTTACAGCTATGCTAATAGAGTTCATATAAGCACTGTAGTATTAAAAATTACTCCCCTTGCCCATGCACAATTTTAAACTCAAAATACAGTGCTGAAAAGATGCTTTACAATCCAGTATTTCAGACATGATGAATCCTAAGATTTTTGTTTTGCTTCTGGTGTATTGTGGGATACCTCTATGCTCTTGGCATCCTACTGAGACTGTGCTTCAATTTAGGTGTTTTTAATAAGTCCTCTTCCTTTTTTCCTCAAATATGTCTTTTGTCAGCCAGCACTAGCTGAACTGGATACAAGTGGGAATACTACTGAATGCTGCAATCCCAACTGTAATTACCATGAACAGGTTGATGTATATGAATTATCAGCTACACAATTCATCGCCTTTGGATGGATGAAGGCAGAAGTAGGGCAGAGCTGCAACACAGGTGGGACAAAAAGGAAATCAAGAAATTAGGTATTTGTTAACTTTTTCTGAAGTGGTTTCACTTGACAGACTGCCTTTCTGGACTCATGGGACTAGAGATTATCATTCTGCTCATTAAAGGAAAAGGAAAGCAATGTAAGGCTGAGATAAGTAATACCTGTGGCAAAATTTTCTGACTGCTGTAATATTTGGTCTTGTATATTCATGGCAGCTCTTCAACAGTAAATTGCTTGTCTGAAGTTTATATTGATTTTAATTTGTTGTGGCATATAAAATACAAATACAGTGCAGAGTATCAAGCCAAGTATGAGCAGCTGTTACAGTAGAACAGATAATTAATGATGTTAATCTGTACCAAGTATTTCTTTAAAAGACCTTCATATTTGTCATTCATGACTTTTTCAACAGAGAATAGAATAGAATAGGATAGAATAGAATAGAATAGAATAGAATAGAATAGAATAGAATAGAGCAGGTTGGAATAGACCTTCAAGATCATCACGTCCAACCTATCATCCAACACCACCCAACCAACTAACCTAACCTACTAACCTAACCTACATAGTAAATGCAGGCTGCTCTGGGCAGCCTGATCTAGATCAGGATGCCCCCGCTTACTGCAGATGAGGTTGGACTAGACCTTCAGAGGTCACTTCCAACCTGGACCATTCTATGATTCTATTTTATAAGTGTAGAAACTTGAAAAAGGAATATTATTCTGCATGAGAACAAAACACATCAGCCACAACAACCACATGCAGTGCTACAGGATGGGGTCAGAGTGGCTGGAGAGTGGCCAGGAAGAGAGGGACCTTGGGGTACTGGTCGATGGTAGGCTGAACATGAGCCTGCAGTGTGCCCAGGCAGCCAAGAGGGTCAATGGCATCCTGGCCTGCATCAAGAAGAGTGTGGCCAGCAGGAGCAGGGAGGTCATTCTGCCCCTGTACACTGCACTGGTTAGGCTGCACGTCGAGTCCTGTGTCCAGTTCTGGGCCCCTCTGTTTAGGAAGGATGTTGACTTGCTGGAACGTGTCCAGAGAAGGGCAACAAAGCTGGTGAAGGATTTGGAGCACAAGCCCTATGAGGAGAGGCTGAGGGAGCTGGGGTTGTTTAGCCTGGAGAGGAGGAGACTCAGGGGTGACCTTATTGCTCTCTACAACTACCTGAAGGGTGGTTGTAGCCAGGAGGGGGTTGGTCTCTTCTCCCAGGCAACCAGTACCAGAACAAGAGGACAGTCTCAAGCTGCACCAGGGGAGGTTTAGGCTGGATGTTAGGAAGAAGTTCTATACAGAGAGAATGATTGGCCACTGGAACGGGCTGCCCGAGGAGGTGGTGGAGTCACCATCATTGGAGGTGTTCAGGAGGAGACTTGATGGGGTGCTTGGTGCCATGGTTTAGTTGTTTGGGTGGGTTGGATTGGTTGATGGGCTGGACACGATGGTCTTGAAGGTCTCTTCCAACCTGTTTTTTTTTATTATTATTATTGTTATTATTATTAAAAGATTAACAGGTGCACAGGTGCTGCATATACTTTAGCAGAATCTTCAAAATCAAACTGAGACTGCCTCTGCAGTAGCCAGCAACTGTTTCTGTAAAACTACAGGAACCTGTTATGAAAACTGGTGCAGAAAGACTTTGAGGTCACTTCAAACCAGCATTTCAGCAAATTATTTTCTAGAAAAGGCAAAGGGTGTGAATACTGTAGGGCTCTGTTGAGAATTTTGTATATTAGGTTCTTGGGGAAATAGCTACAATTGTCTTAGAAATAGAGACTTCTTTTTATATACATAAGCAAGGTTCAACAGAAAACTTCTGTCTCTGAATACAATAGTTCAAGAAACACACAGAAATGTTTAGATTTTTAAATTAGTACCTTCTGAAGAGTATTTGTCAAGGAATACCTTTTCCCTGACACCCTCACTCCTACTTGTCTCTAAAATACTGAAACAAATAGATGTGTATTTGTACCACACAGAGCTGCTGCATCCAGTGTGCTTATGTCATGTATTATGAGCAAAACCAGTGCTGGCTGTAATACATGCCTGAAGTCCAGACCTTTATAAAGGAATTATGCACTTACATGAAATTTACATTGTTTGCCAAAGCCCTATCTCCTAGTCGACATTTGGACCCTCTCCCAAAAAAGCAACATAAAATCTTTCACCTTACAAGCTCATGTCCTGTAACTTTCAGAAGTCCTTAGGAGGCAAGGACATCCTAAAGACTTCTGTTTGTGTTGCACAGAGGGATGTTCAAACTATAAGGCTGATTAAGTAATTGACAGTTATAGCACAGAGGCAGCACGCAGTCTCCTCCTTGCACTTGGAATGGGTTTCTTCTACCTGACTTAAAACAGGCTCTGACTTGGGTAAGTGTTGTTCCTTCCTTTTGTTTTCTCGGCAATGTCAACAAATCAACTGAAATGACAAGGAAATAGAAATAAGAGAACTCATCAAAAAGAAGAGGACTCTAGTCCTAGCTGAAAGGCAGCAAGTACTAGCTCCATAAGCTTCTGTAAAAATCACCATCAACAATTGTGTTCAGTGGTAGGATGAAACTTGTCAAGAGTTTCTCAGCTACTGCTTACAAAATAATGAGATGTGAGCTGGACTGATAAAGAACATACTGACTCAATTGCTTAATTAAGCTTTCAATGTTCAATTTAAATACTCTACATAAACTCACTAACCTTCTCTTTTGAATGTACCCAAGTATTTTGTTCGCTTTGCTTTTCATCAAACATTTCTCACCGTGAATGCAATGCTCTGGGTCAATATCCGTTCAAGCAATCCGAAGAACAGTAACAATGACTACAATTTCTTTTCAGCTAGCATATGCAAGATGACTGACAAACCAGCCCAATTTAATACATAGGAGAAATATTCATAATTATAGACTTTGTCAATAAAGGAGCGCACCAACTGTGCGTGTGTCTGACTTCCGAAAGAAACAGGAATGCTAATCAGTTCATTAGGGGCCTTTGGGTTGTGATATTTAGCGACAGGATGTAATAGCCTGCTTGTCCATGGAGTCTAATTGTACTCAGGATGAAAAATTATTTCCACAAAGCACCATCCTTCCTTTCTCAGATTTCCTGCTGGTTTCTTTTCATGAGCTGCATGCTTTTCAAGACATCAGCATCATTCAGCTTTCCTTGTCATAGGAACAGAAGTAAAGACAGGTCCAGGCTTCATCATGCTGTGCAGGATTATCTAACCTTTACATCAAACCTTTTTATGCTTCGTAATTTATTGAAGTTCCTGTTCTTCTAAAAGTGAGCTTCTTTAATTAGTGTGTTCACAGGACTACAGAAACCATATGCAACTTTACTGTTTTGAAGTTACTATCTGTTGGGGGAGGTAGTAGGTGAGGGCAAACTATTCCTCTTCATAATATTTACAGTTCAGAATATCGTATTTGAATAATCTAATACAATGAAATTATATGGCATGGCTGGTTTTACCAGTACTGATTTATTCAGAGTAATATTTACCTCACTTGTTTCTGACAGCAGTCAATACCCAATGATTAGGGAAAACAAAAAGGGAGCTTGGCAAGTATAGCATGGTAATTCAATAGATGGAGCATTTAGTTTCTAATAGTCCGTGTGTTAGTGATTTTTTCCGAGCTAAAGGAACCTCTGGATTACTCTTTAATAGCTCCAGATGGACTATGTTTAGCTAACTGTCCAAGACTTATATGAAATGTATTACATTCTCAGCCTTTTACTGCATCCCAAAAGTAAATGCTACACTTTAATTGTCTGTAGTGCAAGAAAAGATTCCTGTTAGTATATTTTAAACTGCTGGCCAGTATTTTACATGGGATAAACCCTGGTTATTTATAAGACACAGTAACTTTATTCCTGCATGCAAAATTACAGGTTTGGGGTTTTCTTCGGTATTTCCCTAACTCTTTTGATTTTCCACCTTCAGAGTCCTCATGTATTAAAACATGCCTTATGCAGAAACAGTTGCCTATTGCAGATCACTGTAACCATTCTCTGCCAAATCTGTAAGTATACAGTATGCTTTTTCACATATGAGTGCTACAGTCTTTCAAAGCAAATTACTTGTTTTGGGCTTGCTCTTCACTGCAGTCCTTCTCAGGTTTTCTAACAGAACTCTCTCCCTCCAGTTCTATTACTCTACAATCATGGAATTTCATCTGCTTGTTTTGTCAGCTGCCACTATCTCTTTCCCTTTTGACACAATGGGTTTTGTCTGGTTATTTTGGGTCTGGTTTCTGTTTGGGGTTTGGGTTTTAGTTGTTTTTTTCTTTTTCCAGATATTAATCCAGAAAAAATAATCATTCCACTTTTCACCTAAGAAATTTCTTTCTTTGGAAGTCTTAATATACTTTGTTGAAAAGTGCATGGAAAATCAGTTATGCTCTACCCACTGTGCTACTGTTACCTGCATGCTGTAAATATAGGTCTGTAAGGGATGGTTTCTCTTCACAAAATCCTCACTGACTCTCCCCCATCCTATTCTATCACTCATACACATATTTGTTCTGCATTTATTTAGTCTCCACCAGTTTCCTTAATAGAGAAGGAAAGATTTACATATCTTCCTTGCAACCCTTTTGGAAAATCTCAGGTACTTATTTTTAGCCATGATGCCTCTAGTGATTTTGGGCTACTTTAGTTCACGTGAGAATCAGTAGTCCAAGAGGTTTATATTTGAGTTCATTTTTTCCCCCAAGCCTTTTGTGACTTCTGGTTACTCCTAGAAATGTACTGCTATTTATTTTATATCTTCCCTTTAAAAACCGAGCATCTACCTTATTCTTTCATTCCAGACCGTCCTTCCACTCAAAATATTGCACAGCAATATCAACTGAAGCTCTTCCTAGAGAATGCAAAGTACAAATTCTGCTTTACAGCTATGGCTTATCTTCTTGGCATACACTGAGAATCTACTTCTTCTCTGGCAGGGTTACAGCTTTGAAAATGCTTGAAAAAGTCCATGTGTATATCCTGCTTTGCATTTCTTAAGATGATTGTTATGCTTTTTAAGCAATCAGTAAACTGATTTAATGCTCTTCATATGTCAGTAGGGATAGAATTTGAAACCTTAGAAAAGTTATGGTATTTATCAACAAAGTCCACCTCTACACTGACATTGATTAGATTTTAACTTTTCACAACAACTGTGGCTTATTGTCTTAAATCAGGTAGTGATAGGACTAGGGGGAATGGAATGAAGCTGGAGGTGGGGAGATCCAGGCTGGACGTGAGGAGCAGGTTCTTCACCATGAGAGTGGTAAAAGCCTGGAATGGGTTGTCCAGGGAGGTGGTTGAGGCCCCGTCCCTGGAGGTGTTTAAGACCAGGCTGGATGAGGCTCTGGCCAGCCTGATCTAGTGTGAGGTGTCCCTGCCCATGGCAGGGGGGTTGGAACTAGATGATCCTTATGGTCCCTTCCAACCCTGAATGGTACTATGATACTATGAAATGTAATTTATAACCTTCCTGACATCAAGTTTCAGAAATGTCCAGTAAGTCAGCAGTACCAAAACGAAATTAGAATAGAATAGAATAGACCAGGTTAGAAGAGACCTTCAAGATCATGGCGTCCAACCTTTCATCCAACACCACCTAATCAACTAAACCATGCAGCCAAGCACCCAATCAAGTCTCCTCCTGAACACCTCCAATGATGGTGACTCCACCACCTCCCTGGGCAGTCCATTCCAATGGGCAATCACTCTCTCTGTGTAGAACATCCTCCTGACCTTCAGCCTAAACCTCCCCTGGTGCAGCTTGAGACTGTGTCCTCTTGTTCTGGTGCTGGTTGCCTGGGAGGAGACCAACCTCCACCTGTCTACAACCTCCCTTAAGGTAGTTGTAGAGAGCAATAAGGTCACCCCTGAGTCTCCTCCTCTCCAGGCTAAGCAATCCCAGCTCCCTCAGTCTGTCCTCACAAGGCTTGGTATCCCATGTACCTCATAAGGCTCTTAACATTAGCACAGAAGTGTATATTATTCCTCAGCCTATCTTTTGTGTGCTCTCTTCCTTAAGTGAAGCCAGTTTTTTCAGGCTGTTCTTTGCTCATTCTCAACTGAATTTTGCTAATTTCTTTCATAGATGTTTTATAGGTATGGAAGTTTTATAACCACACCTCCAAAGATAGCTGTGCACTAAATTATCTGTTACTTCAAACCCTAATCATCAGCTTAAAAATGCAAAGGTTAATGAAGTATTTTAAGTGCCAGCACCATAACTATTCTGCATTAATAGTCTTACCTTTTTCATAGGCTCAATTTCTTAACAAGTGCATCCCATTCTTAACTTCCTAGGCTACACACCATTTTCTTAACCAAACACAGAGTTCATATAGTGCTAGCAATATTTCTAAGAATGTTATCATGGATATGTTTTCCTCTAACTTCCTATATAATGTTTTCCTTTTTTGCCTTCAGGACTCTCTTAGTTCTCTTATTATGCTATTGGTTTCTTCAGGGACAAACATACTTTTTGTACTAAAGAGACACACCACGCTGGTAGGCTCAAACATATCTCTCAAAAACACATTGTGCTGGAATAAAAAAGCCAGCAACAACACCACCACCACAACAACCTCACCAACAATATTGAAAGGTTACAGATAACCCACAGAGTCCAGAGAAGGCCTAAAGGTAAGTTGTAAACACTTTGGTAGCAGCTAGTCTACCAAAGAGAAAACTGGCCCTAATGTACTAAGAACCAGTATATCCACTTGGCCTCAGGGTTCCTTGCCATCTTTTATTCAACAGTATGAGATTAATCAAGGGAAATGTCTCCTGAGTCCCCCTGCCTTTGTACATAACAAAGTAGTCTTCCAGCTAGGTAATAACCTAACTGTGCCTGCAGAGAAAATTTCAACCTGCCTCTGTATCTGCTGCTTCAGCTTCCAGATTAGTCTCAGTGTCAAGCATATATGACCATCATCTGGTAGGGAGGTTTAGGTGAAAGGCTGGGTTTTTTCTGCTTTAATTAAGTATCTTCATGTCACAAGGCTTTTTTGTGAGAGAGACAGGCAGTGACGCTGGCTGCAGGATTTGGAAGAAATCAGAAATAATAAGAAAAAAAGATGAAAGCAAATTTGGAGAAGTGAGACCAGAAAGCAGCTTTCCCATGCTATGAATCTCATTTCTGAAATAAAAAAAGTTTGGGGGTTTGTGAATGCCTCTACAAAAACACTCACTGTGAT
The DNA here is from genome assembly GCF_026170545.1 of Melanerpes formicivorus. Lineage (NCBI taxonomy): Eukaryota > Metazoa > Chordata > Aves > Piciformes > Picidae > Melanerpes > Melanerpes formicivorus. Next base: position 2,229,346 of record NW_027142396.1, on the reverse strand, counting down.
AATGCATGCATCAGAGAACAAGTAAACACAGGACATCTTTTTCTAAGATAGTCTCACATAAAAACTTCTTTAACACTAAAGTGCAGTGCTTAATATTCTTATTCTAAATACTTTTTCACTACATTAATAAATGTATACACAGTGTCAAGCCTGACAGTAAGCATTTTTTGCCTCATTCTTCCACAAGCCCTATGAGGAGAGGCTGAGGGAGCTGGGGCTGCTTAGCCTGGAGGAGACTCAGGGGTGACCTTATTGCTGTCTACAACTACCTGAAGGGAGGTTGCAGACAGGCAGAGGTTGGTCTCTTCTCCCAGGCAGCCAGCACCAGAACAAGAGGACACAGTCTCAGGCTGCGCCAGGGGAGCAGGCTGGAGGTTAGGAGGAAATTTTAGACAGAGAGAGTGATAGGCCACTGGAATGGGCTGCCCGGGGAGGTGGTGGAGTTGCCATCGCTGGAGGTGTTCAGGAGAAGACTTGACAGGGTGCTTGGTTGCATGGTTTAGTTGGTTGGGTGGTGTTGGGTGATAGGTTGGACAATATGATCTTGAAGGTCTCTTCCAACCTGTTCTGTTCTATTCTATTCTATTCTATTCTATTCTATTCTATTCTATTCTATTCTATTCTATTCTATTCTATTCTATTCTATTCTATTCTATTCTATTCTATTCTATTCCATTCTATTCTACCAGTACCAATGATTCTTTTATAACTCTTCATGCATTTGGTTCTTGATGGAAAAAAAAGCACTGCATTTTTCACACATAAATTCTACAGACTAGACAGAAGTTATGCACAGAAATTTAAACTTTCTGGCAATGCAGTTAAATTACTTTTGATCATAGAATTTTTTAAAGAGTCTGTTCCAAAGGATATTGACATTTTTGCCACAAACTTATCGTGCTTATCTTCAGGAACGGGAAAAGTCTGCAAATCCTTCTCAAGCTGTTGGAGTTGCTGCTCCATATGCTTCAAGCTCTTCTCCAGGTTTTCTGCTGAGACTAAAATACAGAACATGCATTCTATTAACACCTTAAACAAGACACTGCTTGTAAAATACACGGTAAAAGCTTGCCCAGTTCAGCGTACTACATTTTCAACTCTGAAATAAAAGCATACTGAACAAATTGCAATACAAGATGAGGGGGGCACTCTACAATGCACAGCTCCTCTCACTCAGGCAGCTGTCTAATTCTGATTAGATGTAGGCTGTTTAAACACTGAATTTTGTCTCTTTTTATGCCTAATGTTTTGCAATGCAATTAACAGTCTGTTTTAAATAACCTGAGACACACATATGCCAGTCTGTCTCCTCCGATTAACCAAAGTTTTGAAGCTACTCCAAGAATCACAAAGCTTTCTTCAATCACATCCTGTTAAAACTACGAAATATGAACACTTGTATGGAAGATCATGAAGAAAATAAGACCCTGCAAACATTCTGTGACTCTGATAAATAAAATGGGGCTATTAAACACCTACTTGGTTCCCTAATTTGAAAGCCAATGCCTGGTTAAAAAAAACACAAGTAAATTCAAAAAATCAAAATTGTCAGAGCACTAATATTTGTCAAGCCAGAAGGAAGCATAAGCACTTCAGAGGGCATGGCAGAGCAAAACAGGGACTTGGGGAAAAGAGAAGAGATGAAACATCAGAGATTTGAAGGAGAAAGTAGAAAAAGTACACATTTTCTCGATCAGAAAATGAGAAAGCATTTGAGGCAATGCATGGAAGTTGAACACTTGATCTGTAAATAGCTGATCAAAACATAAAGACTGTAAGAGCAACCTGAGGATAACTCTGGTTAGCATGTATTGTGTCTTGGATTTATATTATTGTAACCAGCTAAAACCTATTTCCTGTTTATTTAGGAAGTAAACAACATTTAAATATGTTCCATACTCTGAATTTTAGTCTAATGGCTTGATACTTTTCCTCCATTATTATTTCATTCAAAATATACTGTATCTACAAAGACAAAGCTACCTGCTATGGTTTGGAGCTGGTATTTAGAATAAACCAAACCAAACCAGGTTGGAAGAGACCTTCAAGATCATCGCATCCAACCCATCAACCAATCCAACCCACCCAAACAGCTAACCCATGGTAGCTTAATTATAAACAAGAATAGGAACTTTCTGGACATCCTTGAGCAAAAAGGTAAATAAATTACCATTGGATGCAAAGTAATAACAACTGATTCATCTACATCACTCCATTGGCTTTGCTAATAAGGATAAAAGTTAGCTGCATAAACATTTCTGGCTCTTTTCACTTCTTTCTCTTTGCAGCTTGTATGGCTGGCTCCCTTAGCTCTTTCCTGACATTCAGCTGGCATATACTGGATCATAGTATCATAGTATCGTTCAGGGTTGGAAGGGACCACAAGGATCATCTAGTTCCAACCCCCCTGCCATGGGCAACAAACACCCCACACTAGATCAGCCTGGCCACAGCCTCATCCAGCCTGCTCTTAAACACCTCCAGGGACGGGGCCCCAACCACCTCCCTGGACAACCCATTCCAGGGTTTCACCACTCTCATGGTGAAGACCTTCCTTCTCACACCTAGCCTGAATCTCCCCACCTCCAGCTTCATTCCATTCCCCCTAGTTCTATCACTACCTGAGATCCTGAGAAGTCCCTCCCCAGCCTTCTTGTAGGCCCCCTTCAGATACTGGAAGGCCACAATGAGGTCACCTGGGAGCCTTCTCTTCTCCAGACTGAACAGCCCCAACTCCTTCAATCTGTCCTCATAGGAGAGGTGCTCCAGCCCTCTGATCATCCTTGTGGCCCTTCTCTGGACACCTTCCAGCACCTCCACGTCCCTCTTGTAATAGGGGCTCCAGAACTGGACACAGTACTCCAGGTGGGGTCTCACCAGGGCTGAGTAGAGGGGGAGGATCACCTCCCTCGACCTGCTAGCCACACTTCTCCTGATGCAGCCCAGGATCTGATTGGCTTTGTGGGCTGCAAGTGCACACTGAGAGCTGTGTCTGTGAGGTACTCAGAAGGGACTGGGAAGGGTGGGATGGTGAGGGGAGGGTGAGAGAAGAAAGGTTGAGCAGCCACCCTGAACTGTCCAGAGGGGTCTGGGAGCAATTCAAGGGGATCCCTGTGCTGTTTCTAAATTGTAAATATATGCATATATATTTTGTACATATGCATTGCATTTTATACTTCTGAGTTTTGCTTACTTTGTAAATATAGCTTCATTCTGCTTTTCAAACCAACTGAGCTAGTCTGGTCATTTATTTCGGGGTAATTCCCCATAATTTCTAGGAGGGTTGTCTCAACCCACCACACTACCTTAAACTACATCTAAAAAAAAAAATCTTTGGGGGAAGTCTGTGGCCCTATGAAGGTACTGAGATTGAAAGTGGATCCATGATTTCACTCATTGAGTGATGTTATGTGATCAAAAAATGTAAGATGTACACACCGAGGATATCTTTACCTCACAAAATCCTGGCAGTCCCCAAAGCAGAGTAAAATGTTGCATAGCAACTACAAACCCATTCATAGCACAAAGGTTAACATAACTATAAAATGATCAATGGCAACAAGTAAAAGTGCTAGTGTAACCTAAAAAGATATCCAAAACAATTTAGAGACAATCAACTTTTCCAAAAATAATGATATAGAATAGAATAGAATAGAATAGAATAGAATAGAATAGAATAGAATAGAATAGAATAGAATAGAATAGAATAGAATAGAATAGAATAGAAGAATGGAATGGAATGGAATGGAATGGAATGGAATGGAAGGGAAGGGAAGGGAATAGAATAGAATAGAATAGAATAGAATAGAATAGAATAGAATAGAATAGAATAGAATAGAATAGAATAGAATAGAATAGAATAGAATAGAATAGAATAGAATAGAATAGAATAGAATAGAATTAACCAGGTTGGAAGAGACCTTTGAGATCATCAAGTCCAACCTATCATCCAACACTATATAATCAACTAAACCATGGCACCAAGCACCCCATCCAGACTCTTCCTAAACACCTCCAGTGATTCTGACTCCACCACCTCCCTGGGCAGCCCATTCCAAAATACTTCCACAGTTTGGATGGTAGAGCATTCTCATTGTAGAATTGAACAGAACAGAACAGAACAGAACAGAACAGAACAGAATAGAATAGAATAGAATAGAATAGAATAGAATAGAATAGAATAGAATAGAATAGAATAGAATAGAATTAACCAGGTTGGAAAAGACCTTTGAGATCATCAAGTCCAACCTACCATCCAACACTATCTAATCAACTAAACCATGGCACCAAGCACCCCATCCAGTCTCTTCCTAAACACCTCCAGTGATGGTGACTCCACCACCTCCCTGGGCAGCCCATTCCAAAATGCTTCCAGTTTTGATGGTAGAGCATTTTCATTGTAGAATTGAACAGAACAGAACAGAACAGGTTGGAAGAGACCTTCAAGATCATCGCATCCAACCCATCAACCAATCCAACCCACCTAAACAACTAAACCATGGCACCAAGCACCCCATCAAGTCTCCTCCTGATGATAGATAGATAGATAGATAGATAGATAGATAGATAGATAGATAGATAGATAGACAGATAGATGTAAATTCAAATTACAAGTTATAACTCATCATTTGGTAGATTTTCAGTGATTGGTAATTCAAAATTTCAGAGATTGCAAGCCCAAGTCATCACCAGGTAGGTCAGCTGGCTTCAGTTAGTAAAGAGTGCAGGGTGAAAATTAGAAGCTGAGAATGTTGACTACACAGATGTTTCAACCTGCACAGGTTCCAGAAACAAACCTGAGTCATACACACAATTTTCAGACACTGCTTTACTTAGAAAAATGCTAAGAAACACAGAACATATCCTCTTGTGCTTAATATAACTATCAATAGGATCCTTCACAATACAGTTTGTCATACACAAAAGGAGTCCACAGCATAAAACTGACACACTTAAAAAGCATCACAGTGTACACAGGCCTTAAACAAACCAAACCAAAACCAAGAGAAAATATCCAACCTGCTAGAAAATCCTCTACATAACTGCAGGTAACTGCAGAGTAACACATAGACTGACTAGCTTTATAAAAGAAAAACAAAACTGAACTAGAAAGTTCAGTGCCTAGAGCTGATCAACAGGATGTAAACAAAAGATTTTCGAATTCTTGCTTCCAGCAAAACCAATTTTTAGGGGTTTTGCTCCAGTTCTACTGATACTGAACAATTAAACGTTCTTGTTCCAAAAGGTTTTTTTCCCCTTCTGTAATGATCCTAAGTTGTTCCTGAATTTAAAAATTCAATATTCCTTCAGTTTCAGCAGTGAACAACTATAGATATATTTTCCTTTAAGGCTGTATTTCTGTGACAGCCTCAAGCAGAGGCTAGCTCACAGGATGCTGGTATTCGCTTGGTCCTACTGTCTCTTCAACTCACAGTTCAGTGAAAACAGATGAAAAAAATCAACTATGTAAACAGAAGCAGCGCTCCAATAAAAAGATCACAGAAAATACCTGCCAACCTTCCACACTGCCCCTCTGGAATACACGATATAAAATCTGAAGGGACCCAGAAGAATGACAAAATATAAAATACATAAAAAATTAAAATAAAATTAGAACTCTCTAGCTTTGACCACTAATGCTGTGAGGATTCAGATACACACACCACTAAAGAGAAGAGAAGAGAAGAGAAGAGAA